>NC_045438.1:76695647-76729052 GCF_002776525.5 Piliocolobus tephrosceles | reverse complement strand
AGATCCCATTTGTCAATTTTGGCTTTTGCTGCCGTTGCTTTTGGTGTTTTAGACATGAAGTCCTTGCCCATGCCTATGTCCTGAATGGTACTACCTAGATTTTCTTCTAGGGTTTTTATGGTATTAGGTCTAACATTTAAGTCTCTAATCCATCTTGAATTAATCTTCGTATAAGGAGTAAGGAAAGGATCCAGTTTCAGCTTTCTACTTATGGCTAGCCAATTTTCCCAGCACCATTTATTAAATAGGGAATCCTTTCCCCATTTCTTGTTTTTGTCAGGTTTGTCAAAGATCAGATGGAAGAAAAGAATTTTCAACCCATAATTTCATATCCAGCCAAACTAAGCTTCATAAGTGAAGGAGAAAAAAAAAAAAATCCTTTACAGACAAACAAATGCTGAGAGATTTTGTGACTACCAGGCCTGCCTTACAAGAGCCCCTGAAGGAAGCACTAAACATGGAAAGGAACAACCAGTAACATCTGCTTCAAAAACATGCCAAATTGTAAAGACCATCAATGCTAGGAAGAAACTGCAACTGATGACCAAAATTACCAGCTAACATCATAATGACAGGATCAAATTCACACATAACAATATTAACCTTAAATATAAATAGATTAAATGCTCCAATTAAAAGACACAGACTGGTAAATTGGATAAAGAGTCAAGACCCATCAGTTTGCTGTATGCAGGAGACCCATCTCACGTGCAGAGACAAACATAGGCTCAAAATAAAAGGATGGAGGAAGATCTACCAAGAAAATGGAAAACAAAAAAAGCAGGAGTTGTAATCCTAGTCTCTGATAAAACAGACTTTAAACCAACAATGATCAAAAGCGACAAAGAAAGCCATTAGTTAATAGTAAAGGCATGAATTCAACAAGAAGAGCTAACTATCCTAAATATATTTGCACCCAATACAGGAGCACCCATATTCATAAAGCAAGTCCTTAGAGACCTACAAAGAGACTTAGACTCCCAAACAATAATAATGGGAGACTTTAACACCCCACTGTCAACATTAGACAGATCAATGAGACAGAAAGTTAACAAGGATATCCAGGAATTGAACTCAGCTCTGCATCAAGTGGACCTAATAGACATCTACAGAACTCTCCACCCCAAATCAACAGAATATGCATTCTTCTCAGCACCACATCACACTTATTCCAAAATTGATCACATAGTTGGAAATAAAGCACTCCTCAGCAAATGTAAAATAACAGAAATTATAACAAACTGTCTCTCAGACCACAGTGCAATCAAACTAGAACTCAGGATTAAGAAACTCACTCAAAACCACTCAACTACATGGAAACTGAACAACCTGTTCCTGAGTGACTACTGGGTACATAACAAAATGAAGGCTGGGTACATAAAGAAATAAAGATGTTCTTTGAAACTAATGAGAACAAAGACACAACATACCAGAATCTCTGGGACACATTTAAAGCAGTGTGTAGAGGTAAAATTATAGCACTAAATGCCCACATGGGAAAGCTGGTAAGATCTAACATTGACATCCTAATATCACAGTTAAAAGAATTAGAGAAGCAAGAGCAAACACATTCAAAAGCTAGCAGAAGGCAAGAAATAACTAAGATCAGAGCAGAACTGAAGGAGACAGAGACATGAAAAAACCCTTCAAAAAATCAATAAATCCATGAGCTGGTTTTTTGAAAAGATCAACAAAATAGACCACTAGCAAGATTAATAAAGTAAAAAAGAGGGAAGAATCAAATAGATGCAATAAAAATGATAAAGGGGATATCACTACTGATTCCACAGAAATACAAACTACCATCAGAAAATACTATAAACACGTTTATGCAAATAAAGTAGAGAATCTAGAAGAAATGGATATATTCCTGGACACATACACCCTCTCAAGACTAAACCAGGAAGAAGCTGAATCCCTGAATAGACCAATAACAGGTTCTGAAATTGAGGCAATAATTAATATCCTCCCAACCAAAAAAAGTCCAGGACCAGATGGATTCACAGCCAAATTCTACCAAAGGTATGGAGAGGAGCTGGTACCATTCCTTCTGAAACTATTCCAATCAATAGAAAAAGAGGGAATCCACCCTAATTTATTTTATGAGGCCAACATCATCCTGATACCAAAGCCTGGCAGAGACACACATGAAAAAGGGAATTTTAGACCAATATCCCTTGGTCTAAAATGAACATCGATGAACATCGATGCAAAAATCCTCAATAAAATACTGGCAAACTGAACCCAGCAGCACATCAAAAAGCTTATTCATCATGATCAAGCTGACTTCATCCCTGGGATGCAAGCCTGGTTCAACATACGCAAATCAATAAATGTAATCCATCCTATAAACAGAACCAAAGACAAAAACCACATGATTATCTCAATAGATACAGAAAAGGCCTTTGACAAAAATCAACAGCCCTTCATGCTAAGAACTCTCAATAAACTAGGTATTGATGGCACGTATCTCAAAATAACAAGAACTATTTATGACAAACCCACAGCCAATATCATACTGAATGGGCAAAAACTGGAAGCATTCCCTTTGAAAACTGGCACAAGACAGGGATGCCCTAACATAGTGTTGGAATGTCTGGCCAGGGCAATCAGGCAAGAGAAAGAAATAAAGGGTATTCAATTAGGAAAAGAGGAAGTCAAATTGTCCCTGTTTGCAGATGACATGATTGTATATTTAGAAAACCCCATCGTCTCAGCCCCAAACCTCCTTAAGCTGATAAGCAACTTCAGCAAAGTCTCAGGATACAAAATCAATGTGCAAAAATCACAAGCATTCCTACACACTAATAAAAGTCAAACAGCCAAATCATGAATGAACTCCCATTCACAATTGCTTCAAAGAGAATAAAATACCGAGGAATCCAACTTACAATGGATCTGAAGGACCTCTTCAAGGAGAACTACAAACCACTGCTCAGTGAAATCAAAGAGGACACAAACAAATGGAAGAACATTCCATGATCATGGATAGGAAGAATCAATCCTGTGAAAATGGCCATACTGCCCAAAGTAATATATAGATTCAATGCCATCCCCATCAAGCTACAAATAACTTTCTTCACAGAATTGGAAAAAACTACTTTAAAGTTCATATGGAACCAAAAAAGAGCCCACATTGCCAATACAATCCTAAGCCAAAAGAACAAAGCTGGAGGCATCATGCTACCTGACTTCAAACTATACTCAAGGCTACAGTAACTGAAACAGCATGGTACTGGTACCAAAACAGAGATATAAACCAATGGAACAGAACAGAGTCCTCAGAAATAATACTGCACATCTACAAACATCTGATCTTTGACCAACCTGACAAACACAAGAAATGAGGAAAGGGTTCCCTATTTAATAAATGGTGCTGGGAAAATTGGCTAGCCATAAGTAGAAAGCTGAAACCGGATCCTTTCTTTACTCCTTATACGAAAATTAATTCAAGATGGATTAGAGACTTAAATGTTAGATCTAATACCATAAAAACCCTAGAAGAAAACCTAGGTAATACCATTCAGGACATAGGCATGGGCAAGGACTTCATGTCTAAAACACCAAAAGCAACGGCAACAAAAGCCAAAATTGACAAATGGGATCTAATTAAAGAACTTCTGCACAGCAAAAGAAACTACAATCAGAGTGAAGAGGCAACCTACAGAATGGGAGAAAATTTTTGCAATCTACTCATCTGACGAAGGGCTGATATCCAGAACCTACAAAGAACTCAAACAAATTTACAAGAAAAAAACAAACAACCCCATCAAAAAGTGGGCAAAGGATACGAACAGACATTTCTCAAAAGAAGACATGCATACAGCCAACAGACACATGAAAAAATGCTCATCATCACTCGCCATCAGAGAAATGCAAATCAAAACCACATGAGATACCATCTCATACCAGTTACAATGGCAATCATTAAAAAGTCAGGAAACAACAGGTGCTGGAGAGGATGTGGAGAAATAGGAATGCTTTTACACTGTTGGTGGGACTGTAAACTAGTTCAACCACTGTGGAAGACAGTATAGCGATTCCTCAAGGATGGAGAACTAGAAATACCATTTGACCCAGCCATCCCATTACTGGGCATACACCCAAAGGATTATAGATCATGTTGCTGTAAAGACACATGCACACGTATGTTTACTGCGACACTATTCACAATAGCAAAGACTTGGAACCAACCCAAATGTTCATCAATGATAGACTGGATTAAGAAAATGTGACACATGTACACTATGGAATACTATGCAGCCCTAAAAAAGGATGAGTTCATGTCCTTTGTAGGGACATGGATGAAGGTGGAAGCCATTATTCTGAGCAAACAATTGCAGGGACAGAAAACCATGCACCACATGTTCTCACTCATAGGTGGGAATTGAACAATGAGAACACTTGGACACAGGGTGGGGAACATCACACACTGGGGCCTATCATGGGGTGGGGGGAAGGGGGGAGGGATAGCATTAGGAGAAATACGTAATGTAAATGACAAGTTTGATGGGTGCAGCACACCAACATGGCACATGTATACTTATGTAACAAACCGGTACATTGTGCACATGTACCCTAGAACTTAAAGTATAATAATAAAAAATAAAAGAAAATTAAAAGTCATGACTACCCGTCTTATCTGAAAACAAGATAGGAAATCAAGAAATAAAGCAATTCTGGACATGCTAAGATTTATGTAAATTTTTATCAGAGATCTAGCAATTGTCAAGATTAATTTAACAATAAATACAGCAGCCAGAATAGTTTAGGACCTTAACTGGATATAAAAGTTCTGAGTGATCAAAATAAGTGGTATATACAACCTAAAGTAAGAAGAGAGCTGACTTATCATCCCTGAAATACTTGCCATCCAAATCTATACAACAATTTTCAGTTAAAATTGCTGTGACTTTACAATTTCATTTTCCTTTACCACTGTTATTCTTTTTAGTACAATTCCAAACAGCAAATAAAGTGACTTTTTAAAAATTCCAGTAAGTTCATGTGACCTCTTGCTCAGTCTTCCAGTGTCCTCTCATGTTACTTAAAATAAAATTCCAGTCTTCTTACCAACACCTCTTAGGTTCTGTATCCTCTGGCCTTGCCTGTCTCTTGAAACCATATATGTTACCCCTGCTCCTTATTTATTGTGCTCACAGCCTTCCCATTATCATATTTAACACACTGAATGGTTGTATTTGATGCTGTTTTATATTGACTATGCTTATATTTTTACCGTTGTATTCCCAGCTCCTCAAGCAGCACCTAACTTTCAAAAAACATTTGTTAAATAGATTAACATTTTTAAAAATTCTATGCTGTAGAACCCAGCTAATTGAATTAATTTGAATCAAATACATACCATCTTATTATAAACTATTATATTATTACACTATTTTTTTGAACACAGACCATATATAATGTACAGGGTTAAGTGCTATGAAAAAATATAGACACTAAAGTCTTTTCCTCAAAGACTTCACGTTTGGCAGGGGGGCGGGGAACATAGGAAAAATGCAAAATATATTAATAAAGTTCAAATTAATAAATGAGTTGAGTTGGCCCTGCTTATTTATCTCAAGTATTTAAGTCATCCTATTAATAATATGTATACACAACATTTATATACAATTCTCTACTCTTTATTTCATGTAATTAAAAATATCATATAAGGACTTATAAAAATTTCCCTCTATTTGATTTTTGATTTTGTTTATGTACATGCATGCACGTATGCGTGTGCATATGTGTGTGCGTATGTGTGTGTGATTATTCATTGGACTGTCAATGTGTGGAACTTAGCTACCTTTGCAGTGTGAACCTGAAACGCATAAACTAAACACATAAACTAAAATACTTCCTGAAACACATAAGCTAAATTTCGAATATTCAATGAGAAGGATCCTTTATATAAAGCATTAGATATGATAATTTGGTATCATGATTCCTAAGCAAAAATGTAAATTCTTCACCAGTGATGGGATGATAGTGTGGTAAATACAATCTCAAGCAAAATAAAGTTTCATACCTCTTCTACTTATTGATTCACCACATTCAGATGTGTAATTCTTTCCTGAAATTCCGCTAGTATATTCAGGTCAATGTACATTGCCATCCTCACAACATCTAAAAATCCCACCATCATTTTCAAGGGCTCTGATAAATTATGTTGTTTTCTGAACTTTGTAATTTCCTTCAGAAAAAAAAAAAAAAAATCACTTTGCCTGAAGTGATTGCTTGTTTCTGTAGAAGATATGTATGTTCTTTATGCACATAGAGATTATATAGAACTCCACCACTGTGAAAGCATTTATTTCCTATAAATCTCAACACCTTTGATCAGAACCATCAGCAAAATCAATAATTGGATTATGGCTGAGATGACTTGGCAAGTCATTCCCAAACCTAAACCTTAATAACAATATATACAAATACATTTCTTAGAGCACAGTATCTTCAATCCAATCATGAATTCCAAAGCAACCTAAGCTATGCTATTTTGTAGGTGTGGGTTTTTTTTTTAATATACAGAAATTATTGTGCAGAGAAAAGATGTGACCTGAAAAGTTTCAAAGGAAAAACAGCAGCATTTTTCATTATGTGGCAATGAAGTAGAATCAAGCAGAGAGCTGTTCTTATAAAATCACTCCACAAATTGCATCACATGATGGTGCATAACATCCTGCAATGGAATTATGTAACACATGAGCTACTTTTCAAAGTATGAAAATGCAGTTTTGATTTTGCAGAAACAGAAACAAAATGAAATGGAAAAGATATTTTAGAAATAATACACCTAAAGTACATTTTGCAGAAAAGTGCATATGTATTATGTAGATATAAATCTATAGAGGTATACTAGGAGCAGATTGGGCTCATCACAGATAAATAAGTGTTTGATAAATTTAAGATGATTGCATAGGCAATATATGCTTTATTTGAGTTTAATTTGCCTATTAACAAACCTATATATACCAAAAAATAATATAGTATTAGAAGTAGAAAGCACTTTACCTAGATCAACATTTTTTGTTCAGTAGAGAATTAAAGCTTCATTAAAATTAGAGAGTGCTTTGAGATTAGAATCTTTCTTTTTTACTTTCCTCTTACTAAGCATGTGACTTTGCGAGATGGATTGATTCCTGAGATTCAGTTTGATCATCTGCAAATTTGGCATAATACCTCTCCAGAAGCGCAGGAGCTGACTTTGGTGGCTCTAATAAAAGATTTCTCTGAAAAATATAGCAGACTCAAGAAGAAACTCAATGGGACATGGAAAAACCAGGTAGATTTGAGAGGAAAATTATAAAACCTGGAAAAAGGAGTGACCTCCCATTCAAGCCCCAGTCAAATCATTTGTTTTTGATTTAGATACATCTTCTGAATGCAAGCAAGAAATCACAATTCTATCTTAGTCTATTTTACCGCATCCCAAAACCTTCCATAATAAGCTGGGAGCTTTCTTTTTCTTAACAACTGTAAATCCATTTCTAGTTCAAATTTGTGGAGGTCTTATATAATCAATGTAAGCACTACAATGAAAATGTAGGGCTTTTTGTTTGTTTTTGGTTGGCATTTTTTTTTTTTTTCCAAACATACATGGATATATGGAGTCATTGGTTTAACCTTAATAAAAACACTTAAATTTGCTATAGGTAAAAGTTCTGTGTTCAGGAAAAAATACTATTTAAAACCATTGAACTGAAAAACCATTGTGCTTTAGGTTTTTAGTATGCAAATAATGAAATAAAGAGATCATTTTGAAATAGCTAAAGTGTGGAGTACTGCGATATGACTTTTGCCAAGAGAGAGTTACTGTTTCAAAATTTCCCTCTCACTAGTACCTGGAAGTTCAGAATGGATAAGTCATTCCTTAGGATAATGAAGGTTTTTATTTTTGCATGTCTTGGGTACATTTCCCAATCCTATAATCAGCTATACAATAGTAGACTTGTGTCTCTCTCTGATCTCTTAGCACCACTGTGGAAAAACATTGATCTTTTTGAATCACTACCATGTCCACCCCTCACATGCAGCCGAGAAGGATGCTCATCAAAGATTTCTCATCCTTGAATTAATACTTTCCTTAAGATCCACCTACCCTTAGTCAAATACTTATCTAGAATTCACAACTTTAATAATTATACTTATTAAAATTTTTTTATTCAAGTTCCCAAACTAATGAAAATACCCACTTAGTAAGTTTAACAAAGATGCCTATCATTTCTTCCCTGTACACCTATACCTCCTTCTTAGGAAACTGAGCCCTGGGAAGACAGAGTCCTATTCTTCAATGCCACCATAAAGAAGCAAATTAGATATAGACACCTGAGTTCAACTGCATAAATAAGATTTTCCCCTAAATATATAAAGTATAGACTTTAAATTATTTAGCTATGATCTGCCAGCCCTGGAGGTCATTTAAGCTATGGGACTAAGGTTGTAGTTTGGGGGTAACTATAACGTGTTGGTGAGTGTGCAGAGGCTAATCTGAGGAGACAAAAGAACAAAGCAAAAGTGCTTGAATTTTACCTTTTTCTTTATCTCTCTGCATCTTCCTACCTTCTGAAAAGGACTTCTGGCCAGGCTCTGTGGCTCACGCCTGGAGTCCCAGCACTTTGGGAGACTGAGATGGGTGGATCACCTGAGGTCAGGAGATTGAGACCAGCTGGACCAACATGGTGAAACCCCATCATGACTAAAAATACAAAAATTAGCCAGGAGTGGTGGGTGCTTGCCTGTAATCCCAGCTATTCTGGAGGCTGGGGTAGGCGAATCACTTGAACCTGGGAGACAGAGGTTGCAGTGAGCTGAGATCGTGTCACTGCACTCCAGCCTGGGCATACCATAATTATAAACTAATCCTGATTATTTCTAAGTGATTGTCTTGGACTCAGTCTATATGATGACCCAGATTTTCCCCTCCAAGGAAATTCACTTAATATTCACATCCCCTCAACGTCAAGTAGTGCGGGTATTCAATCATTTTTTTAACAGAATCAATAAATGGGCTATTTTTCCTTAACATCATTCACAATAGAAAGAATATCTGAATTAAACTTATAACTATTTCATATTGTCAACAAGCTTTCCAAAAGAGTTGACACTTTTTATGTTCCCATTGACAATGTGGAAGAATTCTGCTTTCACCACATTCTTACTATCTTTATTAAGATGAAAAAATGTTATTTGATTGACAAAAATCTATTTTATCTTGACCTTCTTCTCTTTAGCAATGAGTTTGAACATTTTATAATTTATATCATCACCTCTGCATTTCCCTTTTATTTTAATGTTCTTAGGCCATTAATCTACAGAAATTAGCAGACTTAAGAGTGGCTTAAAGAGTAAAATAAATATTGAATCAAAAAGAGAGTTATGATAGAAAGTGTACTGCCTAAAATTCTGAAGAAGTTTATAAGTGTTTACAAGATATTTAAGATTCTTAGAGATTGCTTGCATCATAGCATAGGGAATGATATATTTTGATAACCATTGATCATCTACAACTAAAGTGCATTGAGTCATTTTATTCATCAAGACAGTAATAATAGAAATGAGAAAATTAACTTGCCAATATTGGCAAGTTAGCTTTAATCATATTAGTTGACATTATTAAATTAAATTGCAATGCATTCTTACAAAATGTCTCTCAATACACTCAGAATCAGAATATTGAGATAAATGCTGTGTTACTGTGGCTCTTTACTGCCAAGAACAGATGTCACCATGGTTTATAATGGTCTTCCCACAGTGAGGTATTGAAGGTCAACAAAATGGCTCAGGTTGGATTCTAGCTCTGAGAACAAAAATGTGCTTTTACCTTTGCCAGGTGGAAGGTAAAAGCACTAATTCGCAAACTAGTTTTATAATGGTGACAGTATCTTGGTTGAATTAAAAGGTAGGTTAATAATTTGGCCTGTAACCATGCTAGCTAGTCCTCAGTTTGTAAGAATTCATTTTAGGTGTATAATATTGTTCAATGAGAATACTACCATGTTATTTCAGAAACTATACACACACTAATTCATTCATTCACTTAAAATTTGTTTTAAGTCATTACCCTCTGCAGTGTACTGTGCTATATCTTGGGGAGCTGGTAGTAAATAAATAAGACAACTCTTACAGAATTTTCTGGATGATGGAGAAGACAAGATTAAACAATTAATTACAGTAAAATATGGATGTTGTGGAAAAAGAAGTACAAAGAATGATGGGAACATGCATTAAGATATTTAACTGAGCCTAGAAGTTTAGAAGAGGTTTCCTGGAAGTAAGGAAACATTAATATGTGAAGAAAATCTAATCGTAAGAGAATAAATATTGGGAGGTCTTCAAACTTGCTTACCCTCTTTGTCTTATCACTAAAAGTTTATGCCCCACAGTTAAACCTTTATCTATTTTTTAAGAAAATCAATTCATGAAGTCAAAACTAGTAAAAGCATTATTTTTAATTAAATATTTTGTTTTTATTCAAAATTAACACAAATGGCTCTATATAAAAAGCAGACTTTAGATTGATAGAGCACAGTGTTTATGAATGTGGGACCAAAACTCTGAGCAAGCTTACTCTAAGTTCTTTTAAGAATTACTTATAGGTTGACCCAGAGACTGAAACTATTAAAATAAAGCATGAGCCTATTCTTGACTATCTATACTAACTTTACTGCCATTCACATATAATGGGATGTTAAAACTGAAGCTTTGACCAGGGTGCCAACAGATAATGTGTGCTACGTATCAAAGTGAAGTGTCAGATCAAATCGTTTATTTCAAAGAAGATGGCTGAAAACAGGCTGAAAATTGGTTGCATCAATCTTGAGTTCTCTCATAAGGGAGCCTTGACTCCAAATCTAGGATATAAAAAGTTCTAGAAAATAAAAAAGAAAGAATTTATTAATAGGCTTTTGAAATAGAACTGCTGCCCTCTATGATTTTCTTCACCCTCTCTCATTTCTAAAAAAAAAAAGAGAAAAGAAAAGAAAAAAAAAAAGTGGTGGTGGGGTACAGTTCTTTCTTTTTCCTCCATTACATACAGAAACATTTATAAAGCCACTTACAAGAGATTGGAATATATCTTCTGCAGTTTAGAAATAATAGCATGCAAGCTACGGAGATGAGTTGGAGCACTGATTAGGCAGGGGAGCAACAGGAAACTGTGATTGCTTCTAGGGAGTATTTGGACTGACTTTCAATGGTAGGTCAAATGGCTTGAGTAATACCCTTGTGCTGGGCATTGACTACATGGGAGGCAGAACAAACCGAGAGCTCTCTTAAGTCCCACTGAAGTGAAATCACTATTCATAACTACTTATGTTGGCTTTACTGCCATTCACATATAAAGGGATGTTAAAACAGAAGCTTTGACCAGGGTGCCAACTAATAATGTGTGCTACATATCAAAGTGACGTGTCAGATCAAATTGTTTATTTCAAAGAAAATGGTTAGAAAACAGGCTGAAAATTAGTTTCATCCTTCTTAGGCCCCTCAGCAAGGGAGCCCTGACTTCCTTGTTGAAACTTTCAAAACTATAAGGCAGGGACTGATGGAAACAACAACAACAACAACAACAACAACAACAAAAAACAGTGCTGAAGAGGGAAGCCTTCACCTATAGAAAGCGTACTGCCTATGGGAGGATTCTGGCAAAACGGTGGAGTAGAAAGCGCCGGGAATCTGTAACTCCACCTAGACAACAATTTTACTGGTAGAATGTGTCTGAAGTTAACTGTTTTATAACCCTGAAGTCTACAGAAGGCTTGAAATATCCAAAGGGAAGATTTAGAAGGTAATCTGTGTTTAATTTGGTCAATTTTCTGTCATAGCAGAGTAGCAGCTACCCATCCCCCATCCCAGTGGCAGCCAGCTGAATTCCTGGAGTAGCTTGTGCACAGCTTGCAGAGCATATAGAAAACAAACAGCAAAATGACACAATTAAGTCCCTTTTTATCAGTAATAATTTTAAATGTAAATGGATTAAACTCCCAATAAAAAAATCAAAACACAGAGATTTTTAGAATGGATAAAAAGACATATTCAACTATATACTATCTATAAGACAATAACTTTTACTCCAAAACCACAAATTGATTGAAAGTGAACATATGCAAAAATATGAAAATATTGAAAAAAGAAAGGCAGGGGTAACTATCAGAAAAAATAGACTTCAAATTCAAAAAGTTGACAAGAGACAAAAGACATTATATATTAATAAAAGATTCTATACAGCAGGTTATAATTATAAACGTTTATGCACTGAATAAGAACATCAAAACCTGTGAGGCAAAACTGATAAAATTGAAAGGAGAAATTGATAGTTATACAATAACAAAGACTTCAATAATCTACTCTCAATAATTAATAGAACAACCAGAGAGATGATAAGTGAGGAAATAGAGGACTTAACACAATAAACCAACTAGATTTAACAGACTTTTGAAGAGCACTCTAGTCATCAAAACAGAACATACATTCTTCCCAAGAGCATTAGGATATTTTTCAGGATAGATGATCTGTTAGGCCATGAATTCTCAATAGATTTTAAAAGATAGATATTATACAAAGTATCTTCTCCAACTACAATAAAAAGAAGATAAAAAACAATAAAAAGTAAAATTGGAAAATGTACAAAGTCATGTAAACAATACACTCTTAAACAACAAAACAGATCAACAAAAACATCATAAAGAAAATTAGAAAATACTTAGAGATGAAGCAAAATGAAAACACAACCTAGTAAAACTGATAGGGCACCATGAAAGCATTAATATGGAAAAATACAGCTATAAATGCCTATGTTGAAAAACAAGAAAAATCTCTAATCAACAAGCTAGCTTTACAACTTAAGAACTTAGAAAAAGAAGAACAACATAAACCCAAAGCTTGCAGAAGAGTGGAAAGAATAAAGATTAGAACAGTGGTAAGTGAAATACACAAAAAAACAAAAACAAAACCAAAACCAAAAAAAAAAAAAACCTAAAAAAAAAAAAAAAAAAACAGGAAAGAAAGCAAACCAAATGGTGGTTCTTAAAAACAATCAATAAAATATGTGAACCTATTCCTACAAGAGAAAAATGGAGGACTCAAATGGCTAAAATCAGAAGTGAAAATGAAACATTTATATGGATTCTATCAAAATAAAAGGATTTGGAAGAGAATACTATGAACAACTGTATGCCAATGGACAGTTTCCTAGAAACACAAAACCTATGAACACTAAGTCATAAAGAAATAAAGTATCTGAATAGATCAATAATAAGATGGAATTAATTGTAAAATATCTCCCATTAAAGAAAAGCCCAGTAATTTCACTTTTGAGTGTTTACACAAAAGATTTGAAATCAGTGTATCAAAAAGATATCTGCACACCTATGTTCACTGCAGCATTATTCACAATAGCCAAGTTATGAAATCAAACTAAGTGTTCATCAAGTGTGAATGAATAAAGAAAATATGGTGTACATACACAATGGATGACTATTCAGCCTTAAAAAAGGGAGAAATTCTGTCACTTGAGACAACATAGATGGAACTGGAAAAACATCATGTTAAATGAAATAAGTCAAACCTGGAAAGAGAAATACTACATGTTCTCACTGTTAGGTGGAATCTAAAACAAAAGAACTGATAGAAGCAAAAAGTGGAATGGTGGTTTTCATGGGCCTTGGGATAGGAAAAATGTGCAGATTATAGTCACAAGGTACAAAGCCTCAATTAGATAGGAGTAATAAATCTAATTTTTATGAGATCTATTGTAAAACATGGTGAATATAGCTAATAATTGAGTACTGCAAATTTCAATATCACTGAGAGTAAATTTCTGAAGTTCTCATCACAAAAATGTTAAATATTTGAGACAATGGATATGTGACTTAGCTTGATTTAATCATTCTGCTTGTATTAAAAATTGTAACGTCACTCTGTACTCCAAAAATATATACAACTCTAATTCGTCAATATGCAGTTAAAAAAAGAAGAAAAGCCCAGGACCTGATGGTTTATCTGGTGAATGTTACCAAACATTTTAAAAAGAACTAATACCATTGCTTTTCAAACGTTTCTCAAAACTGAAGAGTAGAAACACTTCCTAACTCATTCTGAGGCCAGTATTACTTTGATACCAAAGCCAAAGGCACTACAAGAAAAGAAAACTGTACAGCAATATCCCTTTTAAATGTTAACATAAAAATCCTCAAAAATATTAGCACATTGAATTTAAAAGCATATTAAAAGGATTATACAGCATGATCAAGTGGAAATTATTCCTGGAAAAAAAGACTGATTTGATATATAAAAATTCATGAATGTAATACACCTCATTAACAGAATGAAGCAAAAAACTCAAACTGTTATCTCAATTGATCTAGAAGAAGCATTTGACAAAATTTGGCACCCTTACTTAAAAAATGCTAAAAATACTGTCTCAAGATAATGAAATATGTATTGAAAAAAACTACAGCAAATACAATACTCAATGGTGTAAATCTTAAAGCTTTTCCTCTAGGATCAGGAACAAAGCAAGAATGTCTATTTTTGGCATTGCTATTCAACACAGTATTCGAAGTTCTAGCCAGAGCAATTAGGTAAAATAAAGAAATATAAAGAACAAAATTGGAAAGCAAGAAAATTATCTATTTGCAGATGATATGGTGTGAAAACCTTAATGATTCTACAACAACACCAACAAATTGTTAGAACCAATAAATGAATTCAGTAAAGTATCAGGATACAACATCAACATACAAAAATCAAATGCTTTTGTTTGCATTTGACTTACATTTATTAGGCTGTCTAGTATTAAAAAAAAACACAAAAATAACAAGTGTTGGCTAGAATTTGGAGGGACTAGAACTCTTGTACGCTTTTGGTGGAAATGTAAAATGATACATCCACTGCAAAAAACAGCATGGTATCCTGACATGGAGCCTCAAATACGTTATGCTAGGTGAAATAAGCCAGCCACAAAAAGACAAATACTGTGTAATTTCACATATATGAGTAGTTAACATCATAGAGACAGGAGGTAGAATGGTTGCTGCCAAGGGGTGTGAGGATGAGGGAATAAAGTGTTATTATTTAATGGGTATAGAGTTTTAGTTTTATAAGATGAAAGAGTTATGGAGATAGATAAATGTGATGGTTCCACAATATTATGAATGTATTTAATACCATTGAACTGTACACTTAAAATGGTAAAGATGGTACACTTTATGTTATGTGTATTTTACCACAATGTTTTAAAATGGGGATAAAACATACTGCTTATGTCTGAAAGTTTTAGCTGGAGAGCACAATCAGGAGGATGTGTATAATACCAAAAACAGACTCCAGAACATTACCTCTAAGCATCAGCCAGACACATGCAGTGGAAAGTCATCTTATGACAGTAAACATTCACAGAAGAAATTTAACTGACCTCTTCCCTTAAATGTCCTTCCTGTCACATCTCTACTTCTACTTATGAATGAATTATTATGGTTATATTACGGTTATTGAGGCAGGGTGGAGGAGATGAGAATAGAATGGCCATACCAACCATCTCCACTGCAAACTGCAAGTTTACTTACTATGGGCAGTGACTGGACAAAGGGAGAAATTTTGCCTTGTATCAGGTTTGATGTTGTGATAGGTTGTATTGTCTTCCAACAACTTTTTTTCCCTCTCTGCCGTTATCTTCTCCCTCATTTCACTGTGGTAAGATTGTAATTTTTCACCTCACTAATGCTGAATCTAGCCATGTGAGTTTCTGAGGCTGATATAATAGTAGTGAGTGTAATAAAATCAGGGGCTTTAAATTATATGTTTGCGTGTTTGTTTCTATGTCTTGCACTTATGCTATTACCTTGAGAAGCAAATGCCCTGGGTATTAACTGACTGAAGAATGATAGAGACAAGTGAGAAAGACTTCAACTGAATCAAAGCCTCATATCCAGCTTAGACCAGCAGAGCCCAGGAGAATTCAGGAGAACTATAGTTGCTCCACAGACTTGAGAGCAAGAAATAAATCTTTGCCGTGGAAGCAACAAAAATTTTTGATGTATTTTTAATGTACCAATAAATTGACTATTGCAAACATTTTTATTAGTGTGGAGAATTGCTTGTTTTAATGTCTTAATTGAGATTTTGTTAAAAATTTAATATAGAGAATGGGAGAAAATATTCACAAACTATCCATCTGACAAGGGATTAATAACCAGAATATATAATAATAACAAAATAATATATAAGGAGCTCAAACAACTCTATAGGAAAAATATCTCATAATACAATTAAAAACGGGCAAAAGATCTGAATGGACAGATTTCAAAAGAAGACATACAGATGGCAAATAGGCATATCAAAATGTGCTCAAAAATCTTTTATGATCAGAGAAATTCAAATCAAAACTACAATGAGATACTATTTCGCTCCAGTTAAAAGAAGTTTATCCATCAATGACAAATGCTGGCAAGAAAATGGAGAAAAGGAAACCCTTTATACTATATTAGTCCATTTTCACACTACTAGAAAGAAATACTAGAGACTGAGTAATTTATAAAGAAAAAAGGTTTAATTGACTCACAGTTCCAAATGGCTAGGGAGGCCTCTGGAAACTTGCAATCATGGTGAAAGGCAAAGGGGAAGTAAGTTTGAACCTTCTCCCACTGAGGCAGCAGAGAGAGCCGAATGAGGAGCAAAGGGGGAAGACCCCCATATAAAACCATCAGATCTCATGACAACTGACTCACTATCATGGGAACAGCATGGGGGAAACTGCCCCCATGATCCAACCCCCTCTCACCGGCTCTGTCCCTAGACACGTGGGGATAATCAGGATTACAATTCAAGATAAGATTTGGGTGGAGCCACTGAGCCAAACCTTGCCATATACTGTTAGTGGGAATGTAAAGTAGGACAATCACTGTGGAGAACAGTTTGGAGGTTCTTCAGAAAACTAAAAATAGAGCTCCCACATGATCCAATCCCACTGCTAGATATATACCCAAAAGAAAGGTAATCAGTATATCTAAAGGACATCTGCACTCCCATGTATATTGCAGCACTATTCACAGTAGCCAAGATTCAGAAACAACCTAAGTGTCCATCAACAGATAAATGGAGAAAGAAAATGTGGTACCTACACACAATACAGTATTAGCCAGCTATAAAAAAAGAATGAGATTCTTTCATTTGCAATAATATGGATGGAACTGGAGGTCATTATGTTAAGTGAAAGACTATTATCAAGGAAAAGAGAAAATGTTTTTTGATGACTACATGTAAAGGAACAAAGGGAAATAAGTCTTATATAAGTATTGTATATTATTGGGTACCAAAAGTTGCACCTGTCTACTTTTCTAATTTTTGAACAGTTTTTCTGAGTAATAAGCCCTTTTTCTATTTAAAAGTACAAGCATAAACAATAAGTAGAGGAAATAATGCTTGTTTTCAAACCCTTTGCAACATAAACTAATAATTAATAGGCACAAAAATAGTCAGAATATACTTTTTTCAAATTTACAAATGCCTAGAACTAACTCTCTGAACAAGGACCCAACCTGAATTACATTCATTTGTGTGAAAAAACGCATTTTCAAGTTTCCTATAATACTTTCTAATGCTGAATATGAAGTAAACAGTGAAAATATCTTTTTGAATCATAATTCAGTTGAACTTGGCTCACATGTGTTACAGGCTCTTACATCCACTTATTATAAAGAATTTATGAAGGTCATGGTCCAAGAACAAACACTAGAACATGAACAAACACTAGAATGTTCTTTAGGTGTATAACAGTATATAAAGTAAACATTTTTATTACAGACATTAGCTGCTGGGGTTATGGTGATATGCTGGTACATTATGCTAAATTAATACATCTGCTCATATAATCCATCCAGCAGCAACCTCCCTTTTAACTAACAGAGAACAAAAATTTTCTATAAATAGTTTTCTTCACATCAGTCGGAGCCAAGGCCTATTTCATACAAGATAATAAGATGATGTTAATCTTTTGATTTTTTTCTCTCTCTGTCTGATTACATCCTATTTTAAATCAGACACAAAAAAATCTTACAGGAAACATAATTAGATGTGAAATTGCTTTAAAGCACCTTTGTCTCTGGAGGAACCTTTCACCCTCTGTGATGTGCTGGGATGTATCTAATCTAATGATCAGCTGCCACCAAGTAATTGAATATCCTAGAATTTGAGCTGCTAGAGAGCCTATGCATTTTACTCCTCTTATTTTTTTCCTCTAAATAAATAAAGGGGTAAAATGGACCTACATGACACTAAATTGCTACTTTTGGTGAGGAGTTGCTTATATTTTTAGTGTTTATCCTCAAGGTTGAAATTTTTTAGGATACGAGAGGTAATACTTGAAAATGAGTTACTTATCAAAATGAATATATGGGGTTTTAAAGAAAATTTTAAGGTAGCTTTAAAAATTTGAACTTGACACCTTAAAAATTTAGCATGCTTCTTGATAATGAAATATAAATCTTTTAAAAATAAGAAACATATTATTGTCACTAAGGTTAGAAAAATACTAAAACCCTCCCTTGTGAAAATTGAATTGAAGGAATTCATAAATAATGTAATTGAGGAGTTTCATCATCTCCTTTTTTAATAAGATGAATTCTTATTTTTGTTAAATGTTAACTTTCAAAACTAGAGTACAGTTGTCCTCCCTTATCAAAAGTTTCATTTTTCTGCAATTTCAGTTACCCCCAGTCAACTGTGATCAGAAAATACCACACTATATTGCACCCTGGGCCATTATTAAGTAAATAAGAGTTATTTGAACACAAGTACTGCAATACTGTGACAGCAGAATAGCAATTGGGGAGCACAGAACAGGACAGCATGAGATTGCATCATGCTACTCAGAACGGTGTGGAATTTAAAACTTATGAGTTGTTTATTTCTGTAATTTTCTACTTATATCACAATGCCTACATCATTCACCTCATTTCATCTCATTACATGAGCATTTTATCTTCTCACATCATCACAAGATGGGTGAGTACAGTACAATAAGATATTTTGAGAGAGAGAGACCACATTTATATAACTTTTATTGTAGTATGTTGCTGTAAAAATTATTCTATGTTATTATCAATTATCATTATTAATCGCTTCCTATGTGTCTTACTGATAAATTAAACTTGATGATAGGCATGTATGTGTAGGAAAAACCACAGTGTATAAATAAGGTTTTGTACTATCCATGATTTTAGACATCCACTGGGGGTCTTGGAATGTATCCCCTGAGAATAGGGGAGGATTACTGTAGTTTTCTAGCTGTATTACATAAAAAATAACTGTAAGAAAATAATGATTCAAATCACTTATTCTGAACATGACACAGATGACCTTACTACAACTGTGGGATTTTAAAAGAGTATAAAACCTATATGTCACTTGAAAACAGACCCTTTCGCGACCTCAGATATCCTTTATCTTATGTAAACCTGTGAAGACTGATAGCTCATATATAATATTCTCTTTCCTGGCAATTATCAGAGATGCAGTTTAAAATTCCCCCAGAGAGTAACAATGCCATCTCCAAAAACAGCTTGAGAGAAATATGGCCGCAATGCCAGCTTTCTTATCTCTAGGACCATTTAAAGGCTAAATGAGAAAATTTGTGATTTAAAATAGCTTGTTTCTAACACACAAACTCGCTGACAACAGCTAAACTCCTTAATTAAGTTACGTTATAATCCTGGCACAATATGTGAAGAAAGCCATTCCTAAGAAAGAATACTTAGTATAATTCTCCACATATTTAATTTCAGATAATAACCAGGTGGTTCAGAACTTCTTTGTAGAATTGATTTGTAGGAGATGCATTAAAACTATTCTGATCATTAAAACTCCACCAACATGTGATCTTGCCCAGCTCATTTATTTAACCATGCAAGTAAAGGAAAAATTGCACAGGATTATCCTCAACAAGATCATTACTGTAGAGGTGGCAAATCCTCATGGAAATGTCCATCTTTGCAAACAACAAAAACAACAACAACAACAAACCAGTGACTTGCTTGACTGAGAGGTTGTTCACTGTAATTCTTTTCTCCCTCACACTCACTCCCAGTATCATTTTTGGTGCCTTCCTTTGTCGCATTATTCTTGCAGGCTATTTTCCTTCTTCTCTCCCTAAAACCATTTATTTCTGAATTATAGGCAATGAAAAATTGTAGTCATTCTGCATACAGGTGACTCCTTCCATTCTTTGAAGATTTAAGTTTTTTTCTGATTAGTTCTTCCAACACTACTCATTATAGTCTTAGTAATTTTGTTATCTACATTGTATATTATCCTCCTATTATCCATAACTCCCAGTTCTCTCCAATCTGCTAACTTCCTCTTCCCATGAGTTTGTTCTCCACCCTACATTATCTTTTCACGTCTATGCTCATGCCCTGGATCTTGTTTATTATAAACAAAAATAATGTCTTCATAATCTCAATTTTATGCATACTTCTCTCTAATGCTTACATCCATCTTCAGCTCCCTCCCTTTAGCATTACAACTCCGTCAATTCTTCATACTTACTATACCTAGAATCCATTAATCTAACTACAATTTACCATATCTCAACATACTCACATGATTATTTTCTTCTGCTCCAGCTTCGAGGCTATATTTTATCAATAAAATTATTCCCTTGCATACACTCTCAACTCTCTTGCTACTCTTTTATATTTTGTACTCACTTGGCAAAATCCCTGTCCTGGTTCAATTCAACTCTCTGCTCTGATACTATAGACATATAGCTAAATGTGGCTACACAGAGAATAACACACATCCATGCTCTTTGCATTTGAAATTCTTGACTGTTAACATCAAATACACAAGTTGTAGATTTGCATGGCAATCAGAGTACATGTCCCACATCTGTTCATGTTCCTTATTCATACTTGGTAACACTGCTACTTTTTACTAAGAAAAATCCATTAGAATAGAACACCTACAAGTTTACACAATCACTACTTATGTATATTCAATCATCTTTCCTTTTACAATGGATGAAACATCTATATCTCTAGGTAAAACCATGTACATTCAATCTCTCCCCTTCTTGCATTTTAAAAAAGATGACCTTCAGCATTCCTCCATTTCCTATCACTTCCATTAACTGGCACTCCAACTCAAGACACAACCATTTCTCACCAAAATTAATAAAGTGACCTTTGAATTTGTCCCTCCGCTCCCGCACGAAGTCAGATCATGTTATCCTTATTCTTCAAACCCTTCCATGGCCCATGATGTAGGATAACAGACAGATTCTTATGAGGGTATTCAGAGTTTACTTGATTTTGTCTTCCCTATTTTCTCTGACCACATCTCCCCAATATTTCCTCCCAGCACACTGAACTCCTTGCTATTTCTTGAACACTCTGGACAAGTTTTGGCCTCAGGGTTTAGCACTTACTCCTCATCTTACCTTGAAATAATAATAAATTTGTCCAACTTTTGATCTTTGGTCAGTGTCCATTTATAATGGACATATAATAAAGAGGCTTTTCATCTTCTTATTTATTACTTCATTTTTCTCCATAGAATTTGTCAGAAATTATCAACATCTGATATGTCACTTTATTATGCCCCTTTGTGTTGTTTATTGTCGGTCTCCATCCACTAGAATAAAAGTGTCAGTGGAAATATTTTTGCTGCTTATTTCACCAATGAATGCTTCTAAAATAATGCTTGACACGTGGTCAGCATTCAGTAAATATACACAGAATCAATGAATGAGTGACCTTCACTGAAAATCAAGGCTTGATTAAAATTTTTCATAGCTCTCCAACAACAAGAAAATTGTGACATATTTATAGTCATACATTTTCATTGTTCCTAAGGGCATATCAGAACACATTAAAATTTTCCTTAAAAACTACTTTAAAAAAAAGTTTATCTGTAATGACATTCCAAACCAGATGTTTAATCAGAATATGATAATGACTGCAGTATTCCTGTCATAAGTTATTTTGAAGGAATATCAACTTGAAGGAATTACAGTTTTAATCAAAGATCACACTTAAAAAAAAAGTTTCCACTTGTTTAAAAGTAAAATCTTGGCCCTAAGCTTTTACTTTAGTCTAATATAGACTCCATCAATATTTCTATCTTTACATTTAACTGTGTGCTATGTAGGACACAAGAAAGTGGAATCTAGGATTAAGATGGAGTGACATTATCACTAAGTGTGTATTATATTTTGATTTATAAGACATGGGCCTCAATTTCATATCTCCTTTTGAAAAAGATCACTTTTTAAACAAATACCCATTTACATATTGTGTACATACCCAAACTGGATTTGAACATTTGGTTTATCAACAGTTAATGGTCTGGCTATCCTATCTTTTGCTTCAAGAATAGAGCAGTTTCTATATTACTTGACAGTTCAATATTCTCAGGGTCTGGCTTCTTCTTTTAAGTCTTCCTTCTTTTATAGTGCAAATAATTCTCACTTCTACCAGGATATTTTCATCTCATACTCAGACTAACACAGGTAACCTGGATTGACTTCTTTACCACAGATCACGAATCAAATTGTGGTTGCCTGCTATTGGCATGCAGTTATGTACTAAAATCATTTGGAATAGGGTAATGAAATTCAACCTTCTTTCAATGTCAAGTGATTTGTATGTAGGCTTAGCAACAGGACGTATCTGTTTTAAAATGTAAGATAATAAATAATAAATAAGAAAAATTATAATACATAATTTTTGCAAATATGTTCTCGTGTTCTAAGCAAGATACGACATAATCAGATGTGAATTTTTTAAAAACTAGACTGGGATGATTTTGTAAATGATGACTCTCTTACTCTGACAATACTAACAAAGGGAAACAAAAAGAAGTAAAGTTCTTTATTTTAATTGGAAATGGACACCATTGGTTGGAGAACAACAGTCATTTAAACATATTTCTGGTGTGTTTTTCTTTATTGCAGTGGCTTGAATTCTATATTTTCCAGGAAGTCTTACAGCTATAGCTCTGGATGTAGTTTTGGTTCTGCCAATCAGTTACACTCCCATGACATTTGCATAGTTAATGCAATATGGCGGCTTGATTTTGCCATTTCTTTTGTGTCTGGTACCAGAGACCATCATGAGGGTGTCTGGTTTACTGTGGCAGCATTAGCAGAAATGTCAAAGTATAGTCACTTGCTCCATGAGTATTAGTAAGAATTGTGTAGGGCATCCATATATTCAGTTTATAAATATAGATAATTGGTGCTTCCTGGAAATAGAACAGAGTAAGTGGAAAAATGTTTTAATGCAATCTTAGGAAAAAATGGTTCAAAAATCTTACTTTTTAAAATTTTTGTGTGTCCATAGCATGTAAATTTTTAAATCTGCAGGTGGCAAGAGCTCACAGCATATTGGAAATCATTACTAAAAAGTTAGTAACATTTTAGTGGGTACTTGATAGTTATCCTCTCTATACTCATTACTCCCTTTCCCCACAATCTGGCCCTGTTTTCTGAGTCATATAGTTTAAGTGAGATTGCCACTATTCTCAGTTCATCCTCTAGTTCTAGTATGAACATGACGGCTGCTTAGTTCTGGACCTCCTTTCTCTGCTTCTGAAAGTAATATAAAGAAACAAGGAGAATAGGGAAGAAGCACAAACTCCAAGGAAATATCCAGTCTTCTGATTACTTCTAAGTATGGAGCAAGAGAAAAATCCAGAAACTTCTAATTACTTCTAGGTATGGCCTAGAGTCCTTGAAAGTAAAAAACTGTCAGGTTTTTTCTTTTTCTTGTAGGAATGATTTTTATCTTATATTCTTCTGTTCTCATCTTGCTTGGGGTTTGTTGAGATTCTCGGATTGATATATTTACAGTTTTCACCTAAATGGAGGGTTTTCTACCATTTTTTATATATTTTTTCTTGCCTGTTCTACCCTTTTTGTCCCTCTACAGCTCTAATTGAACATATGATTGATGGCTTCATATTATTTTACAGGTCTCTGAAGCTTCATTATTCTTTCTTAATGTTTCTGTCTCTTCTTTAAGTTGTTTCCTATATGCAAATATATATGTAGGTATATGTATTGTTTTCCTTTTTTAAAGGTTACTAATTATCTTTTCAATCATTTCTAATCTTCAGCAAATCCCATAACACAAATCTTTCACTTCAGATATTATTTTCATCTCTAAAATTTTTATTCAGTACATTTTATAATCTGCTGAGTTTCTCTGTTTAATCATTATGACTGAATTTTTTAAATCATAAAATACATTTATGATAGCTACTTGAAAGTTTGCGCCTGATAATTACGACATTTAGTGCATTTCAGTTTTATTTCTTGCCATTTCTCTTGAATATGGGTTTTATTTTTCTGTTTCTTTTCATATTTAATGATATTTGAGAGTTTACCAAACTTCATCAATGTTATCTTGTGCAAGCTCAGGACTATGTTATATTCCTGTGAAGAGGTTTGTTCTCACACAGTAAATTTGACTAGACACAGATTCCAAACTGCCTCCTTGGCTGTGACAACAGCTGAAATCTTTATTTATTTCAACCTAATTCACTCTTCTAAAGCCCCTTTCAATTTGGTATATTCCCTCTACATTTCTGGCTATTCTTCAAGCCCTCAAAGCTCTCTTCTGTTACCTAAGACACTAATACTGTAACTTCTCTACTGGGCTGCATGAGAATTTTGAACAGCCCTTGGGCAAAAGCAATAAATTAGAAATCTCACCTTTCAAAGATAGACAATTTCTGTCTGTGATCCTTTTAAAATTACCTTCTAATGTATTTTAGTAATTTGTATGGCTTCTATAATTGTTATCTGTCAGAAAGTTATCCTTGCTTCCCAAAAGCTAATCTGCCATTACAAGAATCCAAAATCTGAGCAATAATATTTTCAAGACAAAGGAAAATTATCTCCTAATGAAAGTCTTTTTAAAAATTACTTATATATACACACAAAAATTATAACAAAATATTTCAGAACTAAGAGCAAGTATATCTGTCACACCACTACATTTAAATAAGCTTATTTCCTTTATAAAATAAAAATTTTAAGGCAGTATAATAAACGAAAACCTAATCAGATGCTATATTTATGAGATATAGGTAAAATAAAGATTTGAAATGACTAAAATGAAATGGGCAAGTGAAAAATTTTATTAGGCAAATGCAAACAAAAGATATCAAAGATCTATAATTTAATATTACATGAGGTACAATTCATACCAACAATGTTAAATGAGGTGAAGAGCCCATATTTTAGTGCAAACCATATACAACAGCATATAAAAAAGATTACACATCATGATCAAGTGGGATGTATCCAAGACATGAGAATAGTGGTCAACATACGCAAATCAGTAAGTGATACATGATATCAGCCGAATGAAGGGCAAGTACCATATGATCATCTCAATAGACAAAATACAGAACAGCATTTGATAAAATCCAACATTCGTCATATAAAAACTCTCAACAAATTAGGTATAGAAGGAATATACCTATATACTGTGTTCATGAATTAGAAGACTTAATATAGTCCATATACTACCCCAAGCAATCTAAAGATTCAATGCAATCCTTATAAAAATACCAATGTCATTCTTCACAAAAATGGGAAAAAGAAGTCTAAAATTTGTACGGAACTGCAAAAGACCCCAAATAGCAAAAGCAATCTGAAGCAAAAGAACAAAGCTGTATGCCTCACACTACCTGATTTCAAAATATACTACCAAGATTTAACCAAAGCAACATGGTAACTGACATAAAAATAGACACATTGACCAATGAAACTAAATAGAGAAATAGAAACAAATCTACATATTTGCAGCCAACCAATTTTCCACAAATGTGCCAAGAACATACATCAGGAAAATGACAGTGTTTTCAATAAATGACACTGGTAAAATGAGATATCTGTATGCATAATCAGGATAAAAGCTTAAATTTAAGACCCCAAACTATAAAACTTCTAATAGAAAACATAAAGGAAATGCTTTAAGACATTAGTCTGGGTAAAGATTTTTGATTAAGACTTTAAAAACACAGGCAATCGAAATAAAAGTAGACATGAAATTATATCAAACTAAAAAGCTTCTGAACATCAAAGAAAACAACGAACAGAATGAATAAACAACCTGCAAAATGAGATAAAATAATTGTAAGCTATTCATTCTACAAGGATTTAACATTCAGAATATACAAGGAACTCAAACAACTCAACAGAAAAAAAAAAAAAAAAAACTCCAATTAATAAATGGGAAAATGTTCTGAACAGACATTTCTCAAAAGAAGACATACAAATGGCCAACACATGCATAAAAGTATGCTCAACATCACTAATCATCATGGAAATCCAAATCAAAAAGACAGCAAAATATTCTCTCATTCCAGTTAGAATGGCTTTTATCAAAAAGACAAAAAATAAAAATGCTGGGAGGATGTGAAGAAGAGGAAACTCCTACAGAATGTTGTTAGGGATTTACATTAGTTCAGCCATTATGGAAAACAATATGGCGGTTCCTCAAAAAGCAAAAATAGAACTACTATATGATTCAGCAACCTCACTACTAGGTATATACTGAAAGGAAGGGAAATCAGTATCTCAAAGAAATATCTGCACTCTCATGTTTATTGCAGCACTACTCACAAGAGTCAAAATGTGGAATCAACTTAAGTATCCATCAATGAATGAATGAAGGAAATGTGGCATATATATACAATGGAATATTATTCAGCTATAAAAAAGAATAAAGTCTGGTTGTTTGTGGAAATACAGATGAACCTGAGACTATTATGTTAAGTGAAATGAGCCAGGCATGGAAAGACAAATACCAAATTTTCTCATTCATATGTAGATGCTAAAACAGTTGATCTCATAGAAGTAGAAAGTAGAAGAATAATTACTTGAAGCAGGGAAGAATGTGGGAGAGGAGAAGATAGGGAGATTCTGGTTCACAGACACAAAATCCAGCTAGAGAGGAGGAATAATTTCTAAAGTCCTATAGCACCAAAGTATGACTATAATTAATGATAATTTATTGTATATTTTCAAATAGCTGAAAGACAGGACTTTGAGTGTTCCCAACACAAAGAAATAATAAATGCTTGAGGTGATGAATGGGCTAATTTCACTGATTATTACGCACGACAAATGTGTGATGAAATATCACACTGTTCTCCATAAATATATATAACTTTATGCAAATTAAAATCTTAAATCATATGTCATGTCAGCTTCAAGCATCTAAAAATTTAAACATTCAGAAATCAAAGAGGTAACTTCACTTGTATGTTAAAAAACTTAAAATAAATCATGAAAATAAAAATTAAACTTGCTGAATTTTGTGAAAGTAGCAGTTTAAAAATTACATTAAACTTTGGGTAGAGCAGAACTAGGTTCAGAAGAAAATATATGTTTTACTTAAGTCATCATACAAATGAAAAAGAAAGCACAAAAGACAAATTAAACATCATCTGACTCAGTTAAAAAAGAGAGATGAATCATAGAATAATTTGATTAGTGAAGGAAAAGCATATATCTGAATTAGAAAAAAAAATTTCAGAAATAATAAATAAATTAACAAGTTGTTTTTTAGGAATAAAAAAGCAATAAAAAAGACCAGCTAGGCATTTAAAAAGGACAAGAACAACTATTCAAAATAATAAATGAAAATAGAGTAATAACAGAAACAAAAAGTTTTAATCAAGTGAGAGAATTTAGCCTAAATGGAACAATATCAACAAAAAAGTAGTAATAACTGTGGAAAAAACAAAATGTTAGGGAGGCTTATCATGAAAAAATGCAAATTGCAAAGATCAGAAACTAAGAGAGAATATTACTATAGAACTGCAGACATTAAAAAGATAATAGGAAAATATAAACAACTTGATGCCATATACTTAATCATTTCAGTGAAATTGAGAAATTTCTTAAAAGTCACAAATTGTCAAAGCTCAATCAAGAGTAAACAGAAATCTGATTATTTCCATATTTGCAAATTATCAAAGCTCAAGCAAGAATAAATAGAAACTTAACTAGATCCATATGTATTAAAGAAATTGATGCCAGTTAAAATCTTCCAACAAAGAAAATTCCAGGGTCAAGTTTCTTCACCATGGAATTTTAGCCATCACTGAAGGAAGAAACACAGAAACACTACCAAGTCTAAACAAACTCTTCCAGAAAACACAAGAGGAAAAAATACTCCCCAGTTAATTTTATGGGGCCAGGATTACCCTGTTCCTTGCTTAATTATACTACTTTACAATTTTCTGGTTATGAGTTGAACAATCAATGTTTTCTTGCAGTTTTCTATATGATGTTAATGTGCTACCAGATTGGGAACCACTGACATGGGACAGGCAGGCCCATATCAGGATGTAACATAGTATGGTCTTCGTGGACAGAATCTTGTAATATATATTAAAAACAAACAAACAAACAAACAAACAAACGGTTCTTATTTCTCAACCCAATTTTAGGAATTTAACAAAAGAAATTAAACCCCCCCCAAAATATTGAAATGTAAGTAAAGAGGATGCCCCATATTCTTTATAATCACAGCAATTTGATAAGAACCAAAATTTTCTTCAATTTTACATTGTTCCAGTAATTTGTGGTATATTCAGAGAGTTAAGTACTCATCATCCTTTAAAATGATCATTTGAATTCATAGGCAGTAATAAAGAAAAGTTTTTATAACATACTTCTTAAATAAAAAAAAACAAGTGGTATTTTAGAAGGTGCTGGGGACATAATTGATTTATGTTTATTTAAATTTAATTTAATAATTTTTAATTTTCTGTATTTAATATCTTTTTCATAAAATAATCATGTGTTTTGTGCCATTAAACCAGTTACATAAAATCAAAGAAGGATCACAATGGCTACAGCGTGTGGAAACCAACTATCACGAAGTGTAGGTGATGTAGGCAAGGGCTGTTGATAGCAGTGTGGTAGAGAGAAATGACAATATTCAAAAGACATGAAGAAGATATACTAAAAGAGATTTGACTATCTCAAAATGAATATAGATTAAATTTTATTATCTCTTAGATTGTCTTTAAGAGCTAAAGAGGTATAAATATATTTGCCTCATCTAATTTCAGATGCGTAAAAAGGAGATGCAGAAATTATCATTCTCTAACAATTAAAACTTAAGAAGTTAAAGGTGTATTATGTCTGAATTATTTGTGTCAGTTTTTAAATTAAAAACAAATTAAATTCTACATTTATGATTCATTTTATTAATTCAGTCTCATTCAATTCACAACTTTTAAATATTTTATACTTCACACAATTTAAGGGAGACAAAAGTAAACAAGATATAATCTTTGTGTTTGAGCCAAATTCTTCAATAGAGCAATAAAATCAGATCATTTCGGCATCAAATGATCTGACTTTTTAATCGGAAGGGAAATTTTAATGCAACAATTGAGATAGTTAATCAGCCCTGCCATTTTTCTCTCCAAAAGTCTAAACCAGCATGTTGTAACATAAAAGAGCAGTATTGTGGGTCCTCAAATATTCAAACTGGCAGCTGCATTGTATAGGAAAGCAAAGCTTGTAATAGAACTATTCATGTTTCAGGTTATTTTAAGTTGTGTACATGGTTAGACCTTCAGGTAAGTTCATAGGAAACCGGATGCATAGGGTTCTCATTACCATGAACTTAGTAAATGAGCCAGAGACTCAGCTAAGAGCTGCTTTTGCATCCACTGGTATCCACTGTGTGTACATAGCGTTCTCCAGTGTCAGCTATTCAGTCTTATCCCAGTACTTTTTCTTCAAATGTAAACTATTCCAGTATGCTAATGTTTGAGAAAATATTATATATTTTGAATAATTTGAAATTCAAATATAGAACTCAAACATGAAATAATCAAAATATAGAGTTCAGTATGCATAGAAATGCCTTGAAATATGAAGTTGGAAATGATTTAAGCTTCTTTTGAGTATGTGTATATAGGTTTTAAGTCCATAAATATTGGGAATCAAGTTGCAGAGAAATCTCTTTCTAACTTAAGAAAAGAGGAGTATCAATTCAATAAAGTTGTATTATTTTACCTAATCATTCTGAATATTTCCAGAAAATTGTATTTAGAAGATGTTGTTTCTACATTGTCTTCTAAAGTCATAACTAACACAATTTTAGTTCCATTTCAACACTGGTACTTTATAAGGTTGTTTGTTTCTTTCCCAACTGACATGATTTTGAATTAATTCTAATTTTCAGTTGAGTTTCAATAAACAATGATATTACTGCAAAAGGAAATAAAACCTGGGAAGGAATTATTGCTATTGCCTTTAATTTTTGTATATAAATACTTTAGTTGTTTGAACAGATTTTGCTTAAAAGTTTGCACATATGTGTTAGATGAAATATTGAGAAGGAACTTGAAAAACATAATACATGTTTGAGAAGCCTTAATTGTTGTTAGTAGCATATAGAGAATAAAAGATATGGAACGAAAACGTATTATGAACAATGTAAGAAGTCATACTTCTATTCCTGTTTTTGAATGATTCATTTTTTAATGAATGTCATAGATGTAGACATTGACAAGTATGTGGATTACATCATGTCACACAAAGAAATTTCAAAAGCTGCACTTAGTTCATTGTCAGGAGGCGCTTTAAATTCTTGTATGGATCTAATTTATAGATGCATCCTTGTGGATTTCACTCCACTAGAAAAGGTCACTCATGCAAATGAGACCAGAAAATATATAAACTCGGATTCTATGAAAGGTTGAAGAGATTCATAAATTTTAATTCACTCTTATGTGTTCTATTTCTGTCAGCAGCTAGAAACATTTTAAAGATACATAAAATAATCCTTTAAATTCTAAACTCTACCATGTATCCTATGTAACAAATCACCTTCAAATTTTAATCTTTTGTCTTTTATATAGACAGAAATCAGAGTTTATTGACCTGCTAGTCTTCTTCAAAGGGAAGAATGACTGTATCGTGTTTTCTTTTCTCTTTACATAGTTAAATACAGTAACTTTTCTATAGAAGCATATCAACTTTAAAAAGTAAAGATAACACATTAAAATGTTTTTCTAGGTAAATGATAAAATTAAAGTCACCTAAGGTTAATACATATTTTAGGCATCAAATTCATTCTCATTGTAATCCTGGTTATCGATTCCAATGAACTCAAATAATTCATTCCATTGACAACATATATGTTGATTAGAATGAGGGTGAAAACATTTCACTTACTGTCCAAAGATTTATTTGTTGTGTAATATGGTAGTAGAGATAACTAATCCACAGAATCTCAAAATATGCATTAGAATATTAGAGACACAATCCCATCATCTTTAAAAAGACAAATGCAGGAGAGACTGAAGGATCCATCAGAACCAAGACCATGTACCACATTCATCAACCTAATGTTTCCAAAGTAATTCATTATCATCTGGATCCAAGAAAATCACAGTGTGCTCTACACACAGTATAATTTTAATCAGCCTGGTATTCATATATTTTTAATAAAATTGAGGCTATCTAAGATATTACTTTTCTTATATTGTATATATTTACTGCCACAGAAATGCAAGTTTTATTTTACAAAACTGGATACAATTTCGTTAAAATTTTGGTTTAAAAAAAGATATGCATTCTTGTTGAAATTTCTTTTTATAATTCCTCTTTTGAGCTCCAAACATCAAACAGAATATGAGTCACCATTTGAACTTGGACCAGCCACACATTCAGACTATATACTGTATTTTAATTTGACATATACAACTTATTAATGTACACAGAAGCATTTTGGCCTTCATTAAAAGCTTGAGTGTACTTTAGGAAATATGTCCCAGGATATGGGTGAACTGTCATCATTCAAACAGCAGTAAATGTATTCACTCAACAAATATTTAGTGTTGTGAGTTCTACTTTAGGTCTCCATTTTTCCCCATTCTTAAAGCAGAATGTATTAGACTGATTCAGGGAAAAATGAAACAAAGCATTGACTGATACGTATAGTGTCTACTTAATTGTGAAGCACTAGTGCTTTGTAAACTTTTCAATGGATTTACCTATGAGTACCCATTAGTTTTTGTTTGTTTAATTGTCACGTTAGACAGAAAATTTTTTTTAAAATTGGCCTTATATAAGGACTTGCAACAGATTTAACCTTCCCAAAAGGAAAAAGCAAATGACGCTCAAGGTGGAAGTGTCCAAATCAGATTAAGAAAGTAAGAGGAGAAGCCTCCTGACATCTAAAGCTAATGTGGGGCTGATGTTGACCGTGTGAAAGACAGCTTGGGAGTAGCAAATAGCTGTCAAAGAGAAATGCTTCCCAACCTTTTTATAGCAAGGCTCTAAAATCACAAGATACTATTTGTGAGGCAGAGTGAGGTAAATGAATATGACATTACTTTAGGAGTTAGCAGTCTATGGTTCCCTCCTCTCCCAGTCCCTTTCCTGGTTTCCTATACCAGCAATGATTCTAATACTTGTAAATTCATATCTAATTCCTTTACAGGTATTAATTTAATACTTGTAAATACTTGGAAGTATCCTTTTAAAAAATATATGTATACCTACATACACACACACACACACACACACACACACACACACACACACACACATTTTGAAATGTTAGATCTCATTGCAGTATCTCCAAACTGATTTTCACACTCATGAATGGATTGCATGATTTAAAAGCTTTAAGAGTGATGCCCGCTGTATGTTAAGCAGTCTAAAATAATTTATATATTTTTCCTGCATAATCAACAAAAAGTCTTTTTAAAACCATGTGTTTGTTGGTCTGTGCCTACATCCCATGTCTGGGCACTTTCACGTAGTGGGACCAAATAAGAATCAGATTAAATATATGTTTTATAGAGAGCATTATTTATGAAACAGACTTACAGTGCTGAAATTTATGTAAATTAGATCCCAAATGAATGCGTGAAGTTTAGAATACTTCTCAATTTTAAAGTCATTGAGTATTCATATAGAAAACAATGACTCTATCAAGCCTACTTTATTCTTATGTCAATCAGGACATATTTTTCCATAGTTCAAATTTTTATGGCTTCAAAAATGGAGGAATTAGATGTGATGCTTTCTGAAGTTCATATTCAATTTAAGCTCTTTCTTCTTAGGAAATTAACTTTTTAAAGAAAAATAACATTTGCATTCATATGAAGCCACCAGAATTCTTAAGTTTCATACATTTTTCTACTAACCTTATTGTCTGCTCTCTACTTTAACCTTCCTAAAATTGTATTTAACAAAACTGCAATATCACAGGGGTATACTTTTCAGTGTCCACTATCTAGGAGTAGACATAAACTTCAAAAATATGTATGTATTTCTATGTATATATCTATACACTTTTTTATTAATTTTTGAGAAGACTAAGTCTCATTATATTCTTTTCATTTGAATCA
>NC_045438.1:76616935-76680647 GCF_002776525.5 Piliocolobus tephrosceles | reverse complement strand
CAGATTATTTTTATTCTATCCTAAATTGTCTGTATTTGTGGAAAGGAAGATAGAGTTGGTTAATGTTCCTAATGTCCAAAGATTTTCTAGATATGATTGAAAAGGGCTAGAGCATTTAGATTGAGTTATTAAAGTTCAGTTGGAAGCTGATGCATTCTTAAGAGTTGATTAGAGAGAATAAATTTATGTTTAGGTGTTACTAGAATCTGTCATGATTAGTCATGGTCCTGAAATGTCTTCCATTCACTAACAAGCAGAGAAATTCCATCTATTTCTATCTAGGTCTGAATCTTGATATGCTACTACTAAAACATAATTCATAAAATTTGTTTTCTATAGTGATCTGGCAATGTTAACTCCTAAATATGCCTTTGCAATTAATTTAGGATCATGATGCCAATCGTTGGGATATGGAGGTAACGACTATTGTTATAGACTGAATAGTAAAATTGTAAAATGTGTGGCTAGTACGTATTCCACAATATTTCTCCTGTGGGCACTACAGAGAGTAAAGGGCAGGATCATTTTCCTTGACAATTACAAGCTGGGTCTGTGACCATGAATTGATATTTCATTCTTCATTAGATTCAACTATAGTTAAGTAAATGCACTAAGTATTTTATTTTCCTATCTCATTAGTAGCTTTTCATGCCTCAAACCAAACAATGAATGCTTTTATTTACAGATGCACATACATTTGTAAATCATGTGGTATGCACATAGCCAGTCTAGCCCTGCCATACTGGTTGATAAAAGTTCAGATTAGAAGAAAAGGCTAGTTTAGTAATTCAGAGACTTGGACTCTAATCTCTGCTTGGTCCCCCCTGTCAAGTTGCATAACTTTGAACATGCTCCTACTTCTCTCAGGTCAAGTTAACTCATCGATACAGCAAAGAAGTTAATGTAGATTTCTCAGGTTCTCTTTAAGTAACACTATTTCTTCACTTCAAGACTCTCTGACATGACTCATATTTTGTGTTTGCGCAGGTGGTGACAAAGATAAAGAACTGGAGAAGGGGAAAAGCAGTCCAGGATCTTCAGGTGAGTCAGTTCTGGAAGAGGACCAGCAGTTAGTTTGAAGGTCAAGCTTTGGCTAAAGAAGGGACATTATCTTCACCATCTCAGAATCTAATCCACAAAAACATGTTCGAGCAGGAAGAGAACTATTAAATAAAAAAAAAAAAAAAAGCAGGTCTGGGCACATGGTAAGTAAAGGACACTGCAAGCACTTCGGGAATATTTGGCAAACTCACATTTGCAAGGTGCACATGTGCGTGAGGATTGGGGAACGAATCCTCAATGGTTTTCTTCATCTTCTATTTGATGTGCCTTAGTGACTAAAAGGCTTTTCATTTGGAGCAGTTATCCTGAAAATCAGTGCAACATGAAACATTAAGCTAGTCTCTCATTCTATCTGTCTGATCTCATTGCTACATTACTACCAAAGCCCAGCTTCAACCAGATAAAACAGATACTTATCTCCCCATCTGCCCTAGTCCCTTTTTCTTATAGTTTGTGGTAAGCAAGTTTTGTTGTCTCCAGCAAGCTTTTTCCAACTTAACCTCTCTCTGAAATTGCTATTTTATTTTGCTTTAAATATTGTAAGTATTATGCATTGTCTACTATTCTATCATACATTTGCTTTTTGCCTGAAATCATTGTTTAACAATTTTATCAATAAAGAAAATTAAGTCCAGTCTCATCAACAATGTGGCAAACGTACTGAAATCCAAACTATGGCTTTGGGTACCTAAGAGCAGCAGATCAAACTATATGATCACAAATACAGTCCTATTAGAAAAGAAAATAACGACTTTCTTTTTCATATTTTCACAAGTGATAAAACATTTTTTAAAAGCTCAAATTTAACACCCCAAATGGTAAAGACTAATGCTAAAAATCTCTGACCAGAAACAAAACTTTTTCACTTTAAGATTCTCTAACATTTTCTTTTAAATCGCATTTAGGAAAATGTGTATCAGCTCTTTGTCAAATTCTAGTCTCTGTGATTTATCTGCTGTTGTAAAGATGTTGGTTTCAGCATCTTAATAATAAAAAAGTATTCCATCTAAAAATGCATCAACATACACATCCTTATTTTTCATTTTCTTATTGTTTTATATGTCTACTTTTATTCACATGGGGCACACTAAATGAATCTGATCTGATCTCATGGTTGCTTATGAAATAAAAACAACTACCATTAGTCTTCTGAATTTTTTGTTTTTTGTTTTTTTTTTGGTCTGTTTTCCAGTTAAATTAAACAAATATGTGGTGAAAAAAAGTTCTGAGGGTGAATTAACAAGATAAATAAGAGAGTGTTGATTCCCCATTAGGGATTTATAATCCAGTATGTTGACCATTGAACTAGAAAATCTCTATGTCAATATCTAGAATTCCTAACACGATCTGAGATGACTCCAAACAATATAACCTGATAACAATGAATGTGATGTGGGTATAAAGTAATTAGGTAAGCTGAAAATTACATCTTCTTCATATTTGATCCAACTTTATTTTGAGGTAATATCATTTTATCTATTATTCCTTAAAATAACATAATAAAAAATTCTTGTTTCATAAGTTTTCTCTAATATATTTTATATATGTTTGGTTAAATTTTATTCTTGCTGGAGCAATGCATGCTCACAGTCAAAATAGTTAAATGAGATTATAATAAAAAACAGCAGTTTCCAGGGCCAATTATTCTTTCAACTCTTATAAATATTTCTTTTTATATTTAGCTGTACACTTTAAAGTAATATTCTTATAGCACCATTTCTTGATTTATCAATTTTAAGTATTATATAGAGAAAAAACATTAACTTTTAAAAACCCATCTTCCCACTTAGCCTCTACTCATTTTTTCCAGTACAGTTTATATCACAATTTTTAATTTAATAATAATGTTTGATGTATAACTACATAGATATTGTACACTTTTGAACCAATTAATATAACTTACCTTTCTTGTTCCACTTGTTTTTACCTGGAGTTAATAACTGACATTCCTTTTGTTTGGTAACAGCCTACGTAACTACAGCATAGTACAATATAAAAACCAGGAAATTGACATTGATATGACCCCCAGATCTTATTCAGATTTCCCATTTTACATGTACTCATGTGTATGTGTATGTGTGTGTAGTTCTGTGCAATTTTAAGTGTAGACTTGTAACCACAATCAAGATTCAGAACTGTCCCAGCTCCACGAAGTTATGCCTCATGCTACCCTTGTAGCCTCACCATTTTCTCTCTGCTCCTTCATCCCTAACCAGTGCTAACCCTAATCTGCTTTCCATATCTATAAGATCTCAAGAGTGTTCAAATTAATTTTTAAAAGATTTTGGTTGCTATATTTTTATTTTTAAGGGATTTCTTTGTTTACTGTTAACTTCTCATAGCACTTGGTTCTCATATTATGCAAAAATATCTCAGAATAAAGGAAAACAATGATAGATGTTGATTTTAGAAGTTTACTTCTGCTACATTTATCTGATGCCTCTAAGCCCTCTTCCTTTTTAAAAATTATTTTCAACTTGCTTTTCATAACATTTAAGGGTGATACACTAGAAAGCAAATTGTTGAATGTGTAGGCCTGACTGTTAATCTTTTCTTTGAAGAGTCCCAAATATTAATGTGTGGATTTCTTTTAAACCTGAGGTCCTCAACCCCTGAGCAGCAGACTGGTACTGCTCTGGTCTGAGGCCTAGTAGGAACCCTGCTGCACAGCAGGAGGTGAGCCTCGAGCTAGCCAGCATTACCACCTGAGCTCTGCCTCCTTTCAGATCAGCAGTGGCAACAGATTCTCATATTAGCATGAACCCTACTGTGAACTGTATGTGAGGGATCAAACTTGTGTGCTCCTTATGATAATCTAATGCCTCATGACATGACATGGAAGAGTTTCATCCCAAAACTATCCCTTGCCCCACGCTGTCTGGCCGTGGAAAAAAATTTCTTCCAAAAAGGATGGGGGCTGCTGTTTTAAACAGCGTGTTCCCCTATTAACAACATATATCCAAAACAGGCCATATAATTTAAAACCTATTTACAGCATAATCCCTCTCATTACCTATCTGGGCAAAACCTTAAATATCAGAAACTTTAGATTCTGCCATCTTTAATGGGGAATTTAATTCTGCCAGTAGAGTTCTGATGCTTTTGTCCCTTACTACAGCATCACGGATGCCAATATTGCCTTTGCTAGCTGGCACCCAGAAGCCTGTTGACTTAAATGACATTTATTTACCAGTCACATTCTCAGGCCAATCTTGCCTTCAAATACACAAGTGGCCTAGTCTCATTTTTAGTCCACAGAGTCGCGATAACAAAACCCCTATCTTCTGCGGTGGATATCCACTTAAAAAGAACACCTAATCACCTGGTGACAATGAACCCACATTCTACATGACATCATCCTGTCCCAGGGGCTCACCACTGGATATGACATCGCTCCCTGTGACTTCACCTAGGACCCTGAAATCCCTGTCCTTCCAACTCCCACGGGCTGCCTCTCCTAAGGTGCTGACAAATTGGGTGTGAGACATTTATTGCTTTTCTTACTTTGATATTAGGAATCCTCTTATGTTTCCTGAGATTGCTGTCTGCTTAGCCTGTGATCCTTGTACACTCCTTGCTCTCTCCCAAAACATACACCGCTACACATTCATGCCTAAAAGGAAATCGAGTACAGGATACTAAAATCTGTGCCATTCTGAAAATGAATGGAGATGATTGTTTTCCCCAGAAGGCATCTTCCTCTTATCAGTCAATCAATCCCTTGACCATCTGAAGAGAGAATTACTCACTCCCCAGTGCTTTTTCCTTTGATTCCCTCACCTTTCTACCAAGGCCCACTGCCTCGTGTCTCCATCCGTGACTGCTACAACCACCCCTTCCCCTTGGTTACACATAAATGACACTAATCTTTACATAGCCTTTACTACACTAAGTTCAAACCCTCCAGCAACAAAACTGCTAGAGCTGGCCACTATCTTGACCAGAAAAATATATCAAAAGTATTTATATATACACATACAATTGTATATAGTTTTTAAAAAAATGCTGTCTTGATCCAGTTTGCATGCCCTGGATAGAGGCTGTTTAGTTCCCTTCCTGAGCAGCCAGTTAAGTCCACTCCTCCAATCACCTACTTATCAGGCTTTTACACTCAGGGGCACTATACATCAGCCCTGATCACCCCAGGACCAGGTACCAGACAACCAGGGCCAGTCCTTATGCCCCAGAGCCTGCTGAAATTATTCCAAACTAGCCAATCGTAAGGCTGCTTACCCTGCTTTGCCTGTTCCTCCTTGTAGAAACCACAATAAAGGATCTGGACCATAGTCTGTTGCTCTCCTGCCTCATGGCCAAACTCAGTGATTCCTAGTATGACCTTCCTTTTTTGCGAGTCTAAGAGTATAACAAATTATCTTTTCAATGGTAGTTGCCTCTTCATCTGTTGGCCTTATTGTACCTAAATAAAAATAAAACCTATTAAAGCAGAATTTGGCTAAATCACACTGTTTTCTGACATCTTGTCACAGTCTTCTATCCTGAAGGCACCAGTTGAAAAGTAGCTGGCAACTTGATATATTAAAAGATTGGGAAAGTGTGGCACATATACACCATGGAATGCTGTGCAGCCATAAAAAGGGATGAGTTTGCGTCCTTTGTAGAGACATGGATGCAGCTGGAAACCATCATTCTTAGCAAATTATCACAAGAAGAGAAAACCAAACACCGCATGTTCTCACTCATAGGTGGGAACTGAACAATGAGCTCACTTGGACTCGGGAAGGGGAACATCACACACTGGGGCCTATCATGGGGAGGGGGGAGGGGGGAGGGATTGCATTGGGGAGTTATACCTGATATAAATGATGAATTGATGGGTGCTGACGAGTTGATGGGTGCAGCACACCAACATGGCACATGTATACATATGTAACCTGCACGTTATGCACATGTACCCTAGAACTTAAAGTATAATAAAAAAATAATAATAATAAAAAAAATAAAAATATTCTCTTTATTCAGGTTATGAACAGAAATATAGGATGATTTTTGCCTAAAAAAACACATAGCAGTTCAGGAAAATTAGAAATTGTCAATAAGAAAGATCTTTCATGTTTCTGAAAAGTTCAATAAGTAACAGCATACCTATGAGTCCGGAAGGAAAAAAATCACTGAAATAAATGCATCCTTGTTAATGATGCAGGAATATATATATATAGTCATTTTACTTCCCATTTTAAATTTCTATCCAGTCAAGTCTTCTACATTGATACTACAAGTCTTCTACACTGATACTAGCAGTTTTCATTTAAAAAAAGAGAGAGAACACTTTCACACTTAAGGACATGCAATTCTGATGTTTACAAAATAATTTATTTTGCAAACTTCTTGTTACAACTGCTAAAAGATTTGTTTCTGCTTTGAGTCATTTCTTCCTTTTTCTCTGAAGTTATACATGAGGTGGGAGGTGGTGTGAGGAAGGGGTATGTGAGGGAAGATTTTTTCTAATGGAATTACTAACGTCTGACTGAAAGTTAACATTTGGTCATGTGCCACAATGACGTTTTGATCAATGATGAACCACACATAGAGTGGTGGTTCCATCAGAGTATAATGGAGCTGAAAAATTCCTATCATTTAGTGACTAGTTGTCTTAAGATCATAGTACAATGCATTACATATGTGCTTCTAGTGACGCTGGTGTAAACAAACCTACTGTACCACCAGTGGTATAAATTTGGCATACACAATATATAAGGTACATAATATTTAACAATAATAAATGACTGTATTACTGGCCTGCGTATTTACTATAGTGTACTTTTTAATCATTATTTTTAAAGTGTACTTCTACTTATATGTAAACAAACAAACAAACAGTTAACTGTAAAACAACCTCAGGCAGGTCCTTCAGGAGGTATTCTAGAAGAAGGCATTGTAGTAATAGGAGGTGACAGCTCCATGTATGTTACTGCCCCTGAAGACTTCTCAGTGGAACAAGATGTGGAGGTGGATGACAGTGATATTGATCATCCTGAACCTGTATAGGCCTCGGCTAATGTGTGTGCTTGTGTTTTAGTTTTTAACAAAACATTTTAAAAGTAAAACAACAAAGTGTAAAACTAGAAAACAATTATAGAATGAGGAGATAAAGCAATTATTTTTGTACATATGTACAATGTGTTTGTGTTTTTAGAATAAAAAATTTAAAAATTAAAGTTTACAAAATGAAATAGCTACGATGTTAAAGTTATTGGAGACAATTTTTAAAAAATAAATTTGGTGTAGCAGAAGTAAACAGTGTTTATAAAGTCTATAGTAGTGTACACAAATGTCCCAGGCCTTCACATGGAACCACCACTCACTAATTAATTCACCCAGAGCAACTTCTAGTCCTGTAAGCTCTATTCATGGTAAATGCTTTATACAGGTATACCATGTTTATTTTTTATACTGTATTTTTACTTTTTCTGTCTTTAAATACACAAATATTTCCCATTGTATTACAATTGCCCAGTAATCTGCTGTACAGGTGTTTAGCCTAGGAGCAATATGCTCTACCACATAGCCCAGGTATGTAATAGGCTATACCATCTAAGTTTGTGTAAATACACTTTATGATGTATGCACAATAACAAAATCACCTAAAAGCACATTGCTCAGGACTTATTCCATTAAGTGATGCATGACTGTACTTCAGAATTATAGCATAAATAGTGACTATTGATAGCAATATTTTGATTTCAACATCCTAATGAAATATTGAGACAAATAAATATGAGGTGCTAAATTCAACTACCATTGCATATTTTGCAAGCATCAGGACAGCTCTGATGGTTCTGGGATAAATCAAAAAAAGTTTTGTGTGGCTCAGGAGAGATTAATACACTCAGAATTACTTTAATCCTTTAGGTCAAGGTAATTGTTATACCAGCTACATATGAACCTTCTGGGAAAATAATTTCCCAGCTTTTTATGAATCTGTATAATGATCCTTGTGGTGTTTGGAGAACAGTGTAAAACTGAATTGAAATAACTAATATAAATTATGTTTAAATTTCAATGACTCCCCGCCCACACCACCCAAATGATTTAATTTCTTACCTGCTGTGAGTTACACTAACAACTTGCCTTTGTGCCCTGGGAACTCTGAAAGAATCATAAGGTAACTATGGAGATGGAGCCTTCTCTATCATACATAAGTTGAGGCCCCTTTTACCATACATAAATTAGTTTTAACTCATAGGTTAATATTTTAACCAAAAATTTTTAGCTCAAAAGAAGATTCCCACCCTTTCTTCTCAACGGATCATGTCTCTACAAATCACCTCCTGTTGTCCTGTTTTGTTTTGTTTTTCCTACCAGAGTGTATTTCCATTTCTCATTCTTCTGGACAGCTGTTGTTCAAAACACTCACTGCAATTCTCTTTTGTGGACTTTTCTAACACATGTATTGCACACTGCTCAGTTGCGGGACAGTGGAATTATATTAATGGAATAGGCACAATCTTTACTTAATATTTACTAAGTCTATTTTTGAATGCTCAGTTCATGAATCTGTTACCAAGCACATTCAATCTTTCTAGGTATGGCTACTTTGCAAACCCCGCTTCTTCTTCCTCTTTTGTATTTTTTCCTGCTTAACGTAACGTTATTTTGATATTTTCTTCCACTGTTCTTATTCTATTGCATGCTTTTCTCTGTTATTATCATATTGCTACTCACATAATCCACAGAACAAATGGAACATTCCAAGCTATGGCAGAGTTGGCCAAAAACATGAAAATGTTTTAGGTGTCACTAATATAAAATAAAACTATGTTATCGACTGAGAACCAATTAATGTTCAAAGAATTGTCCATATATATTATTTTGGTAATGTATAGCTGAGGTATAAGAAACCCATTGAATATGCAAATATTTGAACACAAATAAATATTTCTGTAGAAAACTTTGTATCTTTTTCCTTAGATTCTCAAAATATTTTTGCTTCCAAAAAGGTTTAAATTCCCTCTCTACTAAGTTGGTAAACAAAGAAAATGACATATGATTTCCAAGAGCTCTTTAGGTAAGGAATAAAGCCATTAAAAATAGAATCTCTTTCATGAGTAAACATTCCACAGTAATAGATGACATGATTTTTGAACTCCCTGATATTTTGAACTTAGAGATCTTACTGAATATCTTTTAGAACTTTTCTGGGAGCAAAACCTTTTCTTAATAAGCAAAATAGTCTTATCTGTTTGTATGGCAAAAGATTGGTGGAGTTATGTGAGTATTTGAGGGACTTTAAATAGCCAGAATATTTAAGGCAAATAATTTAGGTTTTATAAAATGATCTTGGATTTCTACTACCATTAGTGGCTGATTAGGTCACTCACATCAAATCTTTCATTGAGGACAATTAGTTAATCTGGAGTAGAAAAAAAGTTGATGAAATAATTAATATTTTCTCATCCAGGAGACAGAAGAGGAGAGAAGCTCAGAATCTGAGCTACTAAAAGGAGCTTGTGCCACGCAGGGATGAGATGAAAGGTTTCACAGGTACAAGATGACAACAGTGGGCTTCAGTCTGGGAACAAGGAAGAACATAAGCAGACAGGCTTCCCCCTAGGGCTGCTGCTCAGGGTACTAGTATCTAAATCTCTGAAATTGAGATACTACTTCAATCTGTAAGGAATTTCAGAGTGCTTGTCTCTATAAACCCTTAGCAGACACAAATGAAATATCACCTCAGGAAGGGGATGATCTCTTCCTGTGTCTCTCAGGGCCAGATTAGAGTGAGGTGGGATTGGCAGCTGTCTCAGGTGTAAAATTTAAGAGGAAAGGAGAATGCCAAAAAAAGCCCCAATCAAGTGATCAGAAACTCATGTTATGGACTGAATGTTTGTGTCCCCTGAAAATTCATATCTTGAATCCTAACTGCCAATGTGATGGCATTAGAAGGTGGGGCCTTGGGGAGGTGATTAGGTCTTCTGGGTGGAAGCCTCATGAATGCCATTAGTGTCCTTATAAAAGAGACCTCAGAGAGCAAGCTTGCTCCTTCTGCCATGTGAGGACATAAGGAAAAGACAGCTATCTATGAATCAGAAAGTAGGTTTCACATGATTTGAATCTGTGCCCCTGCTCAAATCTCATGTTGAAATGTAATCCCCAGTGCTGGAGGTGGGGCCTGGTAGGAGGTGACCGGATCACAGGGTGGGTTGGGGGAAGAAATTCTCATGAATGGATTAGCACCATCCCCTCAGTGCTGTTCTCATGACAGTGACTGGGCAAGTTATCATGAGATCTGGTTGTTTAAAATTGCGTAGCACCTCCTCTCTCTCTTCCTCCCCCTCCAGCCATGCGAAGGGCCTACTTCCCCTTTGTCTTCCACCATTATAAATTTCCAGAGGCCAACCCTGAAGGAGAAGCTTCCTGTACAGTCTGCAGAATGCTATAGTGTACAGCCTGCAGATGTACACTGTACACACTGCAGAATTGTCAGCCAATTAAATATTACCTCTTTATAAATTACTCAGTCTCAGGTATTTATTTATAGCATTGCACGATGGGACTAATACAGGGCTCTGACCAGATACTGAATTGTCTAGTGCCTTCATCTTGAATGCCCCAGCTTCTAGTATGTCTGAGAAATAAATATTTGTTTTCTAAGCTACTGAAACTGTTATTTTCGTCATAGCAGCCTCAATTAAGACATCTTAGTACTTAAAGACACATGTTAAATATTTTTTAAATCAAAATCAATTTTTAAATGATATATAATGAACAAAATATCCAAGTTTTTTAAAAGGCAGGTTCTGATGGTCCCAGGATTAGGGTGAGACAAGTGAGTTGAGTCACCCAAGTGCAAAGTCAGATTTTGTCTTTATTTTAAAAGTTGATGTTACATCTGAGTACCTGTTACATGTCAACTTTCTTTTTGCTGAGAAGAAATGGACATGTAACGATTAAATAAACAAATGCAGGTAACTTTCTTAGCACAGTACTGGCAATAAATAAAAACTCAATGTGTAATGGCTTTTGTAATTATTGCAATACTGATTTCAGAAATACAGATTTCAGCCTGAATTGTCTGACATTCAGTGTGCCGGTGATCAGCTCTTAACTCCAAGAAGCAAAGAAGCTCTGATTTGCAGTGTTTACTTGCAGCCTCAAGTAGACACTAGCAGAAGCCATGTTAGGTCAGCAAGGGCTTTAGTGCACATATTCTTGGTTAAAGAACATTGGCAATTTAACTGTAGGTACCTGTAACTTGTAACAGTAAACAGCCAATTTCTGCTCTTGTGTTTTTCACAGAGCCTTAGTGCAGGGTAAAACTACTTTTGTGCATAATACATATTTGTATGTTCTTCATGTCTGCCTTTAATTTAAACATACTTTCATAAGCTTATTAGTGGTCTATAATGTGGATAGAAGCAGTTTAAGGCCGGGCGCGGTGGCTCAAGCCTGTAATCTCAGCACTTTGGGAGGCCGAGGCGGGCGGATCGCAAGGTCAGGAGATCCAGACCATCCTGGCTAACAGGGTGAAACCCCATCTCTACTAAAAATACAAAAAAATTAGCCAGGTGTGGTAGCGGGCGCCTGTAGTCCCAGCTACTGGGGAGGCTGAGGCAGGAGAATGGCCTAACTTGGGAGGCGGAGTTTGCAGTGAGCCGAGATCAGGCCGCCGCACTCCAGCTTGGGCAACAGAGCATTTAAAAACAAAACAAAACAAACCTTTCAGTACTGAGATTATTATATGGCTTTAGTTACCAGAATAACTCAACCGAAAATAATGCAGTTATAGTTCTTAAAAAAATTTATTTGAGGCTTACAAAACTCAAGGTGCCATAAAATTTTAGTAGGTTGTTGATGAGACAAACAACAAAAAATACAGGAATAATCATTCAATGTGCCTTTCATTTAGTGACATGAGTTATGATAGCTTCTATAGCAATAATACCTTTGCATTTGCACTTACCTAGAACCACATTTTAATAAACCAGCTAGGAAATGAGCCATTACATAGAAAAGAAGTAAAATTAATTCTGAACCCCACTCAAACATAGATGCAACCGTTTGTATCAAAATGTGTATGTAAAACATGACTTCTGATGAATTATGAAGTTTTCTACAACAATTATATTGGAATGATTTCCTGCATAAACAAAGGCTTACCTGTGTTAGCTTACCCCTTAGTCTTTAGATGCCAACCTTACATAACTTAAATTTAGAAGCTTTCAGCACGATTTGGAATAACAGTAGGCCCTCCTTATCCACAGAAGATATAGTCCAAGACACCCAGGGGATGGCTGAAACCACAGATAGAACTAAACCTAGGCCAGGCGCGGTGGCTCAAGCCTGTAATCCCAGCACTTTGGGAGGCCGAGACGGGCAGATCACGAGGTCAGGAGATCGAGACCATCCTGGCTAACACGGTGAAACCCCGTCTCTACTAAAAAATACAAAAAAAAAAGCTAGCCGGGCGAGGTGGCTGGCGCCTGTAGTCCCAGCTACTCGGGAGGCTGAGGCAGGAGAATGGTGTAAACCCGGGAGGCGGAGCTTGCAGTGAGCTGAGATCCGGCCACTGCACTCCAGCCCGGGCGACAGAACGAGACTCCGTCTCAAAAGAAAAAAAAAAAAAGAAAAGAAAAAAAAAAAAAGAACTAAACCTTACATATTCTATGTTTTTTCATGTACATAAATGTCTATGATAAAGTGTAATTTATAAATTGGGCACAGTGATTAACAACAATAATAACAAAATGGAACAATTACAATAATATAACTGTAATAAAAGTTATTAGAATGTGGTCACTCTCTCAAAATATTGTACTGTAATATACTCATCCTTCTTGTCATATGTGAGAGGATAAAAGCCTACATGATGAGATGAAGTGAGGTGAATGATGTAAGTAAGCACTGTGATGCAGCATTAGGTCACTACTGACCTTCTGAAGATACATCGGAAGGAGGATCATCTGCTTTGGGTGATCCTGGATCATAGAGCTATGATGTCCATGTTCAGATGTCAGGAGCAGATGATGTTGATGACTAACATCATTAACATTGATAGTGTATACAATGAGTATACTCAGGGAAAAAGGATGATTCACATCTTGAACAAGATGGAGTGAGATGGTGCAATATTTTATCATGCTACTCAAGAAGGTCTGCAATTTAAAACTTATGAAGTGTTTGTTTCTAAAATTTTCCATTTAATATTTGCAGACCAAAGTTGACCCACGGTAACCTAAACGTGGCAAGCAAACTGAGGATGTAGGAGGACTATTGTATTGTACTTTGGGCCAAGTACCTTGCCAGAAATTTAAGACTAAACCTGAAGTGGTCTTTCTGTGTATAGTATTGTCTTGCAGCAGCAAAACTATTTCATCGCTTCATAGAATCTTCTGGGGCTACATAGAAAGCAAATCACTTTATTAGTTTTTTGTTTGTTTGTTTGTTTGTTTGTTTGTTTTGAGATGGAATTTTGCTTTTGTTGTCCAGACTGGAGTTCAGTGACGTGATCTGGGCTCATTGCAACCTCCGCCTCCTGGGTTCAAGTGATTCTCCTATCTCATCCTCCTGAGTAGCTGGGATTATAGGCATATGCCACTATGCCTTGCTAATTTTTGTATTTTTAGTAGAGACAGGGTTTCATCACATTGGTCAGGCTGGTCTTCAACTCCCGACCTCAGGTGATCCACCCTCTGCAGCCTCCCAAAGTGCCAGTATTACAGACGTGAGTCACCGCACCCATTCAAAAGTGAACCACTCTTTAGGGGATGGGGTGAAGTGCAGAGACTTTGAGGAACCTGTATCACTGTGTTTTTCATACCAACTTATTCACACATTCATTCATTCACCTATGAGTTCATTCACTTAGAATTGTATTGGATCTTCTATGTGATAGACACTATTTATACTATTCTTGTTACAGAAAAGAAAGTAGCTGATTTCTGAAAGCTACAACCTAATAAAATCTTATTTCTTTGACTTTGTATAAGGAAATTATAGTTTGTACATCATTTAACGCATGAGATGGTTGAAATAAATGGAAATGATACAAACTAAACACTTGGAAATATTAAGGTACTATATGAATAAAAAGAAATGCCATTGTTACAAGTTAAATGGCCTGAATTCTTTTGACTCTAAGTTCATGATCTTGTGTCACCACTTTTCACTTAACCAGACCACAAAATTGTACACAGTATAAAAACCACAAGGTATACTAGCTGGACGTAACAACATCTAAACAGGAATCACTTCTGGGAGCTGCTTAATATAATGATCAAATATTCTTTATTACTGAAACAAGATCTTTTAGTGACTTTCAAAGGTATATCTTTAATTTTTCTTGTATTTAGTTTAGTTAAAAATCTTACTTTCTGGCGGGCATGGTGGCTCACAACTGTAATCCAAGCACTTTGGGAGGCCAAGGCTGGGAGACAGCTTGAGCCCAGGGATTCAAGACCAGCCTGGGCCTGGGAAAAACAGGGAGACCTTGTCTCTACAAAAAATTAAAGATGTGGTGGCTCATGCTTGTAGTCCCAGCTACTTAGGATGCTGAGGTGGGAGAATTCCAGCCTTTTTGAGCCTGGGAAGTTGAGGCTACAATGAGCTGTGATCATGCCACTGCACTCCAGCCTGGATAACAAAGTGAGACCTTGTCTTAAAAACAAAAGGAAACAAACAAACAACAAAGAAAAATCTTACTTTCTATATGAAGGCTTTCTTAAATTTTCTTCTTATAGATAAAAAATCATTTATTCCTTAAAATCCATATTATTTTACCTATGCATATTTTTATTTCCCTATGTCATCATTGCTTTTTCCTCTGAGAGGAATTATTGCTTGTTAAATTATTTCGATGTTTACTGTTTTACCACACTTTGAATGCTGAAATCTGTCTGATTCATTTTTCATAATGTACAGCACCTTACTCTTATAGATATTTAGAGAACAATCACTGAAATAAAAAAAAAAAAACTACACAATCTTTACAGCTGCAATTCGTTTTTTACAAAGGTAGAAATTTCTCTCCTTGTTATGAAAAATTACAAACAGAAAAATAAAAAATATAATATGGTGAAGATATATTCCCAAATCTTATCAACATCTGTTAACATTTTCCCAAATATACCGTCTCTCTTTTCTCTACACACGTACAGACACAAATTTAAAAATATATATTTTTGAACTATTTAAAGTAAGTTAGAGATAGCATGCTACTTCACTCCTAAAAACTTTAGAACACAGGTCCTAGACTAAGGACATTTACACATATAGCAGCAATGTCCCTCTCACTTCTAATAAAATTGATAATAATTTCTTAATGTCATCTATCATTCAAGTCATATTCAAATCCTTCCCATTTTTTCCAAATGTCATATTGCTACCTTTCAAAACCAGAAAGCAATAAAAATTTATTCATTGCTTTAAATTATGTATCTTTAATCTATTTTAACCATAGATAGGCCTTCTACCTGCTTTTTCTTTGTGGTATCAGGTCAATTGTTATATGGAATGTATTGCATTCTGGATTTGGGTGATTGGTACTTTGTGGCATCATTTATGAGTTCCTTTATCTCACATATTTCTAGTAAATTGGAAATTGTACCTTCCTTTGTGATGAACTTCAAACTAAACCTTTTTTCTTCCAGTAACACTACGTAGGTGATCCTGTACACTTCGTATTGGATCAAGTCAGGTGGCACAAAGTGTCACATCCCAGTATCAGGTTGCACCATTATTAATGATAACTTTGATCACTTAAGGTGAAAATTCTTAAATGTGTTCATGGTGAAAGTATGCTTTTTCTTTTAAAAGTCATCATAAAACCCATGTGAAAGTACTGGTCCCTGATATCTTGCAGCTAGTGATTTTAGTTTTCATTAATGATTCTTGCATAACAAGTATTTCATTTATAATTCTCTCATTCCCTTTTCACTAGTGCTCTGCGATTTTTTTTTTTTTTAAGAGCTTTCTCCTTCCTCTGGGGTTAAACAAGAGTTCTACTAAAAAAACCTAGCTTAAATGCTTAATCCTTTACTTTCTTTCTTTCTTTCTTTTTTTTTTTTTTTTTTTTTAGAAAGCGTTTGCTCTGTCACCCAGGCGGGAGTGTAGTGGTGTGAACACTGCTCACTGCAGCCTTGACTTTCCAGGGTTAAGTGATCCTCCCACCTCAGCTTCTCTAGTAGCTGGGACTACAGACTCGCATCACCACGTCGGCTAAGGTTTTTTTTTTTTTTTTGTAGAGAAAGGGTTTCACCATGTTGCCCATACTGGTCTTGAACTTCTGGATTCAAGTGATCCACCCACCTTGGCCTCTCAAACTGCTGGGATCTCAGTTCCTTATTGTTTTTGTTTGTTTTATTTTATTTTTCCAAAGTTATCGGGGTACAGGTGGTATTTGGTTACATGAGTAAGTTCTTTAGTGGTGATTTGTGAGATTTTCGTGCCCCATCACACAAGCAGTATACACTGCACCATATTTGTAGTATTTTATTCCTCGTCCCCCTCCCACTCTTCCCCCTAAGTCCCCAAAGTCCATTGTATCATTATTTTGTTTATTTTTTTGGAGATGGAGTCTCGCTCTGTCACCCAGGCTGGAGTGCAGTGGCGCAATCTCTGCTGGATGCAAGCTCTGCCTCCCGGGTCACGCCATTCTCCCGCCTCAGCCTCCGGAGTAGCTGGGACTACAGGCGCGCACCAACACGTCCCGGGAATTTTTTTATTTTTAGTAGACGGGGTTTCACCATGTTAGCCAGGATGGTCTCGATTTCCTGACCTCGTGAGCCGCCCACCTCGGCCTCCCAAAGTGCTGGGATTACAGGCGTGAGCCACTGCGCCCGGCCACCATTGTATCATTCTTATGCCTTTGTATCCTCATAGCTTAGCTCCCACATATCAATGAGAACATATGATGTTTGGTTTTCCATTCCTGTGTTACTTCACTTAGAGTAAGTCTCCAATCTCATCCAGGTCACTGCAAATGCTGTTAATTCATTCCTTTTTATGGCTGCAGAGTATTCCATTGCGTATTTGTACTACAGTGTCTTTATCCATTCATTGATTGATGGGCATTTGGGTTTGTTCCGTGATTTTGCAATTGTGAATTGTTCTGCTATAAACATGCTTGTGAAAGTATCTTCTTTGAATAATGACTTCTTTTTCTCTGGGTAGATACCCAGCAGTGGGATTGCTGGATCAAATAGTAGTTCTACTTTTAGCTCTTTAAGGAATATACGCATTGTTTTCCATAGTGGCTGTCCTAGTTTACATTCCTACCAGCGGTGTAGAAGTGTGCCCTGTTTACCGCATCCACGCCAGTATCTACTACTGTTTTTGATTTTTTGATTATGGCCATTCTTGCATGAGTGAGGTGATATTGCATTGTGGTTTTGATTTTTATTTCCCTGATCATTAGTGATATTGAACATTTCTTCATATGTTTATTGGCTATTTGTATATCTTCTTTGGAGAATTGTCTATTCATGTCCTTAGCCCACTTTTTTTTTTTTTTTGATGTAGAGTCTTGCTGTGTTATCCAGGCTGGAGTGCTTCAGCTCACTGTAACTTTTGCCTCACAGGTTCAAGCAATTCTCATGCCTCAGTCTCTTGAGTAGCTGGGATCACAGGCGCGTGCCACCACACCAGGTATTTTTTGTATTTTTAGTAGAGACGGGGTTTCACCATGTTGGCCAGCCTGGTCTCAAACTCCTGATCTCAGGTGATCCTCCCACCTCAGCTTCCCAAAACTTAGCCCCATTTTTGATGGAATTGTTTGGTTTTTTCTTACTGATTCGTTTTAGTTTTAGATTCTGGATATTAGTCCTTTGTCAGATGTATAGATTGTGAAGATTTTCTCCCACTCTGTGGGTTGTCTGTTTACTCTGCTGACTGTTCCTTTTGCCATGCAAAAGTTCTTTAGTTTAATTAATCATAGATGGCCTTTATTACATTAAGATATGTCCCTTCTATGCCGATTTTGCTGAGAGTTTTAATCATAGATGCTGGATTTTGTTGAATGCTTTTTGCATCGATTGAAATGATCATGTGATTTTTGTTTTTAATTCTGTTTATGTAATGTATCACATTTATTGACTTGCATTTGTTAAACCATCCCTGCATCCCTGGTATGAAACCCACTTGATCACGGTGGATTATCTTTTAGATATGATGTTGGATTCAGTAAGCAAGTAATTTGTTAAGGATTTTAGCATCTATGTTCATCAAGGATATCGTTCTGTAGTTTTCCTTTTTTTGGACTTTTTTTGTTGTTAAATTTTAAATTACCATTTCAGTCTCGCTGCTTGTTTTTGATCTGTTAAGGGTATCTAATTCTTCCTGATTTAAGTTTTATAGTTTATGTGCGTAAAGGTATTCATAGTAGCCTTGAATGATCTTTGGTATTTCAGTGGTGGCAGTTGTAATATCTCCTGTTTTGTTTCTTAATGAGGTTACTTGGATTTTCTCTCTTCTTTTCTTGGTTAATCCGGCTAATGGCCTGTCAATTTTATTTATCTTTCGAAAGAACTAGGTTTTGTTTCATTTATCATTTAATTATCACATTTCTTCCTCGCTTTCTGGCACAGAAAAGTATCCTAAGTTTGCCTTGCATTTTTAAAAATCTGCCCTAGTTCTGGAATCAACTATTATTCTAAGAAATACTGGTTCCTTTGATTAGGAAATGATATTTAGAAATTAATATCTGGCTACTAGTTATGCTCATTGGGTTGTTATTCTAAATTATTAAAGCAGAAGCACAAATAAGTTCACATTAATATTTATAATTTCTTTCTTTCTTTTTTTTTTTTTGAGATGGAGTCCCACCCTGTTGCCCAGGCTGGAGTGAAGTGGCACAGTTTCAGGTCACTGCAACCTCTGGCTCTTGGGTTCAGTTGATTCTCCTGTCTCAGCCTCCCGAGTAGCTGGGATTACAGGCACCTGCCACCACGCCCAGCTAATTTTTGTACTTCTAGTAGAGATGGGGCTTCACCATGTTGGCCAGGCTGGTCTTGAACTCCTGACCTCAGATGATCTGCCTGCCTCGGCCTCCCAAAGTACTGGAATTACAGGCATGAGCCACCACACCTGGCCTTAGAATTGTAATTCCGCGTTAACCTTTGTACCTTCTTTGGCTTTTTATTCTAATTTTTCTCTTACATCAAAATCTTATTTTCTAAAGATATTTTCACATATATGTTCTCACACATTTGTTCTTAGTTCTATCCTATATGTGAAATATTTTCAAAATTACAATATCATGTATGAATTCTGACAAGAAAAATCCTGATTAAGTTTAAGAATTTTGTAGTCCTTTTTATGTTTATAATATATTACATTAAGTAGGTATAGTTATAAAAATGTATTTTAGTTATCTGAAATATTTTTCTTCACAACTATTATACTAATATAATGTTCAATTAAAATGCTTTCCTTAAAGAATACTCACTTTCAGTGATATTCTCTCCACTTCTTTCATGCTTTTCCCCATGTTAATTTATTTTGATTATTTTCCAGTTAATGCTTCTTGCATCTCTTTTTGTAGGAATAAGCAAATATGGACATATATTTTGATTTCCCTACCTTTTACTGCAAAAGATAGCACTATGTAAATCACATTGCACCTAGCTTCAATTTCCCGTAAAACATATCTCCCAAAAGCCTTTCACAGAGGTTAACATCCAATTGTACTGTCATCTCATCTTCAAATGTAAATCATTTAATCTCATCTTTTACAATTCTGACTCTCATTATTTCCTGATATTCACATTTAATAATGAATTTTATCGGAAATGAATAGTGAATTCTGCTTGTTCAATGTGTATGGATATGATTTTTCTTCAGTAAACAAGAAAATATATCATTTAAAATATATAATTATAATTATATAAGTTATATAATTAGGATTTTTTATATTTCTGTATTTTATTATATCTTCTTAGCTAAATTAACAACAAAAAGAGCAAGCAAGCCAGATTACATTCTTTTATAACTTGAAAGATTATGAACAAATTTTAAGGTTCTTAATATTTGTAAGAACAAGATTGTGAATTTTTAGAGGCAAATAGCCATCCTTTATTATGTAGACTTTGATCCCCTACCATGCACTTTTTTTAATTTTTAATTTTTGTGGGTACCTTGTAAGTGTGCATATTTATGAGGTACGTGAGGTGTTTTGATACAGGCATGCAATGTGAAATACTCACATCATGGAGAATGGGGTATTCATTTTCTCAAGCATTTATTCTTTGTTTTACAAACAATCCAGTTACAACCCTAGGTTGTCTTTCAGAGTTTTCATACTTTTGGGTTTTACATTTAAGTCTCTATCTTGAGTTAATTTTTGTATATGGTGTAAGAAGGGGTCCAGTTTCAATCTTCTGCATATAGTTAGCCAGTTGTCCCAGTACCATTTATTGAATAGGGAATCCTTTCCCCATTGATTGTTTTTGTCAGGTTTGTTGATTGTCAGATAGTTGTAGGTGCCCAATTACAATCCAGTTACTCTTTTAATTATTTTTAAATGTATGACTAAATTATTTGATGACAGTAACCCTATTGTACTGTCAAATAGTGAATCTTTTCATTCTTTCTTTTTGTTAACTTTTGTTTTAAATTCAAGGGTACAAGTGCGAGTTTGTTACGTATAAACTTGTGTCATGGGGTTTCTTGTACAGATTATTTCATAACCCAGGTATTAAGCCTGGTACCCATTAGTTGTTTCTCCTGTTCTTCTCCCTCTTTCCACCCTTTACCCTCTGAAAGGCCCCAGTGTGTGTCATCCCCCTCTATCTGTCCATGTGTTATCATTCAGCTCCCACCTATAAGTGAGAACAGGCAGTATTTGGTTTTCTGTTTCTGTGTTAGTTTTCTGAGAATAATGGGATCCAGTTCTGTGTCTGCAAAGGACACGATGTCATTCTTTTTTATGGCTTCATAGTATTCCATGATGTATATGCACCACATTTTCTTTATCCAGTTTATCACTGATGGGCACTCAGCTTGATTCCATGTCTTTGCTATTGTGAATAGTGCTGCAATGAACATACGTGTGCATGTCTTTATAATAGAATGATTTATATTCCTATGGATATATACCCAGTAATGGGATTGTTGAGTCAAATGGTATTTCTGTCTTTAAGTCTCTGAAGAACCATCACACTGTCTTCCATAATGGCTGAACTACTTTACACTCCTATCAACATTGTATAAGCATCCCTTTTCTCCACAGCCTCACCAGCATCTGTTATAATTTGACTTTTGAATAATAGCCATTCTAACTGGCATGAGATTGTATTTCATTATGGTTTTGATTTGCATTTCTCTAACGATCGGTGAGGCTGTGCTTTTTTTCATAAGTTTGTTGGCCACTTGTATGTCTTTTTTTGAGAAGTGTCTGTTCATGTCATTCACTCATGTTTTAACGGTTTTTCTTTTCTTGTAAATTTGTTTAAGTTCCTTGTGGATCATGGATATTAGACCTTTGTCAGATGGATAGGCTGCAAAAGTTTCCTCTCATTCTCTATGTTGTCTGTTCATGCTGTTGATAGTTTCTTTTGCTGTGCAGAAACTCCTTAATTTAATTAGATCCTATTTGGCAATTTTTGCTTTTGTTGCAATTGCTTTTGTTGTCTTTGTCATGAAATTTTTGCCTGTGCCTATGTTCTAAATGGTATTGCCTAGTTTGTCTTCCAGGTTTTTATAGTTTTGGGTTTTACATTTAAGTCTCAATCTGTCTTAAGTTTGTATCTTGTATACAGTGCAAGGAAGGGGTTTAATTTCAGTCTTAAACATATGGCTAGCCAGTTATCCCAGCACCATTTGTTGAATAGAGAATCCTTTCCGCATTGCTTGTTCTTGTCAGGTTTGTCAAAGATCAGATAGTTTGCAGGTGTGCTGTCTGATTTCTGGGCTCTCTATCTGGTTTCCTTGATCTATGTGTCTGTTTTGGTATCAGAATCACGCTATTTTGGTTACTGTAGCCCTGTAGTATAGTTTGAAGATGGGTAGCATGATGCCTCCAGCTTTGATGATTTGCTTATGATTGCCTTGGCTATTTGGGCTCTTTTCTTTGGTTCCATATGAATTTCAAAATAGCTTTTTCTAGTTCTGTGAAGAATGTCAATGGTAGTGTAATGGGCATAGCAGTGAATCTACAAATTTCTTTGGGCAGTATGGCCACTTTAACGATATTGATTCTACCAATTCAGGAGCATGGAATGTTTTTCCATTTGTTTGTGTCATCTATGGTTTCTTTGAGCAATGGTTTGTAGTTTTCCTTGTAGAGATCTGTCACCTCCCTGGTTAGCTGTATTCCTAGATATTTTTGTTCTATGCATTTTGACAAATCTATAATAACATGTCTCCAGCATTATATCGTCATAAATAAAAACTTCACAGCCCTAAAAACCTGTGTGATCCCACCCTTCACCCTACTCCCTAGTAACTGCTATTTATTGTTGTCATAGTTGTGCACTTTCCAGAATGTCGTATAGTATGTAGGCTTTTCAGACAAGCTTGTTTTACTTAGTAACATGCATTTAAGATTTCTCCATGTCTTTTCCTGACTTGATGACTCATTTCCTTTTAGTTTTGAAAAATACTGCTTTGTCTGATGTACCAGTTTATTTATCCATTCACCTACTGAAGGACATCTTGGTAGCTTTCAAGTTGTGGCATTTGTGAATATGCTGCTATACACACACACATATGCGCAGGTTTTTGTGTGAACATAAGGTTTTAGTTTAAGGTGAATCCCAGGGGTGACAATTATTAAATTGTATAGTTAGAGTTTGTTTAGTTTTATTAAAAACTGCCAAACTATTTAAAGTGGCAGTATCATTGCATTTCTACCAGCCATGAATGAGAGTTTCTGTTACCCCACATCTACTCCAGCATTTGGAGTAAATGGAGTAGATTTGGAGTGTTGTCAGTGTCTTGAATTTGAACTTTATAATAGGTGTGTAGTGGTCATCAAGATTTGTAATTTTGATATGCAAAGTCATCTCTTATCAGATTTCTTTAATTTTTTTCCAGTGACGAATTCACCCTTGTTATTTTGTTCATTTGTTCTATCATTTTTATTTATTAAGAACCCAGGCATTTGCTTATTTTGTTGTTTTTGTCACAATCCAGGTTTTTAAAAATTATTAATCCAATTTTTCTAACGTATCAATGTCTGCTTTTTTCTATATTAGAGCATTCCATTTTCCTTTGTTTACTTTGAAATTTTTTCCATCTTTTTAAAGTTTAAGATTAATTCAGTTATTTTTATATCTTATTGATATTTAAATAAATATTAAAGGGCAAGAGTTTTCTCTAATCACTTAATTGTATTGAGCCCTATAGATTTGTTAAATTATATTTTCATTATGTTATTTATTAGATAAGGTACATCTTGTTTTGTGTTTCCTCTTAGACTCAAGAGTTGTTTAACAGAGGATTTTAAGAATTTCTCTGTGGAATAATTTTTATTGTTGTTATTTTGATTTCTATTTATTTATAGTTTTATTGCATTGTGACTAATGTATCATTTCTATTTCATGCAATTTTAAGTTATTTTTTGTGAATTAATATACCATCATTTTTGGTTAATGTTTTAGATACACTGGAATAGTTCTTTTGTATTCTAACTTTTTTATGTGTTCAGGTGAACTATTTTAGACTAAAAAGGTATATTAAGGCCAGGAGTGATGGCTTACACCTGTAATCCTAGCACTTTGGGAGGCCAAGGTGGGCAGATCGCTGGAGCTCATGAGTTTGAGACCAACCTGAGCAACATGGTGAAACCCTGTCTCTACAAAAAATACAAAAATTAGCCAGGCGTGGTGGCATGCACCTGTAGTTCTAGCTACTAGGGAGACTGAGGTGAGAGGATGGCTTCAGCCTGGGAGGCGAAGGTTGCAGTTAGCCAAGGGCCACTTCACTCCAGCCTGGGCAGTAGAGCCCGACCTTGTCTCAGGAAAAAAAAAAAATTATATATATGTATGTGTATATATATATATATATACACACACACACACACACACACATATATATGTAAAATTTGCCTAACATAATCTTGCTTTTCTTAGCATTTTCTACTTCTTTAAACTTGCTATTATGTTATTTGAAGCACACATGTTGATACCTATTGTACCTTCTTTGTGAAGCGGCCCTTCAGCATTATGAAGTGTCATTCATTTCACTCTTAATCTTTTTGTTCTTAATTTGACCTTGTCAGACATCGAGATCCAAATGTCTATTTTGTCTGTATTTGCCTGCTTCCAATACCTATCTTATATTTTTAGACTTTCTGAATCACGTTGTTCTAAGGGTGTCTTTTTCATATAGCACATAGTACGATTTTGCTTTCTGAACCAATCAGAAAACATTTTCCTTTACAAAGGAACTTAAAGCTAAGCCTATTTGAATTTACTAATATATTTGATTTGCTCAGTTTCAGCTCTGTCACATTATGTTCTACTTACTGTGTTTTCCACTATGTGACCTGTTTTCATTATTTTACAAATATTGGATTACTTCTAGCATTTGGAAAGTCTTGTGTTTGTTTTCTAGTGTTGCTGTTATAGTAGTATTTGATACCCTTTTCCTTGTTTAGACTTTTACCCTTGCTTTGTCAGCTTTAAAGAATTTCGTTTGACTTCTACCTATTATCTATGTGGCATTAAGTGAGGTTTCCTATTACTTGCTTTCTTTTATTCCCATTTTTTTGGTCCTGTTTCTTTTTGAACTTTATCAGAGCACGTAATATTTACATACTTTTTTTATTATTATCCCACTTTTGTTTCAGTTTAAATATGCAATATTAAATCAGTTTCTTGCTGATGCCTCATTAGTCAATGTTTCCTGAGTTCTTCATTCATTTTATAGACTTTATATTTGAAGAAAAGCTTGGTTGGACACAAAATTCTTATTTCTGTTCCATCATTTTCTGCTTTCATTGCGGATGCGGTTATCAAGAAATGAAGTGCAGAAATGATTTTTTTTCCCTTTATTAGTAATTAGGACTTTTTTGCTTGAAGAACCAGAGGATTTTGTCTTCTTTATTATTAACACTTGTTTCTGTTCAGGTAAGTTTTGAGTTGACCATTCTGCTCATTTTTCCTAAGTATATGGCAAATGTGTAAATTCAGGTCATCTTTTATTTTGAGGAAGTTTCCTTGGATTATTCTTTTAAAGATTAGTCCTGCTCTAGCTGTAGTTGTCAATCTTTCTTATCACTTTTGTTTCTTTCCTATTTTATGCCTTCTTTATTCAGTTGAATTTTCTTGGCTCCTTCCCTCTGGTTCTTATTGTATTCTGGCCTTCCCTGTTCTTCCTTGTGTATCTTATAATTTAGTTTTCTTATCTGAGAAGATTTTATCTTTTACTTTAATTTAGTTCCTCAGTTCAAATTCAATTTCACATTTGCCTGGCATTTATCCATTTTTATGTTGAGATTTTGGATTTCTACTTTCTGGTGCTTTTTAATCTGAAATTATATTTAATTTTTATTTTAATGGACATTTTAATTTCCCTGTATTTTATTACCTTTTCAAAGGGCTTTACAAAAAGGCTTTTAAAAAATGACCTGTTTAGGGCCGGGCATGGTGGCTTATGCCTGTAATTCCAGAACTTTGGGAGGCCGTGGAGGGTGGATTACCTGAGGTCAGGAATTCAAGACCAGCCTGACCAATATGGTGACACCCCATCTCTACTAAAAATAAAAAAATTAGCTGGATGTGGTGGCGTGCACCTGTAGTCCCAGCTACTTGGAAGGCTGAGAAAGGAGAATTGTTTGAACCCAGGAGGTGGAGATTGCAGTTTGCTGAGATTGTGTCACTGCACTCCAGCCTTGTCAACAGAGGGAGACTCCATTTCAAAAAAAAGAAAGAAAATAAAAGAAAAAAGAAAAAGAAAAAATGATCTACTCAAAAGATCTGTTTCATCTTTCCCAGTTTCTTCTCATAACTTTACATATATTTGACGTTTTTTGTTGGTTCACGTTTATATGCATTGGATTTTCCTGGACCCACAATATATAGGTGACATAATGAGGCTGAATGGATGAAGGGGTTTGAATATTATAGCCAGTATTCTAGTAAAGAAAAAGTCTTTTTTCATTGGTATAGTGGAGTAGCTTCTTTAATAAATGGAGATTTTTTGCTCTGGTTTCCTGAGTTATTTTGACATAGAGTTTTTAGATTTTCCTGTTTACCTTAACCAACAACCATCTCAGATTTATCTTCCTCTTCAAGGGTGCCTCCTTCTCTTACCAAGGCTAGCACCTCTCATGCCAAGCAATTCCTAAGACCCTTTCTTCCATCTTCCATCTAGTTGGTACACTAATGCACCAGATCTCGGACTCGTTTCCAGTACTCCCACTTCATTTGGGTTTCTGTTCTTCTGTGGATTAGCCCACAGGGACCCTGCTTCTCCCTCCCATGCAACTTTTGTTTGACTGTTTGTTCTGACGTAGACTCTGGGGGGACTACTGCAGTGGTCTTGTATGTTATGCATACTTACACCTAAATTTTATCTTGTAGTATTATCTCACTCTTAGTTATGCTGTAGGCAGGGTTTATGGGTAATTTTAATTCCTTTTCTTTTTGGTCAACCTGTTTTTATTCTATGTGCTGTGATAACCCTGAACAAATATAACTGTTATGCTTATTTTTATTTAATGCCATCAAGAAACATTACTAATAAGAATAAAATCTATTGTAAATGTTTTTCAATTCTTCCAGCCAAGAACCGTCATTAGATTGAAAGGCAGTAGCTAAATCATAAGAAAATTTCCAATGGTCAATATATTTAGAAAAATTTGTTGAAATTATCATTTTACTTCTAGGGGCCTGTTTGGAAGTCCCAATATTGATTCAGAAAATACCACTTATGAGAAAATTAGGTATCAGTCAACACAATTGTAATTATAGCTTTAGGACTTAGTTGAATTTAGTAATCAGTGCTCTCTCTAATATAATCAACTATTAAAAGTCAATTTATTTTGTACTTATTGTACTCTTATAGTCTGAAAAGTAGCAAATTTTGTGTGTGTACACACACAAACACAAATACATACACTCATATATTCCAGAAGAGATATTTTTCATGGGCTCCCAATATATCAATCTCTATCGTGTTTGGAGACATTGACATTCACAATTTCAGCGAACATTAGAATAGAAAATACCAATTAATACAATAGGCAGTATGATAACTGTGGCTTGTGATCAGGGAATGTCCAACCATCTCCTGCAAGTAAAAAATTTACTTTCTTTTCGCATCATGATATTTTATTACTTTTTAGAATCCTCCCAGTTTCATAAATGTGAAAGAAGTAATGAATCACCAGTGGAGTTTATAGTGAAAAGGCAAGCCTTTTATCTGTGCAGTCAGATTTTCATGCATGTCATATGCTTATTATTCACCCCAAGACAAGCAGGCAATGGAATGAAAATAAATTTAAAAAGCGAACATGAAATTATTAACTATGTAAGAAACATGTTCCTGTTACATTATATTATTTAATGAGATCTAGCACAAGGAACATTTCTTTGCACATGTAATTAGCAGGCAGCCAAATTAAATCCACAGTACATTGTAGCAATATACTATTGTACATGAAATAAAACCACTGACTCAAGAATAATATAACTTTTTCTCACAATTTTGAAATATGTCTAGAGCTTTTGTTTCAATGGGATTAATTTCATCTCTACTCATGACTATGGCCAAACCAAGACACAACAAGATCTTTTAAGGACAATGAAGTCAAATAAGAGATACATCCATCTAGTACCTTATTCAGTAAAATACCAAGTGTATTCGTCTGTTTTCACACTGCTATAAAGATACTATCTGAGACTGGGTAATTTATGAAGAAGCAAAGTTTAATTGACTCACAGTTCCACTTAAGTGGGGAGGCCTCAGAAAACTTACAATCATGGTGCAAGGGGAAGCGGGCACCTTCTTCCCAAGGTGGCAGGAGAGAGAGAAAGGTCAGGGGAAAATGCCACTTTTAAAACCATCAGATCTTGTGAGAACTCCCGCGCTATCATGAGAAAAGCATGGGGGAAACCATCCCCATGATCCAATCACCTCCCACCAGGTCCCTCCCTCAACATATGGGGACTTTAATTCAAGATGAGGTTTGGGTGGGGACACAGAGCCAAATCACAGTCGCCAAGGAATAACACCAATGATGTTTTTCTGTTATGTTTTATTTTGAAGGAATAATTGCTTATAAAATCAAGCTAAATATATCCCTCCTATGTTCCTGTCACTCCTGGGACTAGCCTTTACAGAGGACAAGAAGAAATTTAGTTCATATTCTTTTTCCTCATGGGTACTACGACCAGTTAAAGAAGAAAAGACGTATCATTTTAAAGGTTATATTTAAAACAGATAGATGATTATGTATCATGTTCAATATGTTCCATACTCAGTGTTACATATGTTACAGATAAAAGGATTATTGGAATTATCAAAAATATTAAATTTCAGGAACTATTAGAAATAATGAGATTCAAAGGAGTAAAATGTTGAGAGGAATTCGTGTTCATAGTAATTAAGTGCCTGACCTTGAGTCATATCTTAGATTGAGGTTTTGGTGCTGCTAGATTGTGGATGATGATGAGTTAAGTGATGATTCAGTGAAAATAACTGAAGAGTTATCAGTATAAGCTGGCTAAGTGGGTAAAGCTGGTAAAATTGAGCAGTTTCTTTAATAAAAGCAGAATTATTTTCTCTGTAAGGTATTGACACTATCTTCTTCAATTTTTTTTCTTTAACCGCAAACCATCTCAGAGCTACATTCCTTTTCTAAGGTGAAGTATTGGATAACAAATGAGATAATTATGACTGATAAGAGCAGGAGCTTCTCTTTCAGTATATTACCAGTGGGATAATTTCCAGTGAAAACCAAAATGGAACCATATTGGCATGTGGTTGATATAGAATTTAAAAAAGCAATCTGAACTTCTCGTATTGTCTGTATAAAAGACAGTGAAAAAAAATGAAATGGAAAAGTAAAATATAGATCAAATACAAAAGTCATGTGGAAATGTAGAAAAAGATGTAAGGATTTCTAGACAGTTGTAGTAGACAACATCTGATGTAAATTAACATTGAGTGCTTAATACTACCTTAAATAAATTACCATAACAAACTTTTGAGGCAAGAAAGTCACATGAAAATTAAAATAATAATAATCACAATAAATAATAATTTTCCTAAAGTCACAAAACCAAAAGGATTAAAACTAGATTTGAATTCAGCCCATCTGTTCCAGCACCTGATTTTTTGGTTTGAAACCCTGTACCATCTTTGGTCTCAGGGTTGATTTGCAGGAACAACCAGAGGTCTCCAGGTGACTTTTATCCTGTTATATGGGTCAGTTCCTGGAGACCCCTTACCATGCATATTCTGATCAATATGTGTCATGTGTCTTACCTATCTTCAGCCAAGCAAGCAGCAGTACTCATTTGGAAGCAACAATATAGGAAGAGCTAAATTTTAAATGGTGTATCTGGGTGGTTAGTTCCTGCTGTGGTTAGTTGCTGCAGCTGCTGCTGTCTTATTTGTATTCTTTTCTGTTTCAGGACTTTTTTTTTTCTGTTTTTACACTTGGTGTAGTATTTTCTTTTTAAGGAAATCAAACCAAACAATTTTAAAAACTTTAAATTAATAATTGGTATTAATCCTCAATATTACTATGAAGTTGCTTAAAATTCTGACATTTATGTTTTCTTTGGGGTTATGCTATCAAATTGAAAACACAGGAACATATCAAGATCTAGCTCTTAAGGGAAATATTGCAATAGAATAAATAATGCTTCTTCTGCATAAGCCATTAGAAAAAATTTGTTTCAATAATGGATAACAAAAATTTAAATTACCTCACTTCTGTTTTCTGTCACACAATACTAAATACTAAATAGATACGAAATACTAGATACTGAATAATTTAAGGAACACACTTGTCAAAATAACAAATAGAACCTGAATAGATTGTAAAGAGTTGATGACATGTTTACCAATTTTCAGATTATTTTCTATAGGCAACTTTGCAGAAGACTGTTGTTACAGAAAGAAGTCAGTTAAACATAAGCCTGTCCTCAATAACACAGAGACATTGTTTTTAAAAATTAGTGCCCACTCGCCCTGTACTCCCTTCACTATCCCTTGCTCCATTAGGATTTAATTAGCAAGGATGTTATTTCCTTTTATTTTAATTTTATTGTTTGTAGCTACAGGTGGTTCTATTGAGCAGCCAAGGTTGACAACCAATGTATTCATCAGTTAAGGCTGCTATATCAAAGTACTATAGGCTGGGTGTCTTAAACAACAGAATTTTTTTTTTTCAAAATTCTTGAGACTAGAGTCTGAGATCCAGGTGTTGGCAGGGTTGGTTTCTTCTGAAGCCTCTCCCTGGCTTACAGATGATGACCTTCTGCCTGTGTCCTCACATGACCCTCCTTCTGTGTGTCTGTGTCCTAATCTTCCAATCTTCTCTTCTTATAAGGAGACAAGTTGTATTGCATTAGAATCCTCCCTAAAGACGCCATTTTACTTCTTTAAAGACCCGTCTCCAAATACAGTCACATTCTGAGGTAGTGAAGTTAGGACTTCAACATAGGCATTTGGAAGAGACACAATTTGGCCTATAATAACCACTGATTTAGAAAGCAATCAGTTAGCAATGGATAATATATGACTAAAACTTTAAAACTACAAAGTCTTTCTGTTAACCAAATTAATAAATCTTAATTACCTAAGATTAATTAATAAATCTAATTACTTAAATTAGGAAAAAAGTCACTGTAAATGACTATGCAATGATATTTCTGGATCCTCTATCATAAGTTGAACCAGAGGACTATGTATGGAACAAAAATGTGGTTTAGAAATTCATGATATGAAATTCTCTCTTTCTCCTTTTTGTAATTGACTAATAATTTTCTGTCTCTAAAGCTAACATTTCCTCAAATCTACAGCAGTAGATTAAAAGCTTGAAATAAAGCTTTATGAAAGTGGTAATTTGAATAACAAAAAGAGTCATTAAGATGCTTTTCATCCACAGAAACCAACTGACTTGTAGATGAAGTACACGAAACACTGAGCTACTACTAACTTACCACACGTGATTAGTTATACAGTAAGGCTAGATTAATCAGGGCATTATCAACATTGCTGCACATGGTAATCAACAGGGACTATTTTTAAAATTCCATTTCCCAGACAATTAAAAAATGAAAATGGTAGGGGATCCAGGTGTAAGTATTTTTTGAAGCGATTACATGTGTATCCAAGTTTGAGAAATACTAATGTAGACACTAATAGAGAGTTCTTGAGTATAGGCCCACTTAAGTTATTGATGGTTTTAAGCCTGTCAGTTGCTGTTGGTCAGAGAGTTGCTCTGAGGCAATCAACCACAATGAGCTCTTCTAATGATAACAGTAATAGTCAACTGGCTGAAATTTTGAAAAGAGGAGGCGATAGCTAAATTTACTATTTTAAGTGTAAATTTACATAGGTGACAAACTGCACGAAAGTAACAAACATTGAAAATTGTTAACAAATTCTAAGTGAAAAGTAACCCCTTCCTATCAACAATCTTAATATCCAGATCAAACACTGTATTTTAAAAACAATTATACTTGAGTTTATTTCCAAACTATTTTCCAGTTTCTTTGCTTAGTACCAAAATACCTAACAACTTTCTCATGAACAGTTTTTTGACAATGCCAGAAATTCTGAGTAGGGCCATTAGAAAATGACTATAGTTAGACATTTTATTATGTTGTCTAAAAATGAACAATGCAGACATTAAGAATTAAAGCAAAATAAGCAGTTGCTATTGTTTCCATACATATTATCTCCATCTTAAATACTTTAAGGTTTTAAAATATATTTATATATTATATATTCATATAATTTTATATACACACATACACACACACACACACATATATTAGAAAGAGAGAGAAAGAGAGAGCGAGAGAGAGAATATTTCTCTAGTCTGACTTGACTTTTCATTTCCTTAATGGTAAATTTAGGCAATAAAAGTTTTATTTTAGTTTTTTTATTTTAATGAATTTCAAATTATCAAAGTTTACTTTTATGGTATGTGCTCGTTTGTGCAAGAATTATTTGTCTAGCTCAAATTCATAAAGATTTTCTCCTATGTTTTCTTCTAGAATTGTTTTAGTATAAACTTTTTATATTTAGGTCTATTTTAAGTTGAAGTTTGCATATAGTGTCAGGTAAAGAGCAATGTTCATTTTTTTCTTTCCTATATTTGATTGCTAATTGTTCCTGCACCCTTTTTGAAAAGAAAATTCTTTCCTCAATAAATTACCTTGACATTGTTGTTGACAATCAATTCACCATATAATGTGGTTCTATTTCTGAACTTTGATTCAGTTCCATTGATATATGTGTTTATCTTCATATCCATTACCATACTGTCTTAATTATTGTAGATTTAAAACAATTTTGGAAATCAGGAGGTATTCGTTCTCCAAGCATTTTTTTTTTTCATAATTGTTCTGGTTATTTTAGGTCCTTTGTAATTCTATATAATTTTAAAAATCAGTTTATGGATGCCTACAAAAGCAGCCTGCTTATATTTTTTCTAAAAGTTGAAAATAAAAAAAAAAGCATTTGCATTGTTATTAATTAGAACTGCAAAATGTTTGAGATTTTATTCTGCTTACATGCTGATAAGTTAGCCTGCTACATTTTCATAAAAACTAGCAGAGACATGGGGCCCTTGGGTTAGAGACCAAATATTATTGCGTCAGTAGTGGTGACCAACACATCATTATACTGTTTCCCTGAGCCAAAATTCTCACCTTCCATCCTCCCCTCCAGACAAAGACGTTGTTTTTCTCACCCTGCAATGTAAACAAATCTGCACCAGGGAGAGATATTTTTATTTTCTAAGACTGCCTGATATACAAATCAGGCTTGAAAAGGCATTCCGGATTAAATTACCAATGAATGCCTTTGAAAATGTGCAGAAATAAGAGAGACATGGAGAATTGTCTCCCAAAAACTATGGCCATGGAAATATTTACCAAGGTAGGACAAAATATTTTTTCTGGAGTTGTATATGCTTCTTTACAAACTTTTATTAGAATTACTGCTCTGTACCATGATGGCTCACAATATCAAGGGTAATCAGAATCATATCTTTTGTTCTACCAATTTCTCAAAGTTGTGTGATTTGTTTGTTTGTATTTGAAAAATGACTTTTTAGACAGTTTTTAAAAATGTATTTTGCCAAAAGGTTTGTTTGCCTTTGTGTTTTCTGATGAGAAAAGATGAATATGCCTTTTTATGGGCTTCAACACAGGGTAGTGAAGTGATGGTTAGAAAGAGTTCAACAAATAATGTTAAGGGATATAACATTATTCCTTTGGCCGGGCTCGATGGATCACGCCTGTAATCCCAGCACCTTGGGAGGCCGAGGCGGGCGGATCACGAGGTCAGGAAATCGAGACCATCCCGGCTAACACGGTGAAACTCCTTCTCTACTAAAACTACAAAAAATTAGCCGGGCGTGGTGGTGGGCGCCTGTAGTCCCAACTATTCGGGAGGCTGAGGCAGGAGAATGTCATAAACTCGGGAGGCAGAGCTTGCAGTGAGTAGAGATGGGGCCACTGCACTCCAGCCTGGTGACAGAGACAGACTCCATCTCAAAAAAAAAAAAAAAAAAAAAGTTTCCTTTAATATCTATACAAAGACAGAGGTATTGGATATTTAGAGCTGTGGAATTTTCCTATAAAATCATGCAGCTGACACCGATGCCACTCATCCAAACCTGGTTAGGCACAAGAAACTTGCATGCACTCTTTTGTTCTCATGACACCTTTTTATTGTTCTGGTGTTTCTGAAGGTAAGCCTGGCAATTTACAAGGGTTGTCACTAGGACAAAACACATAGATATTCAAGTAACTTCTTTAGATAGAGTGTGAAAACAGCCATTTCTTTCATGGGTGAGAAAGTCTTTATGTTGCTCTTGCAGTTGATTAATACTCTGGATGGTAATATAAATTTCTGTTCTCTCTTTTAGATCTTCCCTGATTAATTGGATTTGTTCTTTACATTGCATTTACCTTCATGTGTTTCCATCATGTTCTGTCCTTTGGGTTATTTCCTGGACTTTATCTTTGAACTCTTCTTTTATTATTATTTTTTAAAAATTCAGCAGTAATGTCTTCAGTTTCTAAGAATTCCTTCATATTCTCCTTTTTTTTTTTCAGTCATCAAAGTTTATTTTTGTTTTCTGGATGCATATTCCTTTTGTTTCTCTCCGAGGCAGGGTGTTAGGTTGAAGGGCAAGTTGAGAGAAGAGAATCTTTATCCTTATTTTCGAAATATGAGTAACCCTATTTTAGGATAAATTTAGGATTTTCCATGTTTAGGCAGTAGAAGAGTGTGAGTTTCAATACGCAAAGAATCACAGTATTTATAGATATCATGGGAGGTTTTCTGAATCCCTTTGTACCTGATGAAGAAGCAGAAAAGTTTGCCAGTGATGTTGACTAGAAAGTCTGAAAGTTTTCTTGCTATGTGCAAAGTGACTTTGGAGCTACTTCATGTAGGGCAAACAGTTTAGGCTATAAATCAAAAAGTAGGCATTCATGGTGTTCCTACCAAAGATACTTAACTTGAACATAATCATGTGGAAACATCAGACAAACCCAGACTGAAAGACATTTTATGAAATAAATCCTCTATACTTTTTAAGTATCAATGTCACGAAAGACAAAGAAGGACTGAGGAACTGCTCCGTATTAAAGGATACTTAAAAAGACTTAACGGTAAAGGTGATGTCCTGAATAGATTGTTTTTCCTTTTGTTATAAAGAACACTTATAGGAATTTCACAAAATTGTAATAATGCCATTACATTAAACGAGAATATTATACCAATCTTAATTAACTGTTTTTGATAATCTTATTTTGGGTATGTAAGAGAGTATCCTTGATTTTAAGAAATATACTGTGAAGTATTTTGGGTAAAGGGAAATAATGTGTGCACCTTACTGTGAAATAATTCAGAAAAGTAATGATATTCTTTCCTGTACAAACACAGAGGAAACAATAAAGCAAATATGTTAAAATATTAACTTTTGGAAAATCTAAGGGTAAATATATAGGAATTTTGGTGTAATTCTTGCAACTTTTCTACATGTCTGGAATTATTTGAAAACCAAAAGTCGATAAGGAAGCAATTCAATGACTGATGTCAGAAAAATCTTGGAAGACTGCAAGAAGCAAATCAATAGAGGGGATCTAAGGACTTGAATGAGCCAAGTGAGTAGAGACCATGAGTTCACCAACCACTACTTCAGCAGGGAGTGGGTGAGTGCAACATGACAAGTGGATAGAGCCACCTGCTTCATAGTCCAGGAAAAATTACAATGAGCACAAGATCCCAAAGTTAATAAATCCTTGTCTCCTTCTTATGCCTAGAAATTCCTCAGATACTATTTGGGAGACCATAAATGAGAAAACGTGAAACTGGAATAGATTTAGCATGAGCTTGAAGGTCATAATTTTAAACTAAAAAGAGCTTATTAACATGCTAACATCTAAATTCTTATCACCCAGCAATATATTCCCAAAGAGTGGAAAGCATTTGAAGAATATTATCTCAGGCATAGCAAACAAAAAAGTTGACAGGGCACAGTAGCTCATGCCCATAATCCCAGCACTTTGGGAGGTCAAGGTGGGAGGATTCCTTGAGGCCAGGACTTCAAGACCAGCCTGGACAACATAGCAAGACCCCGTCGGTGCAAAACGTTTTAAAAATTCAGGTGTGGTGGTGTGTGCCTCTAGTCCTACCTACTTGGGAGGCTGATGCAGGAGGATTATTTGAGCCCAGGAGATTGAGGCTGCAGGGAGCTATCTTGGCACTACTGCACTCCAACCTAGGTGACAGATTGAGACCCTGCCTCGAAGCAACAACCACAACCAAAAATGAAAGAAAAAGAAAGCAAAGAAGTCACAATTTCTCCGCACATCAGTGTATGGATTAAAATGTGTTATCCCACTCTACAAATTAAAATATTTTCTTCTGTTCCTGAGTCACAGTTTGACCTTGGGTAAAGGTCTTTGTTGGTTTCCTTGGGCTTCGCATTTTATGCTATTTGTGTTTCTGAAATGCCTGCTGATTTTGACTGATCATTCATATTTAAAAACAAATTCACTACATAGGTCAAAAGTACATTAAAGTTGCAGTTATGTAGGATGAATAAATCTAGAGATTTATAGCATATAAGGATTATAGTTAATAATACTATACTGCATACTGATAATTTTCCAGGAGAGTTTATTTTAGGTGCTCTTACCAACACACACACATGCATATATAATATAATCATTCAACTATATATAGTTAAATGATTATTGCAGTAAATTAACATATCCATTATTTCAGCTAGTTACCTCTTTATCTATATATATATATTTATATATCTATAAACCCTCTTTATATATACATATATAGATATGTTAGTTTACCATAATAATCATTTAACTATGCATATGTATATCATAATATGCATTACATAATATATAAACTATGTATGTGTATAGTATGATATACATATACATAGTTAAATGATTATTATAGTATATTGAGTAATCATATTGTATACTTTAAATATGTATAATAAAAATTTAAAAATATTAATAAGAAAACAAATTCATTGGTTTGCTCATTTAGATAGCTAATGTGGGTCTTGTTCTATATCATGAAATTCCTGGGAGGTCATGTTGTAAGCTTTGTGAATAGAAATCGGGGTATGTTGAGAGATAGCCTTTGTTTTCAAGTAAATAATCACGTAGCTGGTCAGCAAGGAGTATAGTCCTCCAAATGCTAAAATGAGTAGAAATTTATTCTGGGCACCAACACAACCCTCCTCATCTCAATGGGACAAATTCTTATACACCACATAAGCAGAATTAAAAACAAAAATCACATAATCATCTCAATGGACACAGAAAAAGCACTTGACAAAATCCAGAATCCTTTTATGATTGAAGTATTCAGAAAAATTGGCATAGAAGGGACATACATTAAGGTAATAAAAAACCATCTATGACAAACTCATAGCCAACATTATACAAAACAGGGAAAAGTTGAAGGCCTCCTGACCAGATACATGTGTCATGGCCTCTGCTTTGCATCAGATAGTATTTCAGGTGTTTGGAATACACAGATGAATAGGACTTATTCTTTGATTTATTTTCAAAAGGAAACATAAATGTAAATAAACTAATTAAATACAATGGGACCTGTTCTAAAATATAGTAAAAAGAAATGCATATTTCCCTGTGGAAATACAGAAGCAGACAGTCTAACTCACCTTGTACGGTGAGGGAGCTGGGCCCTGAGTGACATGTCAGTCATGTCCTGACTATGCATAGTGTTCAGCAGATGAGAAGACAAAGAGGAGGTGGTAAAACACGTATGGAAGTATGTTCACCAAGACTTACTATAAAGTTACATTAATCAAGACAGTGTGGTATTGGTGAAAGATTAGACAAATAGATTAATGGAACAGAATAGAGAGCCCAGAAATAGACTCACATAAATATAGTCAACTGATCCCTGACAAAGGAGCAAAGGCAATACAGTGGAGAAAAGATACTCTTTCAACAAATAATACTGGAACAACTGGACATCCACATGCAAAAAAATATTGAATCTAGACCTAGATCTTATACACTTCGCAAAACAACAGCAAATACAAAAGCCTTGAAGACACAGTACGACTTACGGGTTTGAAGAAAAAGAAAGAAACAGGATAACCAAGGGGCATAAAGTCATAGAGGTAACAGAGTCTCATATAATGTAGGACATTACAAATACTTTGATGGTTTCTCTGGGTAAGAGAAAATAGTTTAGAGCCAAAAAAATGTATAATTTGATTTGAGACAAATAAGATACCTTTTGATGTTAATTATATAGGATGTGGCACAAGGGGTGGTGGGTAGAAGCTAATGACAGGAAAAGAAACACCAATTAGCCAGTTCCTATAGTAATACAGAAGCAAGAGGATGGTGGTGTGGTCCAGAGATGTTGACATGAAAATTTTAAGAAATGGTTGGGATCTGGATGTATTTTGAAAACACAGCCAATGAGATTTTCTGATTTAAAGTGGAGTGTTAGAGAAAGAAAGGAGCCAAGGACACCACCAAAGTTTTGGGTCAAGCAACTAGAGTAATGGAGCTCTCATTTACTGAGTTGAGAAAGTTGAAGAGAAAAATAGAGTGATTTTTGAGGGAAGTCACATGCCAGGAGTTCATTCCTAGCCATGTTAAATTAGAAGTACCTATATGCCATCTAAGTGGGGATGCAAAATAAGCAGACTATATCAACCTGAAGTTCAGAGGAGATTTTTGTGTCAGAGAAGAAATCGAGAGCTACCAGCACTTAGACGGTATTTAAAACATATTGTGGATGAAATTACCTAGAGAGTAAATATAAACAGCAAAAAGATTAATGTCAAGGACAAATCCTGTAGTACTCCAGAGTTTCAAAACTGGGGAAATGGAGAAGAAATTGCAAATGAGACTCAGTTGGACTAGCTTGAGGAGTAAAGGCAAGACTAGGTGGTTGACTTCATAGTCTTGGAAGCTATATTAGTCAGGATTCTCTAGAGAACCAGAACCAATAGAGTGGTGTGTGTGTATGTGCATGTGAAATTGACTCACGTGATTGTAGAGGCTGGCAAGTCCAAAATCTGCAGGATAGGCTGCAGGCTGTAGACCCAAGGAAGCGTTGATGTTGCGGTTCAAGTTCAATGGCAGTCTGATTGGAGTATTTTTTCTTCTTTGGGGGGCTTTAGTCTTTTTTTTCTTAAGGTCTTCAACTGATTGGATGTGGCTCACCAGAATTATGCAAAGTGATTTGCTTTACTAAAAGTCTACTTGTTTAAATGTTAATTTTATCTGAAAACATTTTTTACAGTGACATCCAGGCTGGTGTTTGACCAAATATCTAGATACTGTGGCCTAACCAATATGACACATAAAATTAACCATCACAAAAACCAAGTAAAAAGTAAGTTTCAAAGACAAGAGATCAAATTTTAATCAAGTGCTGCAACAGGTACAATAAGATGAGAATTTGACCATAACCTGGTCATTAGAATTAGCAAAACAATACCACGAGGTATCTCAGTTGGCCTCGATGGTTGTGCCTAATTGAAGTAAATTCAAAGGTGAGTGGAAGGAGAGACATTGAACACAGCAGGAATAAACCATTCTTTCAAGGAGTTTTGCTTTAAAGATAGGGAGATAAATGGTACGGTAGCTTGATTGAGTGATAAGGTTAAGAGAAGTTTTTTTAAATATATATAGGAGAAACAACAATATGTTTAAATGCTATAAGAATGATCTAGTAGAGAGGATGTGGGAAAGAAAAGGCAGAAATGTAATACCTTGAATAGTTGAAAGAGGAGCGATTTCTGTAGATGTGAAAGGCTAAAACATACACAGGAGTATGGACTGTTCCTCAAAGTAGGTGGGAATTTGAGGATATGGATGTAGAGGCAGGTCAGAATGGTGGTGTGGTGGCAGGAAATTATCAAAGTTCTCTTCTGATGATTTCTATTTCTCATAAAATAGGGCAGTCCTTGTCCTATTCTCATGGGTGTGCAACCCATGCAATTGCAAAAGTCTCCTTGCTCAGAAAGATCCATTATTTATTTTAATTTTCTGATGTCATGAAATTATTAGCATTTTATCTTTGAATGTGTGTTTTGTGAAATCCATTGAGACAAGGGAATGTGAGTCTAAACAGAGATGTACACAACATATGTATCTGCTCTTTCTTGCCACTTCATTCACATATACCACTACAAATGCCTTGAGTACACAATTCCAAAGAACCCACAATATGTGGGAGTTCATCAAGACTCAAAGCAAGTATGAGGTAAACCAGTCTATGACTGAGTAAGCCTGGGGCATTGAGGTCCCAAAAAGCCACAGTTTCAGTTAGTACAAGAACTTGCTTCCAATTCAAAAAATAGTAATGTTTCAAGAAACACAAATGATCAAGAAGCCCTACTAGTGTCATGGGATTGTTTGTAATTCATTGGATAAATGCTTGAGGGAATAGATCCTCCATTATTCATGACATGCTTATTTCACATTGCATGCCTGTATCAAAACAGCTCATGTACCTCATAAATATATACACCTATTATGTATGGACAAAAATTAAAAATTAAAAAAATTGTTGGGTGCAAAAAAAAGGAAGTGCTGTTATATCTCTTCTCATTCATCTTACCTTCCAGTTTTAGCTATTTATACCGAAAATGATGACATAAAAAGAAGGGGGAAGACAAAGTAACCTACAGTTCTATTTCCTTTCCACCCTTATTCATCGATATGTTGAAGGTAGAGAGTTTAGGTAGAACATGCACACATCAAGAAGTAAAAGTAAATAGTTGAGTTACTTTTGTGCAGCATATCTACTATTCTGTCAAGAAAAAAATACATTTACATGTATAAGCTACATAATATGAATTGTGTGAGTTTGGTTAATATGCTTGTGGGTTAAATGTTCTTATAAATGCATGTAAAACTGAATTCCACAATATAAAGATGAATCATAGAATCCATACTAGCACCTAAAATTTTTAATTTTTCTTTGCTTAGAGAATCATTAAATACTAAATTTAAAAATGATATGATATTTTGAGAAGGAGAGTCTGTGGAAGCAAACAGCGCTATATTTTAGTGCCTTTAATAGCACTTTTTCTGCTTTTAAAACAAGAGACTCTGTATTTTTATTTTGCACCAAGACTTACAAATTATGTAGTCAGTTCTGAAATAGCAAACAAATAATCATCTGAGAATGAGGATGAAAGAGGAGATTTTGGAAGTTTAAGAAAAGAACAACTGTGAAGCAATTCTCTAGTTGAAGGGAAGCATGAATAAGAAAAGCAAAATAATATATGATGACTGGGCATCATTAAGGAACCATTTGAGGCTAATGATCATGATTATAAAGAGTGGACAGTCAGCATAATTGTGGGCTTTTTTCCAGACATATTCATTTGTGCGGCTGCAGGCAGAGGGCAAGGAGGCTGAGTGTATATGAAACAGAGCAAAATGATTATAATAATTGGCTCTGGAATTTAATCTGAGTAAGGATGGAAGTGAGTAAAGGGCTAAGGGATATTGTCAAGTTATAGAATAAGATATGTCTTGCATTTTGAAGGATTGTTGGAGCTGGGTTACTAGAGGGAGTGAGTCGGAAAAAGAAGAAGTAGGAGGTGTGATGTTGAAATTAAGGAGGAAGGTTGCATTCGTCATTGATCAAGACAAACAGTAGGGTATGATCATGAGGATGTAGGGCTGTGGTAGAGTAAAGGAGATCAGGTTGCTGAGAGATCTGAATCATGGAAGCATCTTTACGGACAGGGAAATCTCCAAGAGTTATAAGAGTGATATTGGAGAGAATAATAGTGAATCCAGTGCTCATGTCAAAGAAGAAGGAATAGTGACCCGAAGGGAGTGGTAGATGTCTGCAATAAAGAGACATGATGATAGATGAATGACATAGAAACATGAGATTCGGATTAGAGAGGATGGAGAGAAAAGTATCTGAAGGCAACAACTGTGAGGAAAGCGGATGATGGGAGGCAGGTAGGGGAAAACCTATGATTATTTGTTAAGATCACATAGAAAATAGTCACAGTAGAAATCTGGTTTTAGGTTAGAGAAAAAAAGGTGAAGACTGTTCACTGAAAATGCTGGAGATACAAAGGTTTATCTTCATAATTGACATGGAATTTCAGAGAGTTCAGGGAAAAGATTTTCGAAGATGACGAGCAGTGGGAGTTGAGGTCAGAAAAGGTAATGTACAGAATCTAAAGGAATCAAATTTCTAAGGGAAAAGAAATCGTGTGGGAGAATAGGGCTTCTTATAGTAAGTAACCACACAAAAAAGAATAATACAATCATTCCTAAGAAAAATAGTGTTCGCAAACTTGTCAGCATTACAGACAGAGAGGAGTAGGGGTTAGCAACGTTCTCCTGCTCATGGAGGTTCAAGTTCTGTAGAGAAAAATTCTTATTACTGGTTACCTCTCTAATGACAGTTGGAATATGTGTGGATTTATAAAGACCTGCTTGCTGAGAGAAATGACAAGTAGTTTTGTTAAGCAAGCATTAATTAAATGTGTGGGAGTGAAAGAAGTTAAAAATTTTGAAGGTAGAGCCACATTTTAAAGGAATTTCGATTTCAGCCCATGTATAAATGTATAAAGAGGAATTTTTGGTAGGCCTAGCCTGCAATAATAGAAAGAGACTGTGATAAGAAAGAACTGATACTCAATTCTTTCACTACGTGACCTTTGGCAAGACACTTGTATATTTTCAGCTTTAATTTTCGCACCTTAATTAAAAGCAACACTTGTCCATAGAATCAAATGAAATTATATACAATATACCTATTATTTATTTTATATTTATTTAGCTTTGCAGAGACATTCTCATATTGATTTTATAATAGTAACTCTTAAAGAAGGTGACTGTTCTAGACCAGGCCAAAGAAGAAGAGAACTTGTTCTAAGAGAAAACAAAGGAAGACCAATGAGGCAAAGGGTGTTTAGGAGGTGAAGTCCCATTAACTAAACCTTAAGTGTAGCCAATTGGGTCTTTAATTTATTATAGAAGGCCAAGGTAAATTCAAAGACTCTACTTTGTGGTTTTGAAGAATCAGAGAAGAGATACAAGTAAATATAAAGATTACTAGATTATTTGGAGCATTTTATTTTTTTATTTTTTAAATTTATTTTTAATTGACAAATAACAATTATATATATTTATGGGGTACATTGCAATGGTCTGATGTGTGTTATCAATGTAGAATGATTAAATCAGACTAATTAGGAAACACATCACCTCACGTATTTATCAGTTTTTTTTGGTGAAAATATTTAAAATCTATTCTTTTAGCAATTTTGAAATATACAATGAATTGTTTATTTATAGTCACTATTCTGTGCCATAGACCAGTAAGGCTTATTCCTCCTCTCTAACCGAAATTTCCCTTTGATCAATATCTCCTATTTCTCCATCTTCTCTCCATTCTCCAGCATCTGGCAATCATCTACTCTCTACTTCTACAAGTTCAACTTTTTTGCATTCCATATATAGGCTAGATGCAGTAGTTTTTCTTTTTGTGCCTGGCTTAGCATAATCACTTATCACAATGTGTTGCAGGTGTATCCAAGTTGTTGCAAATGGTAGGATTTCCCCCTCCCTTTTTAAGGCTGAATAGTATTCAAAATTCAGTATATGTATATGCCACATTTTCTTTATCCATTCATCTGATGATGAACACATAGGTTGCTTTCATATCTTGGCTATTGTGAATAATGCTGGGATGAATATTGGAGTGTACATATTTCTATCACATACTGATTTCAATTCCTTTGGGTATATACCCAGAAGATGGATTGCTGGATCATATGATAATTCTGTGTTTAGTTTTCTGAGGAACCCAAATAATGTTTTCTATAAGGACTACTCATGTACATTCGCAACAACAGTGCACAAGTATTCCCTTTTCTCCACACCCCTACCTACATTTATCTTTTATCTTTTTCATAACAGGTGTTATTCTAACAGGTGTGTGGCGGTGATACATGACTATGGTTTTAATTTGCATTTTCCTGCTGATTAGTGACGATAAGCATTTTTCATATATTTGTTGTCGTGTGTCTTCTTTTGAGAAGTATCTATTAGATCCTTTGCCCATTTTTTGACTGGGTTGTTTTCTTGATATAAAGTTGTTTGAGTTTTTTATATATGTTGGATATTAGGCACTTATTAGCTATATGGTTTGCAAATATTTTATCCAAATTTGTGAATTGTCTCTCCATTCTGCTAAGTGTTGTCTTGGCTGTGCAGCAGCTTTCTAGTTTAATGCAATTCCATTTATTTATTTTTGCTTTGATTGTATAGGCTTTTGGAGTTGTGTCCAAGAAATCTTTGCCTAGACCAATGTTATGGAGGATTTCCCCTGTATTTTCTTTAAGTGCCTTAGTTTCAGGTCTTACCTTTACGTCTGTAATTCATTTTGAGTTGATTTTGTAGATGGTGTGAGATACAGATAATATTTTATTTTTCTGCATGTGGATATCCAGTTTTTCCCCACAGCACTGAAGAGACTGTCTTTTCTCCATTGTATGTTCTTGGCACTTCTGTTTAAATCAATTAACTACATGTATGCCTTTATTTTTCAGCTCTCTACCTTGTTCCATTGGTCAATGTAATATATATATTTATGCCAGTGTGATATTGTTTTGGTTATTATAACTTTGTAATAGATTTTGAAGTCAGGCAGTTGTGATGCTTCTGACTTTGTTCCTGTTGCTTAAGATTGCTTTAGCTATTCAGGGTACTTTGTGGTTTCATATACATTTTATATATGTTTTTTATTTCCATGAAAAATGACATTGAAATTTTGGTAGGGGTTGCACTGAATCTGTAAATTATTTGGATAGTATAGACATTTTAATAATATTAATTCTTCTAATCCATGAACATGAGACTTCCCCATTTATTTGTGTCAACTGTGATTTATTTAATCGAAATCGATGTTTTATACTTTTCTGTATATGGATCTTTCACTTTCTTGGTTAAATTTACTCCTACGTATTTTTCGTGTGTACGTTCTTTTAAATGGTATTGATATGTTAATTTTTTTCAGATTGTTTATAGTTAGTATAAGAAAATGCTGCTGATTTTTGTGTGTTGATTTTGTACTTTGCAACTTTACTGAATTTGTTTACCAGTAAACAAATTTTTTTGGTGGAGTCTTTGATATTTTCTGTGGATAAGATCATGTCATCTGCAGAGACAATTTCACTTATTCCCTTCCTATTTGGATGCCTTTTATTTCTTCTTATGTTCTGGCTAGGACTTCTCAGACTATGTTAAATAGATGTGGCAAGAGTGAGCATCTTTGTCTTGTTCCTGATCTTAGAGAAAACTTTTCAACATTTTACTTTCGAGTATGAGGCTGGTTGTGAATTTTTTATATATGGCCTTTATAGTACTGAAACATGTTTCTTCTATGCTTAATTTTTTGAGACCTTTTATCATAACAAATGCTCAACTTCGTCAAATGCTTTCTCAACATCCACTGAAATGATTCTTTGGCATTTGTTCTTTATCTTGTTAATATTGTTTAACACATTTATTTATTTGCATAATAAATGTGATAAACCATATCACATTATCCATTGTTTCACAGATGCAAGGATAGTGGGACATCCAACTTTATGGACAATGATCCCACCTGACTGTGGGGAATGATCCTCTAAATGTGCTGTTGAATTCAGTTTGCTAATACTGTGTTGAAGATTTTTGTATCTATGTACATCAGGGATATTGACCTGCCGTTTTATTTTCTTGTGGTGTCCTTATCTGGCTTTGACATAAGAGTAATGCTGGACTTGTAAAAGTAGTTTAAAAGTACTTCTTTTCCTTAAATTTTTGGAAGAGTTTGAGAAGGATTGATATTCTTCTTTAAATATTTGGTAGAATTCTGCTATAAATCTTTCTTGTTCTGGGCTTTTCTATGATGTGAGATTTTTTAAAAAATTATTGATTCAATATGTACAAGTTGTTGGTCTGTTCAGATTTTCTATTTCTTCTTGATTTAGTCTTGGTAAGTTTTTAGCAATGTATCCGTTTCTTCTAGGTTAGCTAATTTGTTGGCATTGGGGCACTTTAGTTTAGGAGAACTGTAAAAATTCAGGTAATGGGGTTCATTAAGACAATACATTTTACAAAAGTGGACCACACTGAAGACAGAGATTTGAGAGCCATAGATTTTCAGACATTTGGAGAGATGAAAAGTTCAGAGCATAACTAGGACGTGGATTGTGAGAGTGAAATTAAGGGAAAAGTCCCATAGGTGTGAACATTTATAAACAAAGAAGTTAATACCTTTGAGCAGCTACCTGCACCTTGCACAGAAGGTAAGGGTAACTGGGAGGAAACCTGTCAATCAAGCTGCAAAGCTCAGAAGAATTTGGGCTCCAGAGGCCTAAATCTGGCTTATAGTTGCTTTCATCATTCTCTGTATGCATCAGCCATCATGTAAAAATTAGAGACAGGGAGAGAGAGACAGAGAAGGGAAGAGAGCGAGAGAGAGATCTCATTAATTTTCAGACTCTTCAGAAAGAGACTAGGCCATCAGGTGACTCAAAGATAAGTGCAAGGCCTTAGTCCAACTCTTCCCTAAATTTCCAACAATTGCTTGAATTTCTTTTAGCATATGCCTCAAAGCTACTGCCCAGCTCATCTTTAATAAGATAGTATAATGTGGAGAAAAGAACACAGTTTTCCAGATTTGATTTAATGTATGGCTCTGCTATGCAGCCTTAAATAGTTATTTAATTTCTCTGAGCCTGGTTTGTTGTATTTATAAAATGGAAACAAGTAATTTATAGATCTGCTATAATAACATAGTATTGCATATGTAAAGGATCTATATGGGTAAACAGAAACATCCACTTCTAAGCACATATAGGCATATTCGTAACCCACTTGCAAACTATACGTCTTATAATTTTGAGACAAGTTTAAGGAAATTCTTCCTTACACTAAAGAGTAATTTTCTTTCTTTTTTTTTTGAGACGGAGTCTCACTGTCACCCAGGCTGGAGTACAGTGGCCCGATCTCAGCTCACTGCAAGCTCCGCCTCCCGGGTTCACGCCATTCTCCTGCCTCAGCCTCCCGAGTAGCTGGGACTACAGGCGCTGGCCACCTCGCCCGGCTAGTTTTTTGTATTTTTTAGTAGGGACGGGGTTTCACCGTGTTAGCCAGGATGGTCTCGATCTCCTGACCTCGTGATCTGCCCGTCCCGGCCTCCCAAAGTGCTGGGATTACAGGCTTGAGCCACCGCGCCCAGCCAAGAGTAATTTTCAAGCACTGAAAATTTTATCTTTTGGAATAATCAGTATGAATTTTTGTCCTTCTTGTCTAAATGAGTGGCAGATGAAGAAAACTGAGAAAGAGGGAGAAGAGGATTATCTTGACATCAAAGGTGCTAAAGTAGGGACTATTTGGGGCATCAAATATGTGTGAAAGTGTGGTAACCCAATCCCAGATTAAGTGAAGTGCGTTTGAAAGGCTTCCCAACTGTGAAAGTTTCTCTAAGTAATTCTCTCAATAGGCTCACCTCAGGAAATTAACACACTCCAGGACCAATTGAAGTTCTTATCAATTAAGCTAATTGACACAGCAGGCTTAAACTATTTCCCAGTGGTGAATATAAAGCATTTGTTCAACAACTGAATACCTCTTAAATCTTTTGACAGCCTTTCCTAGTCAACTAGTTGAATGCAAAAGCTATATACATACATATAGATAAGCTTTAATAATACAAAAGTCACCCTTTAATTAAGCAGACCCTGTGTTGGGATCAGATAATTTACATTCAAGCAAACATAATTTTATGTTTAAATTCTTAAGATTTTTATACTTTAAGAAAATCAGTGTTCTAGTGAAATTCTTTTCAGCCTTGTAAAAATCGGTATTATTTTTATTACAACCAAAAAGTAATATGAAATAATCATATTCTTCTAGCTTTGTACTCAAATTGGAAAATAACTATTGCATTTTAAAATGATGTTCTCTTAATTTCATTATTACTATTTTTTGCCAAACTTAAGGTTCTGCTGATACTAAATTAAGAAGAAATAAATTAAACAGAATGAAGAACATAAAAGTTATTTTTAAAATTTTAATTATTTTTAAAGTAGAGATAATTATTATAACCTTTGAAGCCACCTTAATGACTTTCCTTTGGTCTCCTGTTGAGAACTCTATGCTTCCTATAAAATGTATTTTTAATACCTATAAGATGTATTTTTAACTCCTATAAAATGGACTTTTATCTCATTTCCCATTTTGCTACTATACTGTCTGCCTGACATTGGAACATTTATTTAACCTCTCTATATCTCAGTTTTCTTATCAGTAAAATTGACCTAATAATATTGCCTATTTGAGAGAGTTGTGCAAATTAAAAACAAGAAAATTCTGTAAAAGTTTTAGTGTATGTGCTGGTACTAGTGAGCACTCAATAAACGTGAACTATTGTAGGCAAAGCAAGGGTTACAAAAGAGAAAAGGAGGAGACTTCTAGGTTAAAGGAATATTATAAGCCAATAACACAGCAGCAGAGCTTAGCCAGGTATGGTAAAGAGCAGGACACTGTTGGGCTAGAATAAATACTAATTTCACAGCAGAATGAAATAAAAGACTGAGAATAATGGCTGTTAATGGTTAATGGGGATTTTGTAAAGCCAAACTGAAAGTCAACATTTTGAGCTTTATTTAGAGAATGGTAGTGAACTTGTGTTTTCTTGTTCAATTTTAATAATAAAAAGTGAAATGATCAAATAAATCCTTTAAGAAGATTTACCTGGAGCGATCAGTAGATGTGAAATTTATATGTATATCTACAATTTCCTGACTAAAGACTAGTAAAGAAATTATTGTAAGAGTTTGGAAATTGGTTAATGGTGTTTATTAAGCAAGATAAGTAAATGCCTTTAAAAGTAATGTACTATGTTGTTCCTCTAACCTGAATTTTCAGTAAGTGGAAATCAAAGTGTAAACTCAACTAATGACTTACTCAGGTCACACCACTAAGTCCATTAGATCTAGGCCTAGAACCTAATATTCATGATCCCAGGCCTAAGCTATTTCCATAACACTAAAGTATCTCAATTCAACCGGCATGCATTGAACATACGCTATGAGGCACTCTGATGTTTGCCTCAGGCCATATAAAGAGAAGATTTGAGTTGTAAAAACAGTATGACCTATACCATTTTGCTTTCAATGTGGAATATTTGAAGATGTCAGAAGAAGTTACTTCACAGATTTGGAAAGAGTTAATTACTGCTAGTGACACCATTTCCAGAAACTTAAGGTGTGCAGCCGTATTACTGCCTGTCAACCAAAACATTTTTCCAAAAAAATGTACTCAATTTTTGAGCCATGTCGGGTTATTAGTTACTGCATTAACTTGGTCATTGAATAGTAAGTCCTGGCTAGGCCGTACTTTCCACTGAACAGAATACAAAAGAAATGACTGAAAGTGGACTCTTTCTTTGATGTCAGAAAACAAATTTCACAATCTGTTTTTCTGGATATCAAACAAAACAAAAGAAAGGCACTAATCTCTTGATTTTGAAATTTTTCTTTGAACTCTTTCGAACATACCATGATAGTCCATATCTCAGCAATCAAAGTGCCTGCCAGAAGGTAGAGCTTCCTGGGATCGTGTGTGTGTGCGTGTGTGTGTGTATGCACACATGAGGAAGTCATTCTGCCTTTCTATTTGTAATTTCTGTTTTGATTATTTTTGAAATGACTCACAAAGAATAAAAGTAACCACATACTCAAAGTAGCTGTTTCCCAAACTGTTCATTACACTTACACTAAGAGATAAGAAGCTTGATCAAAAATGTAATTTAATGCATTGCTATCTTCATCAATAAAGTCTTGCTACCAAGAACCTGTCAGATATGTGAAACAGAATGCTTAGTGCCATTGTGAATTGTGATTAAGCTCTTTGTATTGACACAAACCCCATAACAAAGAGTTTATTGTTAGCACAATTTGTGGATCGTTGTTGAAAGAGCACTGATATAGAAAAATATTTTCAGTGGTAATTTAACTTTTTATTGTATTGAAAAAACACTGTGAGATCAACTCTTTTCACAAATTTTTAAGTGTACAGTACAGGGTTGTTATCTACAAGCACAATGTTATATAGCATGTCTCTAGAACTTTTTCATCTTTCATAACTGGAACTCTGTATCTATTGAAGAGCAACTCCCCATTTTCCCCTCTCACTAGCTCCTGGAAACCACTGTTCTACTTTGTGTTTCTATGTTTGACTAGGTGAGATACCTTGTGTAAGTGGAATCATGCAGTATTTGTGCTTCTGTGATTGGCTTATTTCAATAAGCATGATGTCCTCAAGGTTCATCTATGCTGTATGACAATCTAAATGACCATCGATGGAAGAATGGTGTATTAGTCCATTCTCACATTGCTATAAAGAACTATCTGAGATTGGGTAATGTATTTAAAAAAAAAAAAAAGAGAGAGACTCACAGTTTTGCAGGATGCACATGAAGCATGGATGGGGAGGTCTCAGGAAACTTACAGTTATGGTGAAGGCGAAGTGGAAAGAGTGAGATCTTACATGACCGGAGCAGGAAGAAGAGAGCAAAGGGGGAGGTGCTACTCACTTTTAAGCAACCAGATCTCATGAAAACTCATTCACTATTATGAGAACAGCAAGGGGGAAATTCACCCATAATCCAATCACCTCCTACCAGACCCCTGCTCTAACACTGGGGATTACAATTCGACATGAGATTTGGGCAGGCACATATATTCAAACCATATCAAATGTGTAAAGAAAATGTGGTATATACATACAGGGAAATAGTATTCAGCCACAAAAATAAAAAAGTCCTGTCACATGTGACAATTTAAATTAAAACTTGCAATGACTGCTATAATTATTGTTTTAATTTAACAAAGGTTAACTCTGTATTCATATAAAAGAAACTGCCATGGACCATTAACTTTGGCCTTATAAGCAATTTAATGAAAGCAATTCTTATGCTAATAGTTACAGAATGATTTCCATTTCTAGCGGTTTGCTCTAGATCTACCTCAAAAGCCTTCACAATGATCTTGAGCTCTGCAGATTTTCACATCTCCCTCTCTCTACTCTCTAGTAGTCCTCAGTGTCTTTTTTTTCCCCTCTTTGTATCCATGTGTTCTCATCATTTAGCTCTCACTTATAAGTGAGAATATGTTGTACTTGGTTTTCTGTTTCTGTGTTAATTTGCTTAGAATAATAACCCCCAACTCCATCCATATTGCTGCAGAGGATGTGATCTTGTTCTTTTTTGTGGCTGTGCAGTATTCCTGTGTGCCACACTTTCTTCATCCAGCCTACCACTGATGGACATTTAGGATGATTCCACATCTTTGCCATTGTGAGTAGTGCTGCAGCGAACATATGTATACATGTATCTTTATGGTAGAATGATTTATATTCCTTTGGGTATATACCCAATAATGTCCTTGAGGGGTTGAATGGTAATTCTGTTTTCTTTGAGAAATTGCCACACCAATTTCTACAGTGGCTGAGCTAATTTACATTCCCATTAGCATTGTATCAGCATTCCCTTTTCTCTGCAACCTGGTCTGTATGTTATCTTTTGACTTTTTAATAATAGCCATCCTGACTGGTGTGAGATAGTATCTCATTGTTGTTTGGATACACATTTCTCTAATGATTAGTTTATGTTGAGTACTTCTTTCACATGCTTGTTGGCCACATGTATATCTTCTTTTGAAATGTGTCTGTTCATGTCCTTTGCCCACTTTTTGATAGGGTTGTGTGTTTTTTGCTTGTAAATGTGTTTAAGTTCCATATAGATTCTGTATATTAGACCTTTATCAGATGCATAGTTTGTGAATATTTTCTCCCATTCTGTACATTATCTGTTTACTCTGTTGTTAATTTCTTTTGCTGTTCAGAAGCCTTTATATTTATTAGGTCTTATTTGTCAATTTTTTTTTTTGTTGTTGTTGCAATTGTTTTTGATATCTACATCATGAAATATTTGCAAGTCTTATGTACAGAATGGCATTTCCTAGGTTATCTTCCAGAGTTTTTATGGTTTTATGTTTTACATTTAACTCTTCAATCCATCTTGAGTTGGTTTTGTATATGGTATAAGGATGGGGTCCAGTTTCAGTTATCTGTGTATGGTTAACCAGTTATTCCAGCACCATTTATTGAATAGAGTCCTTTAGCCATTGCTTGTTTTTATCAGTTTTGATGAAGATCAAATTATTGTAGGTGTGAAGCATCATTTCTGGGCTCTCTATACTGTTTCATTGGTCTGTGTGTTTTTTTGTACCAGTAACATGCTGTTTTGCTTGCTGTAGCCTTGTAGCATAGTTTGAAGTTGGGTAGTGTGATGTCTCCAGCATTCTTCCATTTACTTAGCATTGACTTGGCTATTTGGGTTCTTTTTTGGTTCCATATGAATTTTAAAACAGTTTTCTCTAATTCTAGGAAGAATGTCATTAGTAGTTTGAAAGAAATCACTTTGAATCTATAAATTTCTTTGGGCAATATGTCCATTTTGACAATATTAGTTCTTTCTATCCATTATCATGGAACGTTTTCACATTTGTTTGTCATTTCTGATTTCTATAAGTAGTGTTTTGTAATTCTCACTGTAGAGATTTTTCACCTCCCTGGTTAGCTATATACCTATATAGCTATATATAGGCATTTTTTGTGACAATTGTTGTATTTCTGATTTGGCTCTCAGCTTGGATGTTGTTGGTGTATATGAATGCTACTAAGTTTTGTACATTGATTCTGTATTCTGAAATTTTTCTGAGGTTGTTAATCAGACCAAAGAGCTTTTGGGTGGGTAGAAATTAGGAACTCCTACCCAATTCATTCTGTGAGGTCAGCATCACCCTAATACCAAAATCTGGCAAAGACACAACAACAAAAAGAAAATCCAGGCCAATATCCATAATGAACATGGATGCAAAAATCCTTTATGAAATATTAGCAAAACTGAATCGAGCAGAACACCACGAAGCTAATCCACCATGATCATGAAGGTTTTAACCCTGGGATGCAAGATTGGTTCAACATATACCAATCAATAAATATGATGCATTACATAAACAGAACTACCAAACAAAAACCATATGATTATCTCAATAGACGCAGAAAAGGATTTTGATCAAATTCAACATCCCTTAATGTTAAAAATACTCAATAAACTAGGCACTGAAGAAACATACTTCAAAACAGTAAGAGCCATCTATGACAAACTCACAGTGAACATCATAATGAATGGCCAAAATCTGGACACATTCCCTTTGAAAACTAGAGCTAGAGAAGGATGCCCTCCTTTGCCACTCTCATTCAGAATAGTACTGGAACTCCTGGCCAGAGCAATCAGGCAGAAGAAAGAAAGAAAAGACATCCAAATAGAAAGCGAAAACATCAAACTATCTCTGTTTGCAGATGATATGATTCTGAGACTTGGAATTTTGTAGACTGATTTCTCCCATTTTATTCTTCCATTTAAAAATTATTTTAGCTCTATTAGACCCTTTGTCTTTTCATGTAAACTTTTTAATGACATTTCTATATCTATACAAAATATTGCTGAAATTTTCATAAGAATTACATTAATGCACAGGAAAATTACATCTTTCCTATGTGGAGTCTTCCAATCCATGGGCATGGCATTTTTCTTGATTTATTTATTCATTATTATTATTATTATTTGAGACAGAGTCTCGCTCTATCGCCCAGTCTGGAGTGCAGTGGCGCGATCTTGGCTCACTGCAAACTCCGCCTCCCAGGTTCACACCATTCTCCTGCCTCAGCCTCCAGAGTAGCTGGGACTACAGGCACCTGGCACCATGCCCGGCTACTTTTTTGTATTTTTAGTAGAGATGCGGTTTCACTGTTTTAGCCAGGATGGTCTCGATCTCCTGACCTCATGATCTGCCCACCTCAATTTCTTTAATGTCTTCTTCAGTGTTGTGCAGTTTAACTTACAAGTCATGTACGTTTTGTTAGATTTACATCAAAGTATTTCCTTTTTTGAGTGATTATAAATGATATTGCATTTCTAATTTAGATGTATATGTGTTTGTTCATTGAGCTTATATAGAAATACAGTTGTGTTTTTTGTTAAACTTGTACGCTGTGACTTTATTGTACTCACTTTATGAGTTTTTCATAGTTTCCTTGGGATTTACTATGTAAATTTATGTCATCTGTAGATAGAGACTGTTTTATTTCTTTCTTTCTGATTTATATCCCATTTATTTCCTTTTTTATGTGTTAATTTGTCGTCTAGAATTTCTAGTACCATGTTGGGTAAGAGTAGTAACCAGTTCCTAATCTTAGGAGAAAAGGCATTCGGTCTTTCATTAATAGGTATGAGGTTAGCTGAAGGTTTTTTGCAGATGTTATTCAACAAGCTGAATAAATTCTACATTATTCTGGGAGATTATACCATAAAAGATGTTGAATTTTGTCAAGTAACTTTTTTGCACCAATGTATATGATCATTTTTATTCTGATTTTTCTTCTTAACCTATTATATAGTGGATTATATTGATTTTAAAATCAGTCTTGCATCTCTGAAATAAAGCTCATTTGACTGTGGTTCATAATTTTCTAACATATTGCAGAATTCTATTTTCTAACATTTTATGAAGAATTTCTATGTCTACATTCATGAAGGATATTAGTCTCTAGTTTCCTTTTTCATATTGCCTTTCTCTGGTTTGATATCAAAGTAGTATCTGCTTCATAAAATGAGTTGGGAAAAGTTGTTTCTTATTTTCTGAAACAGATTTATATCAACTATTCTTTAAAACTTTGGTAGAATTCTTCAGTGAAACCATGTGGTCCTGGAGACCTTCTTTTTTAAAAAGTCTTAAAATCATAAATTCAATATCCCTTCCTTTTAGGACTCCAATGACACAAATGTTGAATCTTTTGCTACAATCCCTCACATCCCTGAACTTTAACTATGTTCAATTTCTCATTATTGTCTATATTGGGTAATTCCTGTTATTCTATGTTCAAATTCACAAATTCCTTTCTTTTTTCTTTACATTCTGCTTTTGAGCCCATCTAGAGGGTTTTCAATTTGGTTACTACACTTTTAACTTTTAAATTTCCATTTTGCTTTTTATATCCTCTCCCCTTACTTTCCATATTTTGTTTCAAACGAGTTCATAGTTGCTCATTGAAGCATTTTTATGATCACTGCTTTTAAAGTCCTTGCCAGATATTTTTAACATCTGCATCATCCAGCTATTGGCATTTGTGGACTATCTTTTCTCCTTGAAGTTAAGATTTTTCGGGTTCTTGGTATGGCAAGTGATTTTTAATAGAAATTTATATGTTTTTGCTATTATATTATGAAGCTATGCATTTTATTTAAATCTATTTTAACAGGCCTCTTCTGCCACTATTCCCATGGGAGTAACAGTACTGCTAGTGTCAGTGGAATCCAGGTTACTCACTCCCTATCTGTTTACACCCAAGGAGTTTCTTCCTACTGCTTGGCAGAGATGATAGTTGAAGCTCTCCAGTAGACATCTGCTGACACGATCATGACTGGGAAAGCAACGGTGTCTTGTTTCTGCTACTCTTAGCCATGTGGCCTCTACTGACATGTTAGGGTATATGTTTGAAAGGGTGAGAGGCTGTTCTAGTTAATTATTAGTGGTGATAAAAATTCTGACTCTCCATTATATCTCCTTTGATATTACCCTAGCAGAAGGAGGTATGTATTTCTATATCCTCAATGGGAGTGGAAATCCAGGTTCTTCCATGTGGTCTCCACTGATACTCCAGGAGGCCAGGGAAGGGATTCTTTACTGCCCTATTGGGGTAAAACTCTGGGCTCTCCGTTTAGCTTTCTCTGATACCACACTGGCCGGGTGGAAGTGGGGTAAAGAGGTACCTCATTTCACCATGGAAAGAGTAGACATATAGGTTGCAGATTCAGCCTTTGTCAGTGGGGGGTGAGAGTGGGGTCATGGTTTTTCCTGTGATGTATTGCTTTCATAGAGTGACTACTGCGTAAAAATTTTCTGTATTGTTAAGCTACCCCTTTCCTGGTCCTTAGGATAGAGAGAATGGGTTTTTCTTGGGGTTTATTTTGTTTGTGCTTGTTGGTGTTTCTGGGTTGCTGGGTTCTGCAGAATCAAATCTGGCATAGATAACGCAAAAGCAAAACACAGGAAATGTACTACTTCATTCCTAATTCCAAGATCCCTAGACTATCTTCCTTCGCTCCATATTTCACAATCTTCTTAAGTCTGTAATATATATAAAGTCCAGGGATTTTGGATGTACTTAGTGGTAAAGACAGGAAAGAAGATACTATTCCAACTTTTCATATTTAGAAATCTCTACATTAGCTTTCTAAACAAGGTTTTACATTGTGACATAGGATAATAGTCCTAAAAATTATTTTTAAATATTCTTCTTATTTTATTGCAAAATATCTGATTTCATAGTTGTTTCATAAAACCATCATATTCTATTGTGCATTGAAACTATTTTCTTCCAGATGTTAGAAATCATTATTAGGTGCTTAGACTATTTCATAGTCTATATATTTATCAGGGGGACTCCAATTGAGATTAATTAAGTAGAGTTCTCTGATTCTAAGACTGCCTTATTATAAAGAATAAATGTGTCTCTAGAAGACAAAACTGGTAGTTCAAGAATATGAACTAAAAGCTATACTTCATAGACTAGATTTGCTTGTCTTAATCTTCAAGTACTTAAGTGTTTTTTTAAAAATAAGGACAGTCAGTTGGGTTATCTAGAAGTAGACTATATGCAAGTGTCTTCTAAAAAAATATTTATATTATATATATAGCATCTTAACCTAGGTCATTTTTGTGAATTCTCCTGATAATTAGCTTTATAGAATCTTACTGGAGATCTATTTTCTTTTCTCAGCACTTCTGAGAATATCGAAAATTGTTTAGAGCACTGTTATGATGATGCAATATTAAAAAATATAATTAACAAAATATAGATTACCTGCATATATTAAACATTAAATGTGTAGAGCGCATTGCATATCAATATTTAGGATTCCTGAGTGACCTTAGTCTTCAAAGTGCACTCACCTCATCTGCAACCATTGAAATTTATTCTTTTTTCTGGGCCAGAAGAAGGAACTTGGTGGGCACATGTGTTGCTGTTTTTTTCAGTTTCCTAGCTCTACCCAGAGTCTATGGGTATGCACAGTCTCAGAAACAGCTGGAAAAATCATCTCAGCTCTACCTGTGGTTTGAAAATGATTTATCCCTTAGAATGGATCTTCATCCTTCTGTGCATTATTTGAGCTGTAATCACAACAGCCCACTCCCACCCTCACATTCCTGGGAGGTAGGAGTTACTATTTAGTGGAATCACACACACTGCCAGACTTCTCCAGGTCCTTGACAGGGAGGGGCACACATTTACTTTATTGGGGGTTGATATTTGTTTTCTTCTTCTGGGATGGCCAAAAAAATCACTTTCTGTTTTGATCCATCTTTTCTCCATGTATAATTTTCTAAATTTCACTCCATCTACTCTGTTCACAATATTTTCCAACCATTCTTATCATCATATTCAGTTGTATTACATATTTTATCTGTAAATGAATTAAACAAGTACTATAAAGTCCTTAGCACAATCATTGGTAGATAGAAAGTACTTAGTAAAGATCACATATCATTATAATTGTTCTAAATTATTATTTTATAATAATGCCTTAATAAAAATGTTCCATATTTGCTAAAGATATAACTATAATTTATTAACTATGAAATAAAACAGTATTTTAATGAAACAGAGGTTAAATAGCAGTGGCAGGAAAACTTCATTTAGCCCTAAGACCCCATGTTTAATTTCTCCTGCAATCACAAGATTTTAATTGAGTGCTTCTTATTTATAAATCTTTTTATAATCATCTCCTTTGTCCTCTACGAGGACAGTTGGATATTTATAAGTCTGATTCCCTCTCTATCTCCTCCACTGCTTTCTGAAAAGAGACCAAATGTGGTTCATTCTGTTCTCCAGGGCTGAGTGTGCAGAGTTCACCTAACATGTGTTGACTTTCCCCCCAAACCAGTGACCCAGTGGCATGGAAGTTGAACTGTGTTCTCTTTGCCTGAGAACATGTGGAAATAGTGTGACAACAGCACTCTGCCAAGGGAAGAATCACTGAAGGTGAACCAAAGAATCTTTATAAATGGAACTGTTTATTTAACTGAAACAAAACTGAAGTATTGGACTCCAGCTATACTATACAAACACCAATTTTTCCCTTCTTTGTGAATAATAACAGATAATACTAAAATACAAGAGCTTCATGTAATAAAAAGTAAATGTCATATGCAAATAGTCTCACTCATAGAATCACAAGCAAAAGAAGACAGAATTGTTAAACATTACAACGTACTTTCATCACCAAGAAGTGAGCACACTTGATCTGATAGATACGATTTCATAAACATTGCCTTAATCAACTATGGATTTCAGTGTTCATCTTGCCTGTGGTCAAGACATTGAAAATAGACTTATCATTTTGACTTAGAATATGCATAAAAATTTGATGCCCAATCATTTTTTGATGTTTTATTTTAGATAAAATTATGATACTATAACAATATATGAAGAACAACTCCAAATTGGGTTAAAAGTGTGAATAAAGAGGATTATAATGTCAGTGTTACTCTAAATCCATAATTATACATGTTTCATTGAATTCACCATTTTTTTATATTTTTCTGTGTCTTGTCTCTCCATAAGATTTTGTCTATAATTTCATAGTTGATAGAGGAACAACACAATCATATCTAATTTCTCCATTAGTTAACCAACAAACAAATGAAGATTAAGTATCCTGTACTATATTACATATTGAAGGTACAAAATATTAAAGAAGTCAAGATGCTAAGATCCTATTTTGAAATAGCTTCCAATCTTATTAGGGTAAACAAAGCATAGAGAAGTACAAAATTTACTGGGACAATGTGTAATCAAATGGTAGGCCTTGGGGAACCATGTGAATTTGTGACCATTTCATAAAAGAAAATCATTGCATAATGTATATAGCTATGACACAGTTCTTGATGACCCCTTATAGTGCTGCACATTTGATGTCTTTATAATTCCTAAATTCACCTAATCTCTTTTCCATATTTTATCATGTGTGTGATCCTCTCTCCCTAGGGCCTCATTACCTTCTGATAAATGAAGAAGCATAAAGGAGAAGAGCAGAAGACCCTCAAGATCAGGATATTTGTTTGGACAGTGACCTATTAAAAACATGCCCTGCGGGAGGCTGAGGCAGGAGAATGGCGTAAACCCGGGAGGCGGAGCTTGCAGTGAGCTGAGATCTGGCCACTGCACTCCAGCCTGAGCGACATAGTGAGATTTCATTTCAAAAAAAAAAAAAAAATGCCCTGTACCTATTTTGTGTCAGGCATTGCACAAGGCATGTTACTTACATTATCTCATTAAATCCTTAACATTGCCATATGAAATAGAGTGTTATTATTATGATCTTGTCATAGATGAGGGAACTGGAGTTAAGAAAGTTTTTATAATTTGTTTCAGGTCACACAGAGTGAATATCTAAGATGTTGTGAAACTTGGGCCTATGCTCAGCTTCTTCACAGAAAAAGCCCCACTGACATTGCTAAGGTTGGGGTAGGGGAGAAAATTGAAACTAAAAGGGAACATCTAGAAGCCTGTAGCGCAAATGTCTCAATATGCAAAAAGCCAGAGGTGTTTTGGGTTCCAATTGCTGGCAGAGAAACTCATTTATAAATGAAAGTTTTTCCTCCAGAAAATGTGAAGCATGTTGTCATAATTGATTGAAACTCAAGATAACCAGTTGTTGGTTGTGGATCGCCAGTATCAAGTAATACAAACTAGAGAACAAAATCAAGAAACATATCTTTCCTTCCTATAACTTTGTTTTCCTTTTCCATTTACTCCTGTTATTCATAATGTTAATTCTTTGCTATGGGTTATGGTTAGCAAATCAGTATATATCTATATGTTACAGTTCTGGGAACACTACTTTTGATTGAGGAGTAAGGTAGAGAAAATTGGTGCCTTGGTTTTAAACTGTTATGACAACTTGTTTTTTTCTAAATTTTATTGATGTACAATTGGTATTTGGATTCCTTAATGAATTTATTGACCACATGGATCTTTTGAAATACTAAATCAATTAATAATTTAGTGGTGGTGCACAGCTTTGGAAATGCAGGAGAAGCTCCACCTGTTTTAGTGACAGATAATCCAGGCTGCAACTACAGATTAAAACCATCTGGCCAGTAAGGGAGGAACACTTTTTCAACTTCAATTGTTCTGGACTGCCAGGTAGACTACTAAGGAAGAAAAGAGAGAAGATTCATATAAACACAATTAGAAATGATAAGGAAGATATCACCACTGGCCCCCCAGAAGTACAAACACCTATCAGATAATACTATAAACACCTCTATGCACATAAACTAGAAAATTATCAGAGAATATTATAAAAGCCTCTATACACATAAACTAGACAATCTAAATGAATAAATTCCTGGACACATACACCCTCCTAAGACTAAACCAGGAAGAAATTACATCCATCAACAGACCAATAATGAGTTCTGAAATTGAAGCGGTAATAAATAGCTACCAACTTAAAAAAAAAAAAGCCTAGGACCAGACAGATTCACAGCTGATTCTACCCGAGGTACAAAGAAGAGCTGGTCCCACTCAACTGAAACTATTCCAAAATATTGAAAAGGTGGGGATCCTCTCTAGCTCATTCTATGAGGCCAGCATCATTCTGATACAAAAACCTGGTAGAGATACAACAAATAAAGAAAACTACAGGCCAATATCCTTGATGAACATCAATGCAAAAATCAGCAAAATACTGGAAAACTGAATTCAGCAGCACATCAGAAAGCTTATTCACTATGACCAAGTAGGCTGCATCCCAGGGATGCAAGGTTGGTTCAACATATGCACATCAATAGAAGTGATTCATCACATAGACAGAACTAAAGTCAGACACCACATAATTATCTCAGTAGATGCAGAAAAGGCCTTCAATAAAATTCAACATCCCTTAAAAATTCTCAATAAATTAAGTATTGAAGGAACGTACCTCAAAACAATAAGAACCACATATGACAAACACACAGCCAATATCATACTGAATGGGAAAAAGCTGTAAGCGTTCTGCTTGAAAATGAGCACAAGACAAGGATGCCCTCTCTCACCACTCCTATTCAACATAGTATTGGAATCTCTGGCCAGGACAATGAGGCAAGCAAAAGAAATGAAGTGTATTCAGATAGAAAGAGAGGAAGTCAAGCTATCTTTGTTTGCAGATGACATGCTCCTATATTTAGAAAACCCCATTGTCTCAGCCCAAAAGTTTCTCAAGCTGATAAGCAACTTCAGCAAAGTCTCAGTATGCAAACAATATGCATAAATCACAAGCATTACTATACACCAACAGCAGACAAGCAGAGACCCAAATCATGAATGAACTCCAATTTACAACTGCTAAAAAGAGAATAAAATACATAGCAATACAGCTAATGAGGGAAGTGAAGGATCTCTTTAAGGAGAACTACAACCGCTGCTCAGGGAAATCAGAGAGGACACAAACAGATGGAAAAACAGTCCATACTAATGGGTAGAAAAAACAGTATCATGAATATGGCCATACTGCCCAAAGCAGTTTATAGATTCAATGCTATTCCCGTTAAGCTACCATTGACATTCTTCACAGAATTACAAAAAACTATTTTAATATTCATATGGAACCCAAAAAGAGCCTGAATAGCTAAGACAATCCTAAGCAAACAGAACAAAGCTGGAGGCATCATGCTACCTGACTACAAAATATGAGGCTACAGTAACCAAAACAGCATGGTATTGCTACAAGAACAAACACAGATCAATGGAACAGACTAGAGAACCCAGAAATAAGACCGTATACTTAAAACCATCTGATCTTCAACATACCACACAAAAACAAGCAATGGGGGAATAATTCCCTATTTAATTAATGGTACTGGGATAACTGGCTGGTCATATGAAGAAAGTTGAAACTAGAACCCTTCCTTATACCATATATAAGAAATAAACTTAAGATGGATTGAAGAGTTAAATGTAAAACACAAATATAAAAACCTGGAAGACAACCTAGGCAATACCATTCAGGGCATAAGCATGGGCAAAGATTTCATGACAACGAACTCAAAAGCAATCACAACAAAAGCACAAATTGCCAAATGGGATCTAATTAAACTAAGGAGCTTCTGCACAGCAAAAGAAACTATCAGCAGAGTAAAAATACAACCCACAGAAAAGGAGAAAACTTTTGCAATCTATCCCTCTGATAAAGGTATAATATCTAGCATCTACAAGGAACTTAAACAAATTTAAAAGGAAACAACAAACAACCACATTAAAAAGTGGGCAAAGAACATGACCAAACTGCTCTCAAAAGAAGCCATACATGCAGCCAACAAACATATGAAAAAAAAGCTCAACCTCACCAATCATTAGAGAAATGCAAATCAAAACCACAATGAGATATCATCTCATGCCAGTCAGAACTGTTATTATTAAAAAGTCAAAAAATAGACCAGCAATCCTGAGAGGACCCACATACCCTCTGAAGGAAGCAGACTGCTCCTGCAGTACACAGGAGACCCTCCCTCCACCTCCTGCAAAACTCTGAGTGCCTCAACTGTGGAAATGGGAAAGGGAGACCCTCCTCTCCCAAACACTCAGTGCAAATGGAGAAGCTGAAGGTCTGTTGGGGGAGAAGTTTCCAACTTTACCTGGAACTGAGTCAATTTGGAAAGCTGAGTGAAATACAGGGGTAGAGGAAGCACAGAAAGGCCCTGGGAACTTGCTGGGTTCCCTAGCAGGTCATTCCCGCCTGGCACCACAGGGATCCATCCGGAGAGGAGCAGGGGGTAAAACTAAACAGGGAGAAACAAATCTGTAGCTGAACTTGCTAACAATTTGAATGGGGTGATAAGTGTCCTGGTGAGAACCTGGGGGAGGGTGCTAATCTGGTGTGCAGACTTCACAGGCAGAGAAAGTACTAAGAGCTTTTCTTTTACAGATAGGAGGTGGAGAGCCTGGGACAGGTTTTCAAACACATATTGCTCTCCACCTGGAAATGGTCTGAGGGCTGCTGGGGCAGGCACGGTGGAAATGAGACTGGTCCTTTGGTTTGCATGGGAGCTAGGTGAGGCCTGTGACTGCCGCTCCCCTCCATTTTCCTGACAACCTGCATGACTCAGCAGAGGCAGCCATAATCCTCCTAGGTACACAACTCCAGTGACATGGGAATCTCACCCCCATCTCCCACAGCAGCCACAGCAAGACCCGCCCAAGGACAGTCTGAGCTCAGACACACATAGCCCTGCCCTATTGATAGTCTTTCCCTACTCACCCTGGTAGCTGAAGACAAAGGGCATATAATCTTGAGAGTTCTAGGGCCCTGCCAGCCACCAGTTCTCCCCTGTAATACCACAGCTGATGCTCTCTGGAAAGCGCCACCTCCTGGCAGGAGGCCAACCAGCAAAAAAGAACATTGGACCACCAAACTAGCACAAACAGAACATTAAACCACCAAAGCTAAGAACCCTCACAGAGTCCGTTGCACCCCTCACCACCTTCACTGGAACAGGCAATGAGATTTATGGACAGTTCACATCACAGGACTCTGTGGTGACAACCCCCAGGACCAGCCTGGAGCCCAGTAGGATTGCAGGACCACTAGACTCAGAAGAGTGACAACAATCATTGCAGTGTGGCTCACAGGAAGCCACATCCAAAGGAAGAGGAGGAGAGTACTACATCAAGGGACTACCCCGTGGGACAAAAGAATATGAACAATAGCCTTTAGCACTAGACCTACCCTCTGACAGAGCCTACCCAAATGAGAAGGAACCAGAAAACCAACCCTGGAAATATGACAAAACAAGATTCCTCATCACCCCCCCCCCCCC
>NC_045438.1:76508997-76616835 GCF_002776525.5 Piliocolobus tephrosceles | reverse complement strand
ACGCAAAATTACACAATTACACTAGTTCTCCAGCAATGGATCCAAACCAAGAAGAAATCCCTGATTTACCTGAGAAAGAATTCTGAAGGTTAGTTATTAAGGTAAATAGGAAGGGACCAGAGAAAGGCAAAGTCCAATACAAGGAAATCTAAACTATTATAAAAAAGTGAAGGGAGAAATATTCAAGGTAATATATAGCTTAAAGAAAAAAAAAAAAAACAATAAAAAATTCAGGAAACTTTGGACACACTCTTAGAAATGCAAAATGTCCTGGAAAATCTCAGCAATAGAATTGAGTAAGAAGAAAGAAATTCAGAGCTCGAAAACAAGGTCTTCGTATTAACTGAATCCAAAAAAGACAAAGAAAAAAGAATAAGAAAATATGAACAAAGCCTCCAAGAAGTCTGGGATTATGTTAAATAAACAAACCTAAGAATGATTGGCATTCCTAAGGAAGAAGAGAATTCTAAAAGCTTGGAAAACATATTTGGGGGAATAATCAAGGAAAACTTCCCCAGCCTTGCTAGAGACAGAGACATCCAAACACAAGAAGCACAGAGAACACGTGGGAAATTCAACACAAAAAGATCTTCACCTGGGCACATTGTCATTAGGCTATCCAAAGTTAAGATGAAGGAAACAATCTTAAGAGCTGTGAGACACAAGTACCAGGTAACCTATAAAGGAAAGCCTATCATATTAACAGCAGATTTCTCAGCAGAAACCCTACAAGCTAGAAGGGATTGGTGCCCTATCTTCAGCTTCCTCAAACAAAACAATTATCAGCCAAGAATTTTGTATCCAGCGAAACTAAGCATCATATATATGAAGGAAAGAGACAGTCTTTTTCAGACAAACAAATGCTGAAAGAATTTGCTATTATCAAGCAACCAGAACAAAAACTGCTAAAAGGAACTCTAAATCTTAAAAAAATCTGGAAACACATCAAAACAGAACCTCTTTAAAGCATAAATCACACAGTACCTATAAAACTAAAATACAAATGAAAAACCAAAAACTGAAAAACCAAACTACAAGGGCAACAAAGAGCACGATAAATGCAACAGTACCTCATATTTTAATACTAATACTGGATGTAAATGACCTAAATGCTCCACTTAAAATATACAGAACCACAGAATGGATAAGAACTCACCAATCAACTATCTGCTGCCCTCAGGAGACTCACCTACCACATAAGGACTCATATAAACATAAAGTAATGGAGTGGACAAAGGCATTTCATGCAAATGGACACCAAAAGTGAACAGGGATAGCTATTCTTATATCAGACAAAACAAACTTTAAAGCAATGGCAGTTAAAAGAGACAAAGAGGGACATTATGTAATGGTAAAAGGCCTTGTTCAACAGGAAAATAACACAATTCTAAACATATATTTACCTAACACTGGTGCTCACAGATTTATAATACAATTACTAACGGATCTAAGAAGTGAGACAGACAGCAACACAATAATAGTGGGGGACTTCAATACTCCACTGACAGGATGAGACAGGTCATCAAGATAGAAAGTCAACAAAGAAACAATGGATTTAAACTGCACCTTGGAACAAATGGACTTAACAGATATATGCAGAACATTTCATCCAACAACTGCAGAATACACATTCCATTCAATAGCCCATGGAACTTTCTCCAAGATAAACCATGTGATAGGCCATAAAATGAGCCTCAATAAATTGAAGAAAATTGAAATTATATCAAGCACTCTCTCAGACTACAGTGGCATAAAACTGGAAATCAACTCCAAAAGGAACCTTCAAAACCATGCAAATACAGGGAAATTAAATAACCTGTTCCTTAATGTTCATTGGGTCAAAAATGAAATCAATATGGAAATTAAAAAATTATTTGAAGTGAATGACAATAATGACACAACCTATCAAAACCTCTGGGATAGAGCAAACGTGGTGCTAAGAGACAAGTTCACTGCCCTAAGTGCCTACATTAAACAGACTGAAAGAGCACAAACTGACACTCTAAGGTCACACCCCAAGGAACTAGAGAAACAAGAACAAACCAAACCCGAATCCAGCAAAAGAAAGGAGATAACCAAGGTCAGAACAGAACTAAATAAAATTGAAACACACACACACACAAATACAAAAGATAAATTAAACAAAAAGCTGGTTCTTTGAAAAGATAAATAAAATTGATATATCATTGACAAGATTAACCAAGTAAAGAAGACAGAAAATCCAAATAACCACACTAAAAAATGAAATAGGAGATATTACAATTGACACCACTGAAAAACAAAAGATCATTCAAGGCTACTATGAACACCTTTATGCACAAAAGCTAGAAAACCTAGAAAAGATGGATAAATTCCTGGAAAAATAAAACCCTCCTAGCTTAAATCAGGAAGATATTCTGACAATATGATTGTTTACCTTGAAAACCCTAAGGACTCCTCCAGGAAGCTCCTAGAACTGAAAAAAGAATTCACCAAACTTTCTGGACACAAAATCAATGTACACAAATCAGTAGCTCTTCTATACACCAACAGCGACCAAGCAGAGAATCAAATCAAGAACTCAACACCTTTTATAACAGCTTCAAAAAAAAAAAATACTTATGAATATGCCTAACAAAGGAGTTGAAAGACCTCTACAAGAAAAACTACAAAACACTAAACACTGCTGAAAGAAATCATAGATGACACAAACAAATGGAAAAACATCCCATGCTCATGGATGGATAGATTCAATATTGTGAAAATGACCATATTGCCAAAGCAACCTACAAATTCAATGCAATCTCCATCAAAGTACCACTGTCATTCTTCACAGAATTAGAAAAATATTCTAAAATTCAAATGGAACCAAAAAAGAGTCTACACAGTCAAAGCAAGACTACACAAAAAGAACAAATCTGGAGGCACCACACTATCTGATTTCAAACTATACTATAAGGCCATACTCACAAAAACAGCATGGTACTGGTACAAAAATAGGCACATAGACAAATGTAACAGAATAGAGAACCTGGAAATAAACTCAAATACTTACAGCCAACTGATCTTCAACAAAGCAAACAAAAACATAAAGTGGGGAAACAACACTTTTTTTAAACAAATGGTGCTCGGATAATTGGCTAGCCACATGTAGGAGACCTTATAAAAAAATCAACTCAAGATGGATTAAGGACATAAACCTAAGACTTGAAACTATAAAAATTCTAGAAGATAACATTGGAGAAACCCTTCTAGACATTGACTTAGGCAAGGATTTCATGACCAAGGACCCAAAAGCAAATGCAATAAAAACAAAGATAAATAGCTGGAACCTAATTAAATTAAAGAGCTTTTGCAAGGCAAAGCAACAGTCAGCAGAGTAAACAGACCACCCACAGACTGGGAGAAAATCTTCACAATCTATACATCTGACAAAGGGCTAATGTTCAGAATCTGCAACAAACTCAAACAAATCAGTAAGAAAAAAAAAATCCCATCAAAAAGTGGGCTAAGGACATTAATAGACAATTCCCAAAAGAAGATATACAAGTAGACAACAAAAATATGAAAAAAAAAATGCTCAGTATCACTAAGGATCAGGGAAATGTAAATCAAAACCACAATGTGATACCACCTTACTCCTGCAAGAATGGCCATAATCAAAAAATCAAAAAACAGTGTATGCTGGCGTGAATGCATTGAACAAGGGACACTTCTATACTACTACTGGTGGGAATGTAAACTAGTACAGCTACTACAGTAAACAATGTGGAGATTCCTTAAAGAACTAAAAGCAGAACCACCATTTGATCCAGCAATCCCACTACTTGGTATCTACCTAGAGGAAAATAAGTCATTATTCAAAATAGCAAAAAAGATACTTTCACACACATGTTTATAGCAGCACTATTCACAGTTGCAAAATCGTGGAAACAACCCAAATGCCCATCAATCAATGAGACGATAAATACACTGTGAGATACATATATATACACACACACACACACACACACACATATATACACACATATAATCATTTATGATGATATATTTGTGTGTGTGTGTATATATATATGTTGGAACACTACTCAGCCATAAAAATGAATGAAAAAACAGCATGTGCAGTGACCTGGATGAGATTGGAGACTACTTTTCTAAGTAAAATAACGCAGGAATGGAAAACCAAACATCGTATGTTCTCACTGATATGTGGGAGCTAAGCTACGAGAACACAAAGGCATAAGAATGATGCAACTGACTTTGGGGACTTGTGGGGAAGTGTGGAAAGGGGGCAAGGGATAGAAGACTACAAATACAGCCCAATGTATACTGCTTGGGTGATGGGGGCACCAAAATCTCATAACTCACTACTAAAGAACTTACTCATGTAACCAAATACCATCTGTACCCCAATAAATTATGGAAAATACCTTTTTAAAAAGTCAAAAAGCAACAGATGCTGGTGAGGTTGTGGAGAAAAAGGAATGCTTTTACACTGTTCTGTGGGAGTGCAAATCAGTTCAACCATTATGGAAGACAGTGTGGCGATTCCTCAAAGACCTAGAGGCAGAAATACTATTTGACCCAGCAATCCCATTACTGGGTATATACTCAACGGAATATAAAGCATTCTATAATAAAGATACATGCACATGTATGTTCACTGCAGCATTATTCACAATAGCAACGACATGTAATCAACCTAAATGCCCATCGATGATAGACTAAATAAAGAAAATGTGAGGCCGGGCGCGGTGGCTCACGCCTGTAATCCTAGCACTTTGGGAAGCTGAAGAGGGTAGATTGCCTGAGCTCAGGAGTTTGAGACCAGCCTGGGCAACACAGTGAAACTCTATCTCTACTAAAATACAAAAAAAAATTAGCCAGGCGTGGTGGCGGGTGCATGTAGTCCCAGCTACTGGGGAGGCTGAGGCAGGAGAATTGCTTGAATCCGGGAGGCGGAGGTTGCTGTGAGCTGAGATCCAGCCACTGCACTCCAGCCTGGGAGACACAGCGAGACTCCGTCTCTGAAAAAAAAAAAAAGAAATGTATATATATATATATGTACACACATACACATATATATAATGGAATACAATGCAGCCATAAAAATGAAGATCATTGGCCGGGCGCGGTGGCTCAAGCCTGTAATCCCAGCACTTTGGGAGGCCGAGACGGGCGGATCACGAGGTCAGGAGATCGAGACCATCCTGGCTAACACGGTGAAACCCCGTCTCTACTAAAAAAAAAAAAAATACAAAAACACTAGCCAGGTGAGGTGGCGGTGCCGGTAGTCCCAGCTACTCGGGAGGCTGAGGCAGGAGAATGGCGGGAGCCCGGGAGGTGGAGCTTGCAGTGAGCCGAGATTTGGCCACTGCACTCCAGCCTAGGCGACAGAGCAAGACTCCGTCTCAAAAAAAGGAAAATGAAGATCATGTTCTTAGCAGGGATGTGGATGAAGCTGGAAGCTATTTTCCTCAGCAAATTAAGCACAGGAACAGAAAACCAAATACTGCCTGTTCTCTCTTGTGAGTGGGAGCTGAATGATGTGATCACATGGACACATGGAGGGGAACAACACATACCAGGGCCTGTCAGAGTGTGGGGGGGTGGGAGGAGGGAGAGCATCAAGAAGAATAGTTAATGGATGTTTGACTTAATACCTAGGTGATGGTATGTTCTGTGCAGTAAACCAGCATGTCACATCACGTTTACCTATGCAACAAACCTGCACATCCTGCACATGTACCCCTGAACCTAAAATAAATGTTGGAAATAAAAAAAAAAGTTGAAACATTTAGATCAGTAACAAACAATTAAGCAAAATTCAAATAAAAACAATGAAAATAAAGGGAGAAGTTTCAAATGGGAACTTTCTAATCCATTAGGTGCTGCTATAACAGAATACCACAGACTGGGTAATTTATAATGAACCGAAATATATTGGCTCACGATTCTGGAGGCTGGGAAGTCTGATCTTGAGAGGCCTGCATCTAGCGAGAGCTTTCTTACATCATCATAACATTTTGGAAGGGCAAAAAGATGGCAAGAGAGCAAGAGGGAACCAAATTCATCCATTTATAAGAAAGCCATTCCCATGATAACAGCATTAATTTATTCTCAAGGGTGGTACCCCATGAACCAAATATCTTCCATTAAACTTCACCTCTCAACACTGCCACATTGGGTATAAAGTTTTCAATACATGAACTTTGGGGAACACATTCAAACTATAGCAAGAACTTCAAATTTTCTTTGGGAATAGAAATTGCCTGCAGAAGGTTGTCTTTTGTTACCTGTTAGAAGGCATTAACACACTGCTGTTATATTTACATGACTGACATGATGGTGTTTTCAAGCTGTGTTGCCACCTGGTGTGCACCAGGAAATCTTAGATGGGTGACAGAAACTTTCAGAGTAAGATTTAGAATATCTTTTATATTTTATGCTTAAAATTAATTTTGAATAAACTCAGTGTACTTTTTTTTTTTTTTTAACTTTTTCAAACACTCTGGAAGTAAAATCAAAAAAAATCTCGAGAGGGTAAACTTTCCAATTTATTATTTTCTTTTCCAACTTATTGATCTAAGAAAAAATTTATAGTGCAAGACTTAGAGAAGTTGTTGGCAGGCCTTTTTGATTATCTGTGATTATCTCCCCAAAAGAAAATTCTCATATTCTTCATTGACTATGGGGCTTGCTATTAAACCTAAGGGTTTAATAAAAGGTACATGGTAAAGTCAGGGGTATTATCCTATTTAGAAGGAAATCAACTTTTTTTCCCCTGCTCCCTGCTTCCATAAACTAGCCTCAACTTCATCCCCCATAAGAAAGGTTTTAATCCTAGCTTTTCAAGTTGAAGACACTGTAATGGGCCATCCACATAGCTAAGGAAGACCCTACAGGAAACACTTACCAAAAGCTCCAAGGCAGGAAATCAAGTGGGGGCTTCACCTTTGGCACTGGGACAACTTACCTTTTCTTCATGTTCTTTAAGAAGGTACACATAATTTACACTTATTTCAAATTAGAGTTTGAAGTAAGATTGGGATTTGTGGAGGATATAAACTGAAAAGATCTTTCACCTACTTTGATTTTGGCCTATTTGGGCTTGCTTTGTTTCCATCTTATGTTACCTCTGGCTAGTCCATTAAAGAGTCACAGATGATTTAAGGCAAAGTCCACGCACAGTAAAACGGTAATTTTGTTTTTCTGGGCATATTTTTCTTTCAGGAGCCCTGTGAGAAGAAATGACAAGTCCTGAGCTATTTTTTATATCTGGGTTCTAATTTTATTTTAAGCCCACATTAATACACCCCACCTTGATGTTCCTAGACTTATTTGCTAGCTACTTCTATGTCTTCACAAATTATATATCTGAACTACTGGTTTTGTCTACTTTGGCTAGTCTTATCCTATTATTGCTACTTCAATCAAAGTGTCAGATTGTTTTCGTTAATCTAGTAAAATAAAATAGAGTAGATTCTCATGACCATTTGAGCCTAGATATCTGTGCTTTTAAAATGGTCCTCTAATTTAAGACTTGATTTGAGGACTTTCAAGTTAAGTGGGTTATTCAAAATTATTAAAAACCATACTGTGTTAAACTACCCATATGACTCCAATTAAACTTATAAAAATGTAATTGCTGTAGTATATCTGCATATCAAATATCCATTACTCTTGACCCTTTCAATGTGGTTTGAAACTATGGCCCCATGAAGAGCCAGATTTCAGTTATTTTAAGACTCCAAATTGAATATGAATTCTGTAGGAAAACTGAATCTTTCCTCCTTACCTATACTAGTTTGTATCTTCACATATACTTGCAGTTACCAAGAGAGCACTCTCTTGTGCATTATGCATCAACAATGCAAAGATTCTTTCAAGATGACTTAAAGTAGCTGATAAAGGTTTTGTTATCTAACGATTATCTATAATTACAGAAATCAGTTGCCTACTTTATGGAGAGGACATTTTATGTATATATCATATTCTCTTTACTGAATGCTGAAAAATCCATTTGAGCTTTCAGGTGAATTAAGGTATATATTTTATAATGTTATAAAATAGGAAATTACTATTCCTGAAGAAATTTCAGTCACTACAGAGAGACAAAAAGAATATTTCAATTTCTTCTCATCATAGCAATATACTTTAGAGGTTTACTGTATTTTTCAGAAACATCTGTACATTCAACAAATAAACTTCTAAAGGGTAACTTTAGGGGTTAAACTTCTAACAGGTAGAAATATTATTTATGATTATTAAGGTCAGTGTGATAGAATACAAGTAATTTAATTTTTGAGTTCAGGAAGATTTAAAGTTAAATCTCAGACCTGCTACTTCTTAACCATAGAATATATGGCAAATTGCTTTATCACTCTGAAATTTATTTCCCTAATCTGTAAAATGGGTTTGGTGTTACATACAAATTTTAACTTGCGTGGATTCTGGGACAGTTATATTTGAAACACCTGGTAACTATAATATTAATAAACAACAGCTTATTCCCTATCTTTTACATAATTCTATATGATAAGTTATTTTATACTTAATAGTTAAGGACAGTATGTGTCATTGTTAAGAACATGGACCCTGAAGTACAATTGTCTTGATTTGAATCTCCAATAAAAGCTAGAGACTCTGGACAAGTTACTTAAATTCTGTGTTTTGCTTCCCATTTTTTGTAAAATTGCAACAGTGAAAGTATCATAAAAATGTTATATACAAAATTCTTAAAAATAATCACTGCTACAGAGTCTAAAGTCTAAGAAAATTCTAGTTCTAAGTGACTAACAAAATATTTAATCTGAGGAATTCTAAACCCTGATGCTTCCAAGCAGTGATGTAACCTATACTCCTTTTAATTTGTATCTAAAATTTTAAAGCTGTTAAGAAGAAGGTTTCTTCCCAGTGTTTATGGTTTCAAATTCAAGTTGTTTCCTCCTGTATTCGTCCATTCTCACACTACTATAAAGACATACTTGAGACTAGGCAATTTATGAAGAAAAGAAGTTTAATTGACTCACAGTTGTGCAGGCTGTCGAGGAAGTACGGCTGGGAAGACCTCAGGAAATTTACCATTATGGTGGAAGGCAAAAGGGAAGCAGACATGTCTTCACATGGCCAGGGCAGGAGAAAGAGAGTCAAGGGGGAAGTGCTACACACTTTTAAACGACCAGATCTCATGATAACTGACTCATTATTATGAGAACAGCAAGGGGAAAGTCTGTCTCCATTATCCAAGTACCTGCCACCAAACCACCAGACCTCTCCTCCAACATTGAGGATTAAAATTCAATATGAGATTTGGGTGGGGACACACAGCCAAACCATATCACTTGTTCTCTGACTCCATACTGCCCTTAGAATTTTATGTAAATACAAGTATAGTAAAAGCTTTATAATACTGATGCAAAATTATATAGAAAAGAACATGCAACGGCTCTATTTTCTTTTATTTTTTTACCAGAGTGGGTTGATAATAAATAAAGCTGTGTAGATTACAAACTAAGCCCCAGCCTGAGTTATGATTATTGATTCTCATAAATGAATTGCCTCCAAAGTCTCTGACACTGACTGAATGACCACTAACCTCTGCCAAAGTCATTTGTTAGATTGTTGCCATGGACCCAAGATCATTGACTCCATAAATCTCTGACAAAAATCCACTCTATTGGCATTCTAGGTTCCCAAAGGGCCCGCACCCAGTGTGAAAGCAAATGAAGTCAATACTAACATAAATAAATTATTAATGGTACATGTACTTGGCCAGGAATTCAAAGTGGCAAATATAAAGGGTTCACTTTTTGGAGTTGCATTTCTGCTTTTACTCTAACACAAATTTGCCAAAACATCCACAGGACTCATAAGCAATACATGAAATTTATAATCAAAGGCACCGTGATAGTTTAAAATTGTATTAGAGTCTCATATTTGGTTTCATTTGGAAAATGTATCTTTTTGTTTATGTGATAAAAGGAGAATGTTTTTCCCACTTAAAAAAGGACTTTTATGCATTCATTGTTCATTTAAAATCACATTTTCTGAGGATAGCAGAGAAAAGCTCCTCTCTGAGATTTATCAGAATATTGCTGATTCTTAATGGATGTTTTTCAAATGCCATCAAAGAGTGTGCACGTTAAAACCCTCCAAATCTCAAACGTCTTGAATAATGGCAAGAAATAACTTGTCAGATTGATAAAAACTTTTCTTCATCTCTTAACTCAGGGGAAATAGAAAGCTATGTCCAGAAAACTATGTTGAAGCAGACTGGAAAAAGAAAAAGGCCACTCTTCCGGAGACAATATAGCATTTGAGGCCAACCCAGTGTTCCATGAGCTTCATAGAATTCAACATAAGTGATGGAGATAATCTTCATGTTAACATGGATGCATGTCCATATATGAATTTTGATGTGAGAGATGAAAATATCCTCAAAGAGACTATCTCACAAATGTGGAAAAGTTTCAGAGTGGAGAAAAATGACCACTGAAAGGATTATTTAGGATTTGTTGTATGGCTCCCTGAAAAAGTAAGCCAGCCAAAATGCATCTTAAAATTTCTTTGAGGACATTTTTTTTTTTCACATTTAATTATTTTCTAGAAGTAGCCTTCATCTAAATGTAAAAGTTATAGAATATATGGCTTTCTAGGGTCTCAGGTTCATAGATGTAAAATAGGTGCTAGCAGTTTTTTCATCCCTCTCTTTGGCATCACTGTAAGGTGGTAATTCATCCTTTGTTAGAAACTATGAAAATAATAGCTACCATTTACTAAGTGCTCATTTGTCCTGGGGGCTGTGTTAAATAACTAACAAATATCACACTTAATTATCACAATGACCCTATAAAGAAGACCGTTTATTGTCATTTTTTAAAGACAACTAAAGTTTTGAGCATTTACTACTTTGTTCAAGGTCTAACAAAAAATAAGAGGTGTCACAAAATATGAACTCAGATCCTTTTGCTTCCACAGAATGTGCTCTTAATATCTACAGTATGCTGCTTGAATTTTGGGGATAGAGAGTTCTAGTTCTTAGAAAAGTTTTCTTCATATTGAGCTAAAATATACATTCCTGTAAATGTCATAGTAAAGTTAGTACTTATTTACTTGCCTTTCAAATGAGATAAGACAGCAATCAGATTTCCCTTTAATGTTTTCTCAGGTAAATATTTCAGGTACAAGTGTAAACTCCCATTGAAGAAAAAGAGAGTCATGAGGAGATAGAACAAGCTTCACGGAAGCTCTTTCTACCTCTCAATCTACCACGTTACCTGGATTTTTCCAATATGTAGGACTGGGGAATCATCTTCAGAAGATCTCAATAAAATTATAAGCTACATATGTTGAGTAACATAATTGTATATAAGCACGTATTAATTTATCTATTATTTGTTGTCCTATAGAAAAGAGACCTTGGAGGGGATGATATAGGTTAGGTACACTCCAATGGATCTGCATGGATGAGATATTGGAAATGGGATATTGCTATGTTTTGGATATGGTTTGTTTGGCTTCCTTAAGGCTACATTGAAATTTGATCCACAATGTTGGTGGAGTCTAACGGGAGGTGTTTGGGTCACAGGGGCAGATCCCTTACAAATGGCTTGGTGCCATCCTCATGGTAATCGGTCCTCACTCTATAAGCCCGCATGAGAGCTGTTTATTACACAGAGCCTGTCACCACCCTGACCTCTGTCTTGCTTCCTCCCTCACCATATGACTAGCTGGGTCCCCTTCACTTTTTGCCATCAGGCCCTCACCACATGCAGATGCTGGCATACTTTTTATATGGCCTGAAGAACTGTGAGCAGAATAAACCTCTTTTCTTTATAAATTATTCAGCCTCAGTAATTCTTCATAGCAAATCAAATGCACTAAGACACTTTCAGGGGTAGATCAAGCATAAATTGCATAACTGTTTGATGACACCCTCACTAATCTCATAAAAGTATTTTCCCTCAAGGATCTAAAAGAACCTTTTTTTTTTTTTCAGTTTTTACTTTATTTCTGTGGGATTAGCACTTACTCTCTTACCAAGATTTTCTTTTGAGATACAGATGTTCTTAATTAGCTTGGTGTGATTTGATTGAACAATTTCCATTATTTCCTGAGTAGGCAACAGAGATATGAAGGAAAGAAATTAAGATCAAATTTTCCAACCTCAGTGTGCACTGGAATCATCTGGAAGACTGAGCCACACTCCTAGAGCTCCTGGTTCAATAGGACTTGGAGTGTGGAGGAGACAACATAAGACATGTATGTTTGCATTTCTGATAAGTTCACAGATGATGAATGATGATGTTGCTGGTATCAAGGCTACACTTTGAGAACTTCTGGACTAAGGAGCAATATAGAAAGGGAAATGGGGAAGTGGTAAAGGAGAAAGGGTGTCAGAGCCTAACCTAACTTAGTACAGAGAGTATTCATATTAGATCCATAATGATCATTTTATAAGCATATCTTATCTTACAAATCAGAAAAATGAGACATATACTCAAAGTGTTGCATTGCATTGCTGAATACTGGTGAAGTGGGACAAGAATCTCTTTTAGGTTTTGTATTTTAGTCATGAAGAGAGTCTTTAAAATTTGAGGCTCATAAGAAACATTTCAAGAGCTTGGTAAAAGTGTGGATTCCTGGATACCATCCTGGATTCAGACCCTAAACAATCTGCATTTTAATAAATTCCTTTGGTCACTCAGATACAAGGCGATTAGGACAACACTCTAAGAAAAAGGGCAAATAAAATCCGGTGTTAGGCTAGCCTCACATAGGAGGAGTAGAGACCTAACTGAGCACAAGACAAGCTGTAGCACCTGAGAAGCTGAAGTTGAGAGGGTAAAGAGGATCCATGTTTGCTGTCTAACGAGGTGGTTTAAAACACATATTTCATCACACTTATTCCAAAATTGACCACATAATTGGAAGTAAAGCACTCCTCAGCAAATGTAAAAGAACAGAAATTATAACAAACTGTCTCTCTGACCACAGTGCAATCAAACTAGAACTCAGGACTAAGAAACTCAATCAAAACCGCTCAACTACATGGAAACTGAACAACCTGCTCCTGAATGACTACTGGGTACATAACGAAATGAAAGCAGAAATAAAGATGTTCTTTGAAACCAATGAGAACAAAGATACAACATACCAGAATCTCTGGGACACATTTAAAGCAGTGTGTAGAGGGAAATTTATAGCACTAAGTGCCCACAAGAGAAAGCAGGAAAGATCTAAAATTGACACTCTAACATCACAATTAAACGAACTAGAGAGGCAAGAGCAAACACATTCAAAAGCTAGCAGAAGGCAAGAAATAACTAAGATCAGAGCAGAACTGAAGGAGATAGAGACACAAAAAACCCTCCAAAAAATCAATGAATCCAGGAGTTGGTTTTTTGAAAAGATCAACAAAATTGACAGACCGCTAGCAAGGCTAATAAAGAAGAAAAGAGAGAGGAATCAAATAGACGCAATTAAAAATGATAAAGGGGATATCACCACCGACCCCACAGAAATACAAACTACCATCAGAGAATACTATAAGCGCCTCTACGCAAATCAACTAGAAAATCTAGAAGAAATGGATAATTTCCTGGACACTTACACTCTTCCAAGACTAAACCAGGAAGAAGTTGAATCCCTGAATAGACCAATAGCAGCCTCTGAAATTGAGGCAACAATTAATAGCCTACCCACCAAAAAAAGCCCAGGACCAGATGGATTCACAGCTGAATTCTACCAGAGGTACAAGGAGGAGCTGGTACCATTCCTTCTGAAACTATTCCAATCAATTGAAAAAGAGGGAATCCTCCCTAACTCATTTTATGAGGCCAACATCATCCTGATATCAAAGCCTGGCAGAGACACAACAAAAAAAGAGAATTTTAGACCAATCTCCCTGATGAACATCGATGCAAAAATCCTCAATAAAATACTGGCAAACCGGATTCAGCAGCACATCAAAAAGCTTATCCACCATGATCAAGTGGGCTTCATCCCTGGGATGCAAGGCTGGTTCAACATTCGCAAATCAATCAACGTAATCCAGCATATCAACAGAACCAAAGACAAGAACCACATGATTATCTCAATAGATGCAGAAAAGGCTTTTGACAAAATTCAACAGCCCTTCATGCTAAAAACGCTCAACAAATTCGGTATTGATGGAACGTACCTCAAAATAATAAGAGCTATTTATGACAAACCCACAGCTAATATCATACTGAATGGGCAAAAACTGGAAAAATTCCCTTTGAAAACTGGCACAAGACAGGGATGCCCTCTCTCACCACTCCTATTCAACATAGTGTTGGAAGTTCTGGCTAGGGCAATCAGGCAAGAGAAAGAAATCAAGGGTATTCAGTTAGGAAAAGAAGAAGTCAAATTGTCCCTGTTTGCAGATGACATGATTGTATACTTAGAAAACCCCATCGTCTCAGCCCAAAATCTTCTTAAGCTGATAAGCAACTTCAGCAAAGTCTCAGGATACAAAATTAATGTGCAAAAATCACAAGCATTCTTATACACCAGTAACAGACAAGCAGAGAGCCAAATCAGGAATGAACTTCCATTCACAATTGCTTCAAAGAGAATAAAATACCTAGGAATCCAACTTACAAGGGATGTAAACGACCTCTTCAAGGTGAACTACAAACCACTGCTCAGTGAAATCAAAGAGGACACAAACAAATGGAAGAACATACCATGCTCATGGATAGGAAGAATCAATATCGTGAAAATGGCTATACTGCCCAAGGTTATTTATAGATTCAATGCCATCCCCATCAAGCTACCAATGAGTTTCTTCACCGAATTGGAAAAAACTGCTTTAAAGTTCATATGGAACCAAAAAAGAGCCCGCATTGCCAAGACAATCCTAAGTCAAAAGGACAAAGCCGGAGGCGTCACGCTACCTGACTTCAAACTATACTACAAGGCTACAGTAACCAAAACAGCATGGTACTGGTACCAAAACAGAGATATAGACCAATGGAACAGAACGGAGCCTTCAGAAATAATGCCACACATCTACAACCATCTGATCTTTGACAAACCTGAGAGAAACAAGAAATGGGGAAAGGATTCCCTATTTAATAAATGGTGCTGGGAAAATTGGCTAGCCATAAGTAGAAAGCTGAAACTGGATCCTTTCCTTACTCCTTATACGAAGATTAATTCAAGATGGATTAGAGACTTAAATGTTAGACCTAATACCATAAAAACCCTAGAAGAAAATCTAGGTAGTACCATTCAGGACATAGGCATGGGCAAGGACTTCATGTCTAAAACACCAAAAGCAACGGCAGCAAAAGCCAAAATTGACAAATGGGATCTCATTAAACTAAAGAGCTTCTGCACAGCAAAAGAAACTACCATCAGAGTGAACAGGCAACCTACAGAATGGGAGAAAATTTTTGCAATCTACTCATCTGACAAAGGGCTCATTTCCAGAATCTACAAAGAACTCAAACAAATATACAAGAAAAAAACAAACAACCCCATCCAAAAGTGGGGAAAGGATATGAACAGACATTTCTCAAAAGAAGACATTCATACAGCCAACAGACACATGAAAAAATGCTCATCATCACTGGCCATCAGAGAAATGCAAATCAAAACCACAATGAGATACCATCTCACACCAGTTAGAATGGCAATCATTAAAAAATCAGGAAACAACAGGTGTTGGAGAGGATGTGGAGAAATAGGAACACTTTTACACTGTTGGTGGGATTGTAAACTAGTTCAACCATTATGGAAAACAGTATGGCGATTCCTCAAGGATCTAGAACTAGATGTACCATATGACCCAGCCATCCCACTACTGGGTATATACCCAAAGGTTTATAAATTATGCTACTACAAAGACACATGCACATGTATGTTTATTGCGGCACTATTCACAATAGCAAAGACTTGGAATCAACCCAAATGTCCATCAGTGACAGACTGGATTAAGAAAATGTGGCACATATACACCATGGAATACTATGCAGCCATAAAAAAGGATGAGTTTGCGTCCTTTGTAGGGATATGGATGCAGCTGGAAACCATCATTCTTAGCAAACTATCACCAGAAGAGAAAACCAAACACCGCATGTTCTCACTCATAGGTGGGAACTGAACAATGAGCTCACTTGGACTCGGGAAGGGGAACATCACACACTGGGGCCTATCATGGGGAGGGGGGAGGGGGGAGGGATTGCATTGGGGAGTTATACCTGATATCAATGATGAATTGATGGGGGCTGACGAGTTGATGGGTGCAGCACACCAACATGGCACAAGTATACATATGTAAGAACCCTGTACGTTATGCACATGTACCCTAGAACTTAAAGTATAAAAAAAAAAAAAAAAAAAAAAAACAGATATTGACTGCAGAAAAAGGGAACCATCTCAGCACATTTGTCAAAACACCCAACCCTCCTTGTATACAAGGTTACTAGATTTACAGAGTATGTGAAAACAGAACACCCATGTCTAATCCTCACTTGTCAGAAGGCATCTCCACTCTGATACAGTTCCCCTCTAAGGGGTCACTTGAAGGAATAATTTCCAAGCTATATAAGCATTTTGAGTGTCACTTCCTAAGGGCTTATAACCCTTGTTCCCTATAACACAAATGGGAACTCTCACAGGACAGGGAAAAGACAAAATAGAGCTAGCTTAGCTTTCACTTTAATTTTTTATTTGTTCCAAATAAGCAATTGTACTCATATTTCTAATTGAAAAAAAATTCTTATCAATATTTTATCTTTCTTTTGATGCTCTGTTTCTCTGCCCTATGTATGGGAGCTTAGTAATAAAAGTAGTTGTCTCCATCAAAATAGCATATTATGAAACTCCATCCCATTATTTTCCTAAGTACATGTCATTAAAATAAAATCACTTTTAAAGAAAGATAAGGAAATAATAAAAATTCTATCAAATTTCTTTCGATGAGGACTTTTGTTTTTTTAAGGGCATGAAAATGAAAAATATACTTTAATGAGTACAAAGTTAGCCATTGAAGCCCTATCGTAAGTCACCTCCTATATATAGCACACATTAGATTGCAATGGTGATCAAATCAATTCCTATATTAAGTGCATATTCCATTTTAGCTCCAGGAAAAATGATGTATCTCTGCAAATCATTTTCTGTGTGGCTTCTATTATAAGAAAATAAGTCCTGAATTACAAAAGTTACTGCTCCAAACTCCTTGTAGACTTCTTCAGTGAATAAATCCAAAATAGCTTAAATGGCTTTTAAGGCATCCCATGATTGACCCATTTTTCTCTATTTAAAGTTGATCTTTAATAACCCCACCATCCCCACACCTTCTACACCTCTCTCCTGTTACTTTACGTATAACGTTATCATTCTTAATCACAGATTTACCATGAGACTGATGAACTTGATATGCCAGGACTGCTTACTTGCATAGACCATTGAATGCTAGAAGTTGCTGGGAGTTCTCAATAGAGAATTAGGAGAGAAGACCTGCAAGTCAGGTTGCAATCAGGAAGCACTTCTGTGACAGCATTTCTGAAAAATTGCCGAAAGATATCTCAGAAGGAAAAGTCCTGAATCTCCAAGTTTCCAGGAGTTTTGTGGGACTTCATTTGCCATTCAAAATATTTTCTTTGTATCACATTTTTACTCTCAAATGTGTATTCTTTCAAAAAAGCCATACATTATATAAGTTTCAGGCCCACAGTACCTGTCCTATTCTCGATACGCTCTCCTTTTTACTTAAACTTGCTCCTTTGATAAAGTTATTTCTGGAATACCCTTTCACTCTCCCAATATGTGTCTTCTTTCTCATATCTCTGTATACTATCCATGCTTTAATTTTTAGGTCAAATGCTACAGCATCCTCAACTATCAATTATTCGATCAATATAAATTCCATCTATATACTCTTACGTTTCTCCCTTGGGCCATAAATCCCACTGTGCCTTAAATCAGGCATCATTGGTTACATATTTTTAAGACAAAGGTATGTTTTAGTTCTAAGTGACTAAGAAAGTATTTAAGCTGAGGGTTACTAAACGCTGAAGCTTCCTAGCAGTGATGTAACCCATACTCCTAATTGTGTCTCCTATGACCAAAATGTTTTGTGTAGTGACTGCACAAATAAAAACTATCTCTAGTTGTAAATGTTACTCCCATTACCTAGAAGAACATGATTCTATCCTCCCCTCTCACTCCCCGCCAATGGGCTTCAAAAGGATGTGGTTAAAATCTTGTTGAGACTTTATTTCTGTTTGAGAATATGGCATGAATAATTTGTCTAAAAGTCCAATTGAAGTGTACTAAGAATCAGACTAGAATTAGTTCAGTCGAATGAAAGAGAAATAATATATACAACAACAACTGAGAAAGAGGCTAATGGGAAAGTAAACTTGATCTTCACCTTTCAAGATGATTAGAAGTTGATAGAATATTGCCAGAGAAGGGTGCTTCTGAGAGTGAGAATTACACAGACAAATGATAACACTGGTGACTAGAGGACTGGAACCAGAGGTTCAAGTTGGTGTACACTATGAACTCATACCAAGTGGGTGATAGAGGCTACATTTTGGAGAGTTCTGAAAGTAAGGCTGAGGAAAACAGTTATAAAGCAGTTATTTACATCAAGGAATTAAATGTGAAAAACTGCACCTGCAGAGAAAGAAACTGACCAGGAGATAATGATAACCTAATTACACTGTTAGAAATTATCATAAAAATTTAATTTTATTGATCGTTACAATGTGTTGGGCACTCTGCTCCACTTTACAAAAAAAAAAAAAAAAAAAAAACACACACACACACATTTAACTCTCATAAAAATCCTATGGATAAAACTCTATAATTGTTATTTTACAAATGAAAAAGCAAGTGGCAGGTTTAAAGAGCCAAAGTCACTTAACTAATAAGTAAGGCAAGCAATTAAGATGAACTATAAAATGCATTGGATAGGAGTTAAGAAACCTAGGTAACAAGCTCATCGCTGTCAAAACTTCGTTGTGCCATCCTATGCAACTCACTTAACCTAAATGTACCCTGTTTGGCTTTCTTATAGGTTGAGGCTTGGATTACTATATCAAACGATTACACTTTTTTGGTCTATTCACATCATATTTATTTGTGAAGGATACCCTGAATAAATTCCCATCTTTCAAGAGCACAGAGACTTAGGCAAAATATAGACAATCACAAAAAAGGGACCTAACCTACAACCAAACTGATTTTAGTTAATTCATAAAGGAATACTATTAGTTTTAAAGGTATTCTATGATTGAATTTTGATTAGTGCAGCCCCTACCCTTGCTTCTTGAATACCTATGCAATAACCAACAACCAATGGGAGATGGAGAGTTAGGGCTGAGGGGGGAAAATTCACAAAGAGAGTAACAGTTCTCTGTGCGTATGCGTGTGTGTGTGTGTGTGTGTGTGTGTGTTTAGTTTATTAAACATTACTATTATGTTGGGAACTTGATACATTGTATCTCATTTAGTAATAAGAAGAGTTCTTCAAGGTAACTTTAACATCTCCATTTTAAACAAAGAGAAACAGAGGTTCAGGTTAATTATTTGCCTAGGGTCACTGTTTTAGACTGAATTATATCTTCTCAAAATTTATATGCTAAAGCTTTAACCCCTAATGTGCCTGTATTTAGACACAGGACCTTTAAGGAGGTAATTAACATTAAGTGAGTTCATAAGGGTAGGCTCCTAATTTGATAGGCCTGGTATCCTAATAGGAGAAAGAGACACCAGAGGTGTGCAAACACAGGGGAAGGACCATGTGAGGACATAGTGAGTAGATGGCCATCAGCAAGCCAAGAAGAGAGGCCTCATTATAAACCAATTTTTCTGGCAACTCTGCAAGAACCTTGATCTTGTACTTCTAGTGTCCAGAACTGTGAGAAAATAAATTTCTGTTGTTTAAGTCAACCTGTCAACAGTATTTTGTTATGGCCACCCTGGCAGACCATTGTAGTAGCACAAACGATTAACACTGGAAACACTGGAGTTAGATCAAACCCAGGCCCATTTGACCTAAAGCCTACTCCAAGGTCATCCTGACAGAATCGTTCTTATCACTCTCTACATAGTGAAAACCAGCCTCAGTTTATGAAATATTTAAAATATCTGTGATTCAAATAAGCAAGAGCCTCCTTTCCTGCAGCCCCAAAGATAGCAATAGAGTACAAATATAAATAATTTCAAATAAAATTAACAGGTTTTTACATTAGTGTTTTATATTTCTAAATCTAATGGTTGAATCTTAATATTATTTTTCATGATTAAAATTATAACAAAGGAGAGTACTTAAAGAAAATTAAGAATAGTTAAATATATGTACAAGGGAGATAATATATAATGGGTTTGATTTTCATTTACTTTTCCAAATAAAAATGTTCAGTATGCCACATATGGTAGGATAATAGACAGTTATTATAAATGGTGAAATTACCTTGAGTTCTGTTTATTCAAATAATTTATCTTGGAAATGAATTTTTGCCATTATTGTACATTATAAGCTTTTAGAAAGCTCCATCAGGGTAAGGTTTCTGCTCACAAAGCATATCCTATAAACACAGAACACAAAGCAAACACAAAACAAAAGTCAAATATAGTCTGAAACTGGGAATTAGAGAACAAAGACCATGATTGAAAAGTTATGACTGACAATTATTTGTTGGAGAGAATAATACATCAATTAAGCAAGTTTTTGTTTGTGTGGTCCAACTAAATTGTTGAATTTATGAAAATTTTAGGCCAAACGTCATTTTCACTTATTCAAATATTTTAGTGTAAATTTTCCTTTAGATTTAGCCTAGAAGTGCATTTAGTTTGTTTGTCTTACTTCCAGTATTGAATATCTAAATCAGATGAGACTTACTTAAAGCTTTTGATGTAGAAATATTTATAAAAATCATTGGGTAACAAGTTCTTGGTTAAACTTATGCTGAGCCAGGAAATCTGTATTCAATTTTGAGTTCCGCGGTGTAGGCTGACAGGCTTAAAACCTAGAAGAGCAGATGGTGCAGTTCCAGGCTAAAGACAATCTGCTGAAGAATGTTCTTGCACTCAGGGGAGAATCATTTTTTCTGTTCTATTCAGGTCTTTCGTTTTTCGTTCTATTCAAGTCTTTCAATGGATTGGAAGAGGCCCACTCATGTGGTGTTTGGGGAAGGTATCACTTTATTCTACTGATTAAAATGTTAACCTCATTCAAAAACAACCTCCCAGAAAGACCTAGAATAATATTTGACCAAGTATCTGGGCACCTAGGGGCCCAGTCAAGTTGCACAAAATTAACAGTCACAGGTCTTTTATAGCTACAGAGTACGTCTTATCTATGACTAACAGATGTTGGGTACAATATAATAGGCTATGCAAAGCAGGTAGGCTCAATAAATGTCCCTAAATATGCTTAGTTGGGCTATATGTAAAGCAATTGGATGTTTAAGAACTTGAATTTGGCACTGGATAAGTTTGAGAAAATTCATCCTAGCCTGCTCTGAAGGAGAAAAAAAACATAGGGGTCAATGTACAGGAGCCACCACTGGCCCATTTATATATCACCTTGAAACTACCCAGTGTCATGTTTTCAGCTTTCCAGATAATTTGCATTCTGACAATGGATGCTCCTTCTATCACAAATGCTATCAAGCCACATATTGTTAATTGAGGTATTAACTAAGCCATGAACCATGCACGCTTTCTGCAATATGCAGACATTGGTATTTAGTGTTAAAACAACATGCATTAAAAAATAGCTCAAAAAGATTACTTCCTAACCTCCTTCTAGTCTGTACACCTTAGTAAGGGAGTTTAGTCACTAAGTGTGGCTGTTTCCAGAAAGAGATCAAGAGATCATCCTCCGCTAGCCACTCCCTGTGCTTCAGTCAGGATGATAGAGGTAGGGGAACTATAGGGACCTATTTTAAAAATTAGAGATTCTGCCCTGATGATTTCTGACATTTTTTTTTTTTCTTCTTTTGATAGTAACCATAGGCTAGCTTTTTAGTACACTCTTCACAAAGAGGTCTGGTGGGTTCCAGCCTCATTCTGGTTTAGCCACCTGGATTCTCTTACTGGATGGGCATGGTCCTTGATTATAACGAAAATTATATGGATAACGACCACTTAGCTGAATTCACTGCTGTTTGTTGTTGTTGTTGTTGTTGTTGTTGTTGTTGTTGTTTTTGTTTTGTTTGTTTTTGAGATGGAGTCTCGCTCTGTCATCCAGGCTGGAGTGCAGTGGCATAATCTTCACTCACTACAACCTCTGCCTCCCAGGTTCAAGAAATTCTCCTGCCTTAGCCTCCTGGGTAGCTGATACTACAGACGTGTGACATCATGCCCAGCTAATTTTTTTGTTTGTTTGTTTGTTTGGTTTTTTTTTTTTTGTATTTTTAGTAGAGGCTGGGTTTCACCATGCTGGCCAGGCTAGTCTCAAACTCCTGACTTCATGATCCACTCACCTCGGCCTCCCAAAGTGCTGGGATTACAGGCATGAGCCACCGCGCCCAGCCGGAATTCACTGTTCTTTGCATTTTCTACACCGTTCCCTGCAGTGGCCCACACAGGCTGAAATAAGAAAATAATGGATATCTATATGTTTTATAAAATTTCTTTGTCCCTCTTGCACATGGCCCTTCCATTCAAAACATGTAAGCAGGAGATAATTGAAAAAATAATAATTTAGGTTACAGTTACTGAACTAGGACATACCCATGTTTATGGCAGTCGAGGGGTAACAATGGCCCTGTCTCTGTGAAGGAAGTGAAGAACACTAATAATATCCTTCAGAGTTGCTCCATGGAGTTATTCTCACAAAGAAAATTCCTAGTGTGGCCTTCATAAACTATTGCAAACATAGTCCATTTAATTGATTATAGCATCTGCCATTCCCCGCCAAAGAGCTCTGACCAAAATTTGATTGCCATTCCTCTTAACTGTACTGAAAATATCTACCATAAACAAATAGCAGACGGTAGCCCCAGTTTTTGCACCTGCCATACAAACCACCTGGATATTTTCTCCATCCCTCATTCCACTAACAGTTGTTCAGTCGTTCCACAGCACAGATGAACTCAACTTGGCTGGTGACGTGAATACCCTCAGGTGGTTCCTTCAAAAGAAAGGCCTAAATACAATTACTTGAAATGGACTAGAAATCCTACAGCTTACCAGTGAGCCATATTGGAGGGGCCGTCAGACTGACCACCTTGACTGCTATAAGTCTCAGTTGTAACAAATTCTAAGTGGCAAATTCAACAAAATTTGGCCAACCTTTGTTAGAATAATCAGAGTAGCCTAAAGTGTACTCATGGGAAATTTCACCAGAAACAAAGAAAGTGTAGAAGCAAGTGGTAGGTAATTGCTGGGACAATTTCTCTATGAGCTTCTTGCTTTTCTGCATGCTTTATGAGCAAGACACCTGATACCTTTTGTTGGAGACTATTCTTTCATAGATGTTTGCATAACAAACAACCTGGGAAGAGAGAGACAGTATTTACTTCCAAAGTAAAGGGCAGGTTAGCTTACAGTCCTAGAAGACAGAGATAGTGTCTCCTACTGGAGAAAACACAAAACATGCTTATTGCCCATTATAAAAGATTGATGTTCTTTAAGGTGAGAGTTTCTTTCCTGTAATACAGTCCATTGAATATGCAGGTGTCATCTGGCCTTCATTATGTCACCCTATGGAAATTGAGATTTGAGAGATCACTGCAAGAGAAGCTAATACTCTGTCTTCTGCTATTGCTGTGAATAATAAATTCCTTTGTCTTTGAACCAGAAGTCTCATGTTATCCACCATGAAACTATGGCAGGTTGACTTTTGAGCTTTTAGATATGGTAAAAATCTCAGAACCTTAGTAGCTCTTGAAACTCCTCCTCCTGTTTCTGGTGAAGTTTTCTGCATTTTTATTTACCTTTGAATTTAAGCTACTAGTTTAGAAAAATTTTAACAAATATGTAATATGTTGGAGTTGTTCTTAAGAGAAATGCATCCTCCTCATTTTACGCACATCTTTTCCTTAAAATTAAATAATGTTAAGTCCCTAAATAAACTTGAATGCAACTTTGAATACTAAAAGCAAATGGCTATCTTTTATTAATTAAATAAAAGAAGTCACATTTGTTGTATCTTTATTTTCAGTAATTTAAATAAGATACTTTTGTAGCAAGATTAAAGTAAGCTCTTTATCTTGAGAAGAATTTTGGTATACTTTGTTATTCAGCAGGCAGAATCTTGCTAAACTTTAATCTCGTACAATGTGAATTCCATTTTGACAAACTCAGGTTTATAGTTAACTGATGTTTCTCTGGTAAGAGAAATACATGTACGGTAATTTTTCTTCCATTTCATTTGAAGATATAATGAGAAAACATGTAGTAAATGCATTTATACAAATGTACAGGATATGTAAAATAACTGGGATTATTTTATGAGAAGTTTGCACTGTGAGTTAAATCATGACATTAATCTGAACAGACTGTTTTTGGTTAATACACATGGAAGAGATACTATAAATTTTAGAATGTTTGTGTTTTGACTGCGGAAAATGTACATATTTTGTGTATCTTTAGATAACTTAGCTCTTAAATTTAGTGCTTCGATAATTTTGCCATTTTGTAAAAACAGATATCCTCTATGCATCTCACCAACCAACTGAAATTATTTTTTCCTATATGATTGCTTTAATTACAAACAAAATCGTGAAAAGCTTTTGAATGTTTGGATACACAGTCTACTTCCTGGATACTCTGCTTCTACCACATGGCCCTTTTTTGCTCAGGGTTTATTTGGCCTTTATTATAAGCAAAAATATGGAAATTTTTACTCCTGTGGAGACATAGGCTTTTCTTCATTACCTCTTATTGAAACCATTTATCACCTATCTGACAATTTTTAAAAGACAAATTATATCGACTATTAATTCTTAGAAAAATTCAACCACATTTTTAATCCCTTACCTGCTACTGCATTGTCTGAATCCTTTTGTGAGATATGTTCTTTTTTTAGCCTTTAAGATCATCCAGTAGGCTTCATGGAAATAAAAGGCTAAAAATATTATTACGTGACCATCTTTAATCAGATGTTACTTGAGAGTCCTAGAAAAAATATGTCATTATTTTAGGAGGTTGAAGAACCGAATAATTTTTAAAGTCATATGGGCAGTCAGAGAAGAAAATATTTTAGATGTCTCTACCAAATAATATTAACCACCAGAAAAAAAAAATGACCACACTGACAATTTTCTTTAAGGACTGAGAGGAGATTATTTCAATTACCATGTTGCCCTGTCCTTGTCAACTTTTCCTAGGATGGCAGAGCTAAGAAATAACCTTAAGATACATTAAAGGAGAGGTGGTGGAAAAAGAGAACTAAAATTGTCTGCAGGCTAAGAATGTCAGTTTAAAAAATAAAACCTGAAAAATTATTCAACTATTATTTTCCCCCGCTTTGTTCACTGCTTAATTTATACTCTGCACGGAATTGCTTTCTTCTTTCAAAAGATAGTGTCCAATAAGTTATGAAGAGCAATTTGGACCATACTTACGTGCTAATATTTCATTGATATCATCACTTAATGATTCTAATACTTCCCATGTGTCAGTTTGTGCACTTTTTGTGTAGAATTCCGTGACCAGAAAATAAAAACCTACTAGACGATATTTTCATGGTAGGGACATGGGGGAGATACAAAGAACAATACCTGAATACAATCCTTGCTATATTAAGTAGCATTCCACACAAATATTTATTATAGATTTCATCCATTTTTCTCATTAAAAGGAAAGAAATCTCAGGTGTTAATAATGTGGTAGGACTCTGAGATCAACAACAAAAAAAATTAAATAGTTTCATAAAATCAATTGTATTAGCAATAAAAACAAAACAGCTATTAATTTCCTACTGACAAATCAAGCTCTGTCAATGTACAATGTGAATCTGTTTTCACCTTGGCAGATGGTTCCCGGGCAGTAAACATGGTCAAATCACATTTATAAATGAATTTGCCAAACAAAACACAGCAAAAGAAAAATATATCAAGAGCAGAACTGTATGCTTTCTTCTAATAGAGTCATGACTTTTGTCAATAAATATTAAGATAGGTTCTGGTTAGAACAGAACTTGAAATTCAGTGACTATTTAAAATCCAATCTAAATTTTAAACATTAATATACATAAATAAAAATCTTTTCAGTGGCTTATGACAGATATTTCACCTATGAGACAGTATAAATTCCCATTCCCTACCATACTCATGAATTTTAAAAAATCAAGAGTGTTAATAATACGCAAGCATAATCATGCCATTTCACCCCAACCCCCAACAGTAGTAGAATCAGACATGAACCAGTGTAAAGTTTTAGCAAGGAGAAAGTACTCTGAGTATAGAGAATGGGATAAAATGTTTTTACTGTTGCCTGTGGATGGTTTTTCAGGCACTGCTAAAATTTTCTTGCATGGGCATTCAGAACTCTCCCTTCCCTTGGTATCCTTCCTTTTCTCTTTCATATTTTCATCCTGCTCCTATGTGACCTCTCTCCTTTTTCCATATTGGAAAGTCCTTTTGTTCCTAGAGATTCACATGCTTCCAAGTGGAGCCCTCATAAGTCTCCTTTACCAGTAGTGACCACCCTCATCGCATTGCTTTTAAAAGTTTCTTCTCCTGGTTAATGGTGGGTTTGGGGATGAGGGCTGAAAGGGTTAGGAGAAAGGGAGAGATTATAGAGCATGTGGCATTCCACTGGTGAAGATACAGTTGTATAGACAACTTCAATATGCACCCTAAACTGAGCTGCCACTCCCATAGAACTTTTCTCTACACGTATACCTCAGTTAAAAAAAAAAAAAAAAGTTTAGGAAAATAGGAGTAGGACCTAACAGAAAAACAGGGAGCCAAGATTCCAAAATTTGAGATCTTCTTCAGTGATTTAGAACAGATCTTCATTTTATAAGAAGTTGAAAACAGGCCGGGCGCAGTGGCTCACGCCTGTAATCCCAGCACTTTGGGAGGCTAGGGCAGGTGGATCACGAGGTCAGGAGATCGAGATCATCCTGGCTAACACGGTGAAACCCCATCTCTACTAAAAATGCAAAAAGTTAGCTGGGCGTGGTGGCAGGCGCCTGTAGTCCCAGCTACTTGGGAGGCTGAGGCAGGAGAGTGGCATGAACCCCGGAGACGGAGCTTGCAGTGAGCAGCCGAGATGGCGCCACTACACTCCAGCCTGGGCGAGAGAGCGAGACCCCGCCCCAAAAAAAAAAAAAAAAAAAAAAAAAAAAGTTGAAAACATCCCTTGCTAAAACACAATTAAAAAAATAATTTCTAATGACATCTTTAAACACATAATAGTCACAGAATTCAATATTTGAAAGATACAGAAAGATGCAGTGGAAATTCTCTCTCTCTCACTGAGTTTTCTTCCTAGGAGGAAATCAGTTTTATGAGTTTCCAAATAAAATATTTAAAGATAGAAGCAAAGGCATGATTTTTGAAGTCCTAGAATATCGGTCCACAATGATAATAGTGCATTCACTTCAAAATAAGTAGAGATATGTTATTATTCCACTCAAGGAGCCTCCATTGAAGTACCCACAAAGGTCTATCAGAGTATCACCAAATCCGTCTCATCACATCCACTCTCATGGTCCTGCTCTCTTTCTATGCTGATACTCCTTCATTTGCTCTCTAAACAGAAGAGTTGCTTAATACAACAAAGTTTGATATTCAGACACATGAAAAAATGCTCATCATCACTGGCCATCAGAGAAATGCAAATCAAAACCACAATGAGATACCATCTCACACCAGTTAGAATGGCAATCATTAAAAAGTCAGGAAACAACAGGTGCTGGAGAGGATGTGGAGAAATAGGAACACTTTTACACTGTTGGTGGGATTGTAAACTAGTTCAACCATTATGGAAAATAGTATGGCGATTCCTCAAGGATCTAGAACTAGAAGTATCATATGACCCAGCCATCCCATTACTATATATATACCCAAAGGATTATAAATCATACTGCTATAAAGACACATGCACACGTATGTTTATTGCAGCACTATTCACAATAGCAAAGACTTGGAATCAACCCAAATGTCCATCAGTGACAGACTGGATTAAGAAAATGTGGCACATATACACCATGGAATACTATGCAGCCATAAAAAAGGATGAGTTTGCGTCCTTTGTAGGGACATGGATGCAGCTGGAAACCATCATTCTTAGCAAACTATCGCAAGAACAGAAAACCAAACACTGCATGTTCTCACTCATAGGTGGGAACTGAACAATGAAATCACTTGGACTTGAGAAGGGGAACATCACACACCGGGGCCTATCCTGGGGAGGGGGGAGGGAGGAGCGATTGCATTGGGAGTTATGCCTGATGTAAATGATGAGTTGATGGGTGCTGACAAGTTGATGGGTGCAGCACACCAACATGGCACAAGTATACATATGTAACAAACCTGTATGTTATGCACATGTACCCTAGAACTTAAAGTATAATAATAATAAAAATAAGTAAATAAGTAAATAAATAAATAAATAAAACAAAGTTTGATATTCAAAACAAGGTTCAAACCTTAATTGTCACATAATGACTGATAAGTCTTTTCATCATTTTTTCTCTATTTCTCCATCTGAGACATGGAAATAGTATATACCTGTTATTATTTCATAGGCAATAACAGAGGTGAAATATAGAAAAATCTGTTGAATTACTTAGAAGAAATATGTTATATAAACACCCACTACTGTAAAATCATGTTTAAAATAAGAAAAGAGCAAAAATCAGGATGGAAATCTTATCTAGCTCCCATAGGTCATAGGTGTTATATTTTAGAAGGAATAAAAACTCTTCTCTAAAAGATTATCAATGGTTTTGTGATAGATATAGGTGTCTACTCTCCGAGGCAGAAACTCCTGATGAATGCAAACTTTCCTAGAACTCATTTTTCCTCCACATTTCATTTAGTTTGTCATAAACTATATCTTCACTGAAATCAAAAGTTATGTAAAAGTAGACAGTATAAGAAGACAATAAAAATTATGACGTGAGCAAAGGAGAAGATAAACAAATAGGAATCTAATTAATGTTTTGCACCATTCCTGAAACCTGATAGTCAGGATGAAGTTTGTTTTCACACACAGTGCAGGGAGAATAAACAGTAAATTGAAACAGAAAACCAAAGACAATAAACAAGTTCATCAAATAAATTAACAAAAAATGAATGTTTGATAACTGACATTCCAATACTTTTCCACTTTGCAAGTGCTCCTCGTAACATCAGTGTACTTATGATAATATTTGCCAACCTAAAAATTACATTTTTGAAATAACCCAACATTAGAAACATCATTGGGTTGATCATCACCATCGGGGAACATTATCATCCCCTCTAATTAAAAATAAATTGTATCCTATTGGTGTTAGACCTAAAAATCTGCTGTCTCATCACATGTATGAAAACAAGTGATGTCAAAAGTCTCAGCACAATTTCAATATGTAATTATGTTATTTGACTACATAGTCTCTGGAGTATTCTTAAGAAAATCTTCCTGTGATTGTGTGTGTGCATGCGTATGCCTCATTCTTTTCCAAAAAACTGTCAACACCAAGACATATAAAAAATTTTTGTTATAAAATGGCCTTAGTGAAGTCAGTGCTTCCTGAACTGTATTTTCTCTCTGCAGAAAGTACGTTAGACTTTTCATCTTCCTCTCTAGAGTACTTCAGAGAACTGGACTAACCATGAGGCAGATAGGAAGACTAAGTAATTAATAAGGAATGGAGCCATCATTCCCTGAAACAGCTGTGTGGGATTGCTTCCAACCACGTCAGCAAACAGGCTAATGCAGACGGAGCCACCTGCTCTCCCCAGTGGCGTCGCTGCCAATGCACTGGGCTACCCCTTAGCTTTCAGGTATGTTCATATGGACAGTAATTTGAAATAGGTTGAATAAAATATCCAAGAGAAGAAGTCCAGCAGGCTATCATAGGGAGCACTGCATATTTTAGCCACTTTCTGAGTATTCTTTGATTATGATCCTGCCAAAGCCATTTGCTTCCTAGAGCAAGAAAACACAATACGGAACTTGGATGTCTCAACTCTGAAAGCTATCAAGTATTCTGAAAAGAGACAAAGGAGCTCACATTGTTGGAGTATGTTGTTTTCTCTCATCATCTCAGTTCCCTTGTTGCCATGGTCACCTCTCAGCACAGCAGAGCTCCCCAGTAACAATGCTTTGATGCTGCATTCCTTCTTCCTGTCCACTTCTTTGTTTCATCTTAGTATGCATCCCTCTTTCCCTAACCGGCACTACTTCTCTCCACTTTTGATACAGCCTGGCAAGAAAAAGGACATTGAAGATGTTAATGGTTTATGTTTTAAAACTGCAGACATGAAACTAAGACCTCTAACTTTTTATGGACATAATGGTTTTGTATTATGCAGCAACAGAGAAAGCAAGTTCCTATCTACTGTCTGTCATACATAATAAGTCCACTTAAGTGTAATGAGTGGTAAGGTGCGCTCATTACAGGACTGGACCTTACCAATTGGTCTTTGAATTATATCTATAGTCTTGATTATAAGCAATTAAATTTTGTGGCAGTGTGCAGGTAGAGGGTGTTATACTGGCTCACACAAGCAGTTGTTCCTGAACATATCACGCAGAAAGAATGAAAGAGATGGTTCAGAATAAACCAGGGTTCCAAATATACACAGTGCCTAGTGTCTTGAGACTTACATGTTCTTTCAGAGATAGACATCTGTGAATTTCTTAGGGAATTCAGAACTCCTGGAATTAAATGTATTATAAGGAGGCTATTTAGGGTGGCCACAAAGAGATGACCCTCAGAAGAAAGTATTAAAGATTATGTGTGGATTTTTCCTTAAATAGTTCTATTCCTTGCTATTCAGATGCTGCATTGTCTCTTAAAGTGCTATTTGTCCAACTAAGCAAATTTTGTTGTAGCCATTTTAACAGCATGCCTTCCTAGACCAGCAAAATTATAGTTGTCATTTTTTTTTTTTCTATTTTATTTAGTTTGTTAGGGTTTGATTTTCGCTGCTGGTCCTTTTTTTAAACAAACTATTTTGAACTACCGCCATTTGATTGTACTTTTGCCTGGAAGGTATTTTACCAAGAGCACAGCAAACTGAAAAATAAATGAGATTTGCATACTTGTAAGGTCTTTGAAGTCTATTGGGGAGAGATTATAAAGATTAAACGAGTCTATAAGTAAGAAGCTGTTCCTCGAATCACCTGATATAAAAATGTTTGTAAAAATAAGACTTGTAAATATGCAGTCTTTATGTTTAAGGGTAAAGTGAGGCTGCAGCTTATTTTTAAAGATAGAGTCATATTTGTCCATTTATATTTAATAATCCATGACACTTTTAACTCAAAAGACTGTAAGGGAAAAGAATTTCTAAGCATTTTGATTTGTCATATTTATGTTCAGGAAATAATAAAAAACAGCTTCACACAAATCAAGTCACCCTTTCTTAAAGGATACGACAAAGGTTCCTAAAAGCATGATCTTTTAGACATGTGATAAATTGTGAAAAATCAGTACTTTATGAACTGGAGAAAAACACCATTTATAGTTGTTGAAAATCAATTTTATCTTTTATGTCTTTGGTAAAGAAATATTCCTCATGCTAGAGAACTGGGCATTCCAATTCTATTTTCTCCTTTTACTTGTCATTTTTATTAATGCCAAGACAAGGTGGCCAAGCAATCTTACGGATGCTCAGTGCAGATACTAAAAGAGTTAAAGAAAAGCAGGGAAGCTGACAGTACAGCCTCCAGTCTGTGGCCAAAGGCCAGACAGCCTCTGGCAAACCACTAGTGTAAGCCCAAGAGTACAAAAGCCAAAGAGCCTGGAGTCTGATGTTTGAGAGCAGGAAGCATCCAGCACGGGCGAAAGATGAAGACCGGAAGACTCAGTAAGTTTGGTCTTTCTACTTCTCTCGCCTGCTTCATTCTAGCTACACTGGCAGCTGATTAGATGGTGCCCACCCAGATTGAGAGTGGGTCTGCCTCTCCCAGTCCACCGACTCAAATGTTAATCTCCTTTGGCAACATTCTCACAGACACACCCATGAACAGAACTTTGCATCCTTCAATCCAGTCAAATTGACACTCAATATTAACCATCACACTAGGCAAATCATAATGCTAAATAAAATGAGCATATGGGAAAAAATTAATATCTTTAAAAACTTTCAGCTTTCTTCTGTAGTGTAATTTAGACACTGAAAGTATCACAGAATAGCAGAAAAACCATCTACCTTATTCCCCCTTTGGAACCTAGCCTGGGCAATGATAAATTACGTAAACATTTGCATATCTAAGTTAAATTGCAGTTGTTTGTATCCAACTACTGATGCAACTAATAATAGTCTTCTTTCCCATACTGTAAAAAGTACTGGAAATGAGAACATTGACCAATGCTCTTAGGGATGTACCTTAAGTGCCGTGGTTCTCGGTGATGATCATTTCTCCTCCTCAGAACACACTTGGAAACATCTCTAAGCTCATGTCTCCTAGGAGAAAAATCATCCCCAGTTGAGAGCCACTGCTTTAGAGGAAGAATTAAATTGTCCCAAAACCTCAACTACTGAGAAAAACTGACATTAAAAAGAGAAAATTCTAATAGGACAATTATATGTTCAGCAACATTTAAATAGATGGCAAGCAACTTTTTGATGGAATAAGTGCTTATATACTTCAAAAAAAATCTTTTACTAAAGCCTACCTTTGTTACTGATCTCCCCTAACCATTTTTCCTTTTCTGACTACAACATGACTTACATGTTTTGTAAATGGTAGCAGTTCTTTATGACCACAGAGCAACCATTTTATAAGCTACTACTTTATTACAGCAAAGAGTTTCTAGTCCCTAAAAGGCAATCCTGTTTAAATGGCCAAGTTGGATTATAGCCCTATTTTACATTACACATTATTAAGCATATTATTAATAATTAGATACAAGATTTTATTTGAGAGTCTGGATGAAAACTCTAGAAATATACTGGAGATATCCCTAAGTTGACTAAGTAAACCCTGAATCAAATGAGGAAAATAACCTGATATGTTTTAGTTTACTCTGCATTTACCCAGATTAAAATTTTAATATCTGATATATTGGAGATTTGAGGTGATAATTATATTCAGTGATGGAAAAATAAACAAAATTATTGTTTTACATGTTGAATTTTCAGGTTGTGAAAATTATATCCTTTTACACAAAAATTAATAAATATAAAGTAAACATAAAATTAATAAGTACAAAATTAATAAATATTTTCTCTGTAAATTGTGATTATTTTACATAATTCAGAGGAATATGGCATTTTATTGAGTTGTATACTGATCTAAAAGAGGGATCTGATGAAAATATGATAAAATGTATTATACAATGAAAAATCAAAATAATTATTAAAAGTGCACTGTATTATTTTAATATTGTTTCAAATGTTTATTTTTATAAAACAAAAGTGTATGTTTTGAAATTCTGGTGATTTTAAAAGATGAAGTCATGACATGTTTCCAGCTTGCATGCTGGAAAGAAAGGACAGAGTTACTGAGTGCTCCCAAGAAAACCTGGTCAAACTGTTATAAAATAAAATAAGATAATATAATGAAACTGTTTGGAAGATAGCATCGATTCAACACATTTCTTTGAAACTGAATCTATACCAACATAGTCTACATCATACTACTAACTATGCTTTCTTTTGGTCAAAACTACATTCAAAGAAGTTCAATAGATGAAATTATGATTGATAGCATTAGAGTTGTATGAGAGCTTGGATGAAAACACGAATTGCAGTAGATTACTTACAGGGATCAATATAAAAATGTAAAGTAACATTAGGCCTCTGATTCAGGATTATATTAAAATATGATTTAAAAAATAATGGGTAATTTAATAATTTTTAAATAAATCACTATTCTTCAACATAAAACCATTCCAAGGATATTAAACAGAAGACAGCGATGTTCCACGGGCTGCCAACTGCATTTCCGACTCAAATAGAAGCAAATCATAGAATTTTATTATATTAGCCCTCATCTTTTCTTCCAGCTTTATCGAACTATAATTGACAAATAAGAATTGTATCATAGTAAGGCATATAATGTGATGTTTTGATATAAGTATACATTGTGAAATAATTACCAGGATCAAATTAATTAACACATTTATTGCCTTTCATAGGTACCTTATTTTTTGGAAGAGAATACTAAGAACTACTCTCTTAGTAAATTTCAAATATACAGTACAGTATTATTAATGATAGTCATAGTGATAGTATAGATAGTCTACATAGTACATACAGTCATAGGATAGATTTAAAGTCTCTACATTAAATCTCCAAAACTAATAACTGAAACTTTCTTTACTTGATCACTAGCTCTTCATCTTAATCCCACCTCCTAACCCCTGGCAACTGCAATTTTACTCTCTGCTTCTATGAATTTGCCTTTTTGGATTTCATGCATAAATGAGATAATGCAATATTTAACTTTTTGTATCTGATTTATTTCATTTCTCATTATGTTTTTCAGTTTTATCCATGCTATTGCCAGTGGCAGAATTTTCTTCCTTTCTAAGGTTGAATAATATTCCATTGGTGTATCTATACCATCTTTTTTATCTTTTCATCTGTTGATGGACATTTAGGTTGTTTCCATATTTTGCCTATTGTAAATAAAGCTCCAATGAACATGAGTACAGATCTCATTTTGAGATTCTCATTTAATTTCCTTTGGATATATATTCAGAAGTAGAATTGCTAGAGATGGTAGTTCCATTTTTAATTTTTAAGGAACCTCCACACCATTTTCCATAATGGCTATGCCAATTTACATTCCCACCAACAGTGTACAAATATTTCCATTCCTCCACATCTGAACCAACACTTACCTTTTGTCTTTTTGGTAATACCCACTCTAACGGGTGCGATGTCATTTCTCACTGTGGTTTTGATATACGTTTCTCTAATGATTAGTGCTAATGAGCACCTTTTTACATACTTGTTGGCTATTTGCACGTCTTCTTCTTTGGAGAATTATCTATTCATGTCTTTGCCCAGTTATTTAATTTAATTTAAATTTATTTTATTTTATGTTTCAGAGTACATGTGCAGGATGTGTAGGTGTGTTACATAGGTAAATGTGTGACATAGTGATTTGCTGTACCTATCAACCCATCACCTAAGTATTAAGCACTGCATGCTTTAGCTATTTTTCCTGATTATTCATGTCTTTGCTTAGTTTTTAATTTTTGTGAATATAATTTATTTAACACATTTTTCAAATAATTGTGGTAAGATGGGCAGAATTGAAATGGGTCTGTGTGCATGTCTGTTTCATTCCATTTTATGTGAAAACGGCCGACCCTGGACTGAGTCCACTTTGCTAATTTTTTAATGAAATAATGTGTTTCTTAAATTATTAAGTTATGTAAATTCTTTATATATTTTGGATATCTTTATATATATTTGGATATATATCAGATATATAGTTTGCAAATATTTTCTTCCATTACATAGGTTGTCTCTTAACTCTGTTGATTGTTTCCCTTACTGTGCAGAAACATTTTAGCTTGATGCATTCCCGTTTGTCTATTTTTTGGTTTTGTTGCCTATACTTTTGGGGTCATATCCAAAAAAAAGCAATACCTAAACCAATGTCAAAAAGATTTCTCCCTACATTTTGTTCTAGCAGTTTCACACATAGCTCCTGTATGGTGTAAGGTAACAATTTGATTTTATTCATCTGCATGTCAATAGCCAATTTCCCTAACATTACTTATTAGAAAGATTATCCTTTCCCCTTTTTGCGTTTCTGACACCGTTGTTGAAAATCAGTTGAGCATAAACATGTAGACTTGTTTCTAAGTTCTGTACTATGTGCTATTGGTCCATATGTCTGTTTTTATCCAATACTATCCTGTTCAGATTACTATTGCTTCTTAATACATTTTGATATAAGGAAATTGGTGCATCTAACTTTGATTTTCTTTCTCATGATTGTTTCGATACTCAGGATCTTTTTCGGTTCTATATAAATTTTAGGATTTTTTTTCACGTTTTTGTGATTATTTGCCATTGAAATTTTGATAGGGATGGCATTGAATCTGTAGATTGCTTTTACAAACCATATATCTGACATATAAGGACGTTATAACAATAGTAATTCAATCAGTGAACATGGGGTATTTTTCCATTTATTGTGTCTTCTTCAATTTTTTCCATCAATGTTTTATAGTTTTCAGTGTACAGGTCTTTCATTTCCTTGGTTAAATTTAATCCTAAATATTTTTTGTAATGCTACTATAATTAGATTATTATTTTCATAATCTTTTTGATTGTTGCTAATGGATTAAAAATAAAAATTTGCATACTGATTTTGTATATTGCAATTTTATTGAATTCATTTATTAGTTCAAATAATTCTTTGGTGAATTTTTTTTTTTTTTTCTGAGACAGAGTCTCGCTCTGTCGCCCAGGCTGGAGTGCATGGTGCGATCGCGGCTCACAGCAACCTCCACCTCCTGAGTCTGCGCCATTCTCCTGCCTCAGCCTCCCAGGTAGCTGGGATTACAGGCGCCCGCCACCAGGCCTGGCTAATTTTTTGTATTTTTTAGTAGAGACGGGGTTTTGCTGTGTTAGCCAGGGTGGTCTCGATCACCTGACCTTGTGATCCACCCACCTCGGCCTCCCAAAGTGTTAGGATTACAGGTGTCAACCACCACGCCTGGCCTAGGTTCTTTTATAAATAACATAATACCATTTGCAAACAGAGGCAATTTTACTACTTCCTTTCTGATCTGAATAAATTTTATCTTTTTCCTGCCTTTTAGCTCTGAGTATGACTTGCAGCCCTATATTGAATAGAGGTGGTTAGATTGGGCATTCTTGTCTTGTTCCTGATCTGAGACAAAAGTTTTTTTTTTTTTTTTTTTTTGAGACGGAGTTTCGCTCTTTTTGTCCAGACTGGAGTGCAATGGCGCGATCTTGGCTCACCACACCCTCCGCCTCCCAGGTTCAAACAATTCTCCTGCCTCAGCCTCCCGAGTAGCTGGGATTACAGGCATGCGCAACCACCCCGGCTAATTTTGTATTTTTAGTAGAGACAGGATTTCTCCATGGTGGTCAGGCTGGCCTTGAACTCCCGACCTCAGGTGATCCACCTGCCTTGGTCTCCTGAAGTGCTGGGACTACAGGCGTGAGCCACTGCACCCGGCCGACAAAAGTCTTTTAGCTTTGCACCATTGCATAACATGATAGCTGTGGATTGGTCATACATAGTCGTTAGTGTGTTGACATATTTTTCTGTACCTAATATGATGAGTTTTTATAATTAAAAATGTTGAAATTTGGGAAATGCTTGTTCTGAATTGATTGAGATAATTAAAAGATTTAAATCTTCATTCTGTTAACGTGGTATATAAAATGTATTTATTTTCATGTGTTGAACCATCCTTGCAGCCCGGGAATAAATTCCACTTAATCATAGTAATGCTTCTTTTACTGGGCTGTTGAGTTTAGTTTACTAGAATATTGTTGATTTTTCTATGTTTATCAGAGATACTGGCCAGTAGTTTCCTTTTCTTGTAGAAAAAGAAATCTGGCTTTGGTATTAAAGTAATACTAGCCTCATAAAATAAGTTTGGAAGTATTCCCTCTTATTCAAATTTTGGAAAAGCTTAAGGAGGTTTGGTGTTAATTCTTCTTTAAATGTTTGATATAATTCACTTGGGAAGCCATTGGGTCCTAGACTTTTCTTTGTTGGGAAGTTTTGCTTACTGGATCAATCTCTTTACCCATTTTGATTGGTTCAGATTTTCTATTTCTTTTTGGTTTAGTCTTGGAAGACTGTATGTTTCTAGGGATTTTTCTGTTTCACTAGATTATCCAGTGTGATAGAACATAATCTGTTCATAATGTCTCATGATCCTCTCTATCTCTCTAGTATCAGTTAAAAGTCTTACCTTTCATTTAGAATCTTATTTACCTGAGTCTTTTTAAAATATTTACTTAGAGTTAGTCTAAGTAAAATTTTGATAATATTTGCAAAAGAAAATCCTCAATTTTGCTGAACTTTTTAATTGTTTATTCTCTATTTCTTTTATTACTTCTTGAATATTTATTATTTACTTATTTTTACTCACTCAGGCTTAGTTTGTAATTTTTTTCTTATTCTTTGAGGTGTAAAGTTAGGCTTATCTAAGACTTTTCTTTTTTCTTAACATACGCATTTATTGCTATAAACTTTCTTCTTAGAACTGCTTTTGCTGTGTCTCATAAGTTCTACTGTTTTATTATCACTTTTATTGGTCTCAAGGTACTTTTATTTCTATTTCAATTTCTTTTGACCCATTGGTTGTTCTGAAGTGTAGTATTTTATTTCCACAAATTTGTGAATTTTCTAATTTTTCTCCTGTTATTGATTTTTAGTTTCCTACCATTTTAGTTAGAAAAGATAATTGGTGCAGTTTCAATCTTTTGTAGCCCAACATATCCTTGGAGAATGTTCCAAGTTGCTTGAATGTATATTCTGCTGCTGTTGGATAGAATGTTTTATATATGTCTGTTAAGTCTATCTTGTCTATGTTATTTAAATCTTCTGTTTCCTTATTAATTTTCTGTTTGAATGATCTAACTGTTGTTGAAAGCAGGGTATTGAAGTCACTTACTTTTATTGCATTGCTATCTATCTCTCCTTTCAATTCTGTTAATATTTGCTTTAAATATTTTGGTTCTCCAATGTTGGGTGTATGTAATACGAAACAATGTTATAGCTTCCTGATGACACATTTATCATTTTATGATGAATTTATTTGTCTCCTTTTACAGATTTAGACTTAAAGACTTTTCTTTTCTGATCTAACTATGTTCACCCTGCTCTGTTTTGGTTATTGTTTGCATGAAATGTCTTTTTCTATCCTTTTACATTGTCTATTAATCATAAAGTAAATTTTAGGGTTTTTTTTGTCTTTTCATTTTTATTTTTGTAGGCAGCATATTGCTGGATCTTGTTTTTAAAAATTCCAGTCAGCCACTGTATTTATTTTGCTTGGATAATTTAATTTATTTACATTTAAAGTATATATGGTCCTGAACTCACAATCATAGATCTATAATTTGCTTATTTTATGATGGCGCCAAAGCTAGACACATTCAGTAGAAACTATACTTCAAGTGCCCATGCAAACATTGTGTTTTTCACTTTCAGTAGATAATTAAATAAATTACATGAGATAACCAACATTTAATATAAAATAGATAAAATAGGCTTTGTGCTTGAAGATTTTGCTCAACTGTAGGCTAAGTATTTTGAACATGTTTAAGGTAGACTATGTTAAGCTATTATGTTTAGTAGGTTAGGTGTATCACATGCTACTTGACATTGTTTTCAACTTGTGATACATTTGTTGGGATGAAACTTCATCATAAGTCAAGCAGCATCTAATTATTTATGGGTAAGAACTTACTATTGTCATTTATTATTTTATTCTGATTGCTTTATAATTACTTTGTTCTGTTTTCTCATGGTACATTCCTTTGTGATTCAGTGATTTTCAGAAGTGATATGCTTTTCTTTATTTCTCTTGATCTATTATATATCTGTGAATCTACTAGAGGCTTTTTATTTTAACCTTATGGCCTATACAAAATGTTTTATAGTTGTTAACAGACTATTTTTGGCTAAGAACTGAATTTAATCACATGTAAAAACTCTAAGTTCTTACTACTCTATCCCCACGTTTTATGTTATTGATGTCACAGCTTACATTGTTTCATACTGTATACATTGTTTTATATTGTACATATAATTGGTAATTAAATATTAGTGTAATTATAGATTTTAAAAATACTTTTGTCCTTTTAATTTTTATGAAAGAGTTTAAAGGAATTTATGCACCAGTATTACAATAGTAGAGTATTCTGAATTTGAATATATATTTACTTTTACTAATTAGCTTTATACTTTCTTGTTTACCTACTAGTAATAGCATTGCTTTATTTCAATGTGAAAAACTCCCTTTAACACTTTTGAAAAGCAGGTATACTGGTTATGCACTCCTTCAGTTTTTGTTTGCCTGGGCAAGTTTTTATCTCACCTTCATTTCTGAAAGGCAGTTTTAATGAGTATTGGTTGATACTTTTTTTTCTTTTAGTACTTTGAAAATTCTGTCCCAATCTCTCCTGCTGAAAAACTCAATGATAGTTTTATGCACCTTCCCTTGTATGTGATGAGTTGCTTTTCTCTTGCTGCTTTCAAAAATTTCTTCTCTGTCTTTAACTTTTGAAAATTTGATTATAATGTGTCTTGATATAATTCAGGGGAGAGGATACATGTTTGGGAACTTCAGAGCTTTGTTAATCTGGATATTCCTATCATTCCAAGATTTGGGAAGGTTTAAGACACAATTTCTTTTCATGAGCTTTCTTCTCATTTCTCTCTCTTTTCTCCTCCTGGAACTGTTATAATCTCTATTTTGCTTCATTTGATGGTGTACTATAAATCCCATACTTTCACTTGTCATTCTTTTTTCCTTTCTCCTCCTCTGGATAATTTCAATAACGTGTCTTTGAGTTCGCAGATTCTTTTATTTTCTATTTTATTTTTTGTGGGCAACGTATTGCTGGATCTTGTTTTTAAAAAATCCATTCAGCCACTGTATTTATTTTGTTTGGATAATTTAATATTTACATTTAAAGTAAAGTTCTTTTATTATTTTATTGAGTTTCCTGTTGAAACTTTCTGCATCATTTCATTTCATTTATTGTATTAATCAGCTCCAGATTTTCTGTTTGTTCTTTTTATGATTTTTAGCTCTGTTAAACTTATTGTTTTGTTCATGTATTGTTTTCCTGAAAACATTGAATTGTTTATTTATATTCTCTTGTAGCTTGCTGAGCTTCCTTAAAACAATGATTTTAAATTATTTTTCAAGACATTTGTAGATTTCTGTTTCTTTGGGATTGGTTACTGAAAAATTATGTGTTTTCTTTGATGGTGTCCTGTTTCCTTAATTTTTTTGTGTTCCTTGAATTCTGACCTTTCTATCTTTACATTTGAAGAAGTAGTCACCGCCTCCAGTCTTTATTGACTGGTTTCAGGAGACAAATTACTTTACCCATCAGCCCCAGTAAGGTTTCTGGGCCCTTTCAGGCCTTTTCACACTAATCCTCTTGTTTCCCTCCTGGGAAGAACTCAGGACTCTGTGTCTTCTCTTGATCCTGAAAAGCCAAATCGATGCAGAGAGCTTTTTATTTATTTTCCCAGGGTCATTCTCTGAAGTGCTCAAGGTTATGCATCTTCTCCAAATCAGCAGAAGTGGCGGGTGGGGCTAGGAGGGATATGAGAAATGCTGGAAGTGCAATGAGCTATCTGGGTGTGTTCTCAGAGAGATTTATCCTGTGAGCTTTGTGGGCAGGCTTTCTGGTGGCGTTCACAGATGATTAGCAGAAACTGCAGCCCCTTGCTAAAATCTCTGTCTCTGTTGCTATGAGCCCCCTCCCCTTTTCCTTGCTCTTATCTGTCCACAGACTATTCTTCCCTCTGATCCCCTCAGTGATCTGGATGAGGAGAGAAAGAAGTAGGCCTCTTGGGCAGTGTTCTGCTCACTATGCTCTCACTGTCTTCTGTGAGAGGAATCATGGGCCAAAGGGGTCTCTCTTAGCACTGACCTGTGCAACCTCAAGGGAGGGGTGATCCAGGTAAAGTGAAACTGTACTTTTTAGCCTACTTAAGGTGCCATATTCTGGGATTTTCTACTCCAGCTGTGTGCTGCAATCTCTCTTGAGTTCCCACAGAGGTACTCTTATCCATGGGTGGTTGTTGAAATCAATTTGTGTGTGTTGGTGGGAAGAAGGGGTGATTAGGGCTGAAAACTCCTATTCTAACACCTTGTTAACATCACTTCTAGCCCTTATCTCACTAATTCTATTTCAACAAAATTTCTTTTAAACAGAAAATGTTTTACTAGTACTTTAAAATAATTTAGAAATTCTTGGATTATAAAATCAATGACACTAAGGAACCAGAATAGTAAAGTGTTACATTTTCCTTGATCCAATTTCTCACCCAGAACTTGGAAAAATATCTCCAATGGACTGTATATAAGCTTGGCACCAAATTTTCAATTTGAAAACAGAGAAATGATAATGTAATAGAATGAGGCTGTATTAAAGCAAAATAATTTGAGTCACTTAATTTGCTGAACATGTGCCATGTGCAAGATGTTGCTCAAAGCTGTGGAAAGTAGGACATTATTTGAAGATGAAAGTTTAGTAAGACCTGATTTCTAGGAATTTATCGTATTGTTGAGAACAAACAAAAATAGATCACAAATTATGCAGAATTATATTCAAACATATGCATAATCAACATAACGTAAGGGAAACTAGATACTCAGGGCCAGAATTAAGGGAATAGCAAACCACAGGTAAAGCAACTAATGGGTTATAGATTGTGAAAAAGCAAGACAGAAAAAGTCAAAGTTTATTTTTCTTTTCAAATTAAGATAGGAAATGTAGGTCAAATAAACTGATGAATATTAATATATTTTCAAACTGCCAGATTAAACTAATACCTAATTGCCTTTTAATAAATATTTCTCTAAATAGTCTCTGGATGACATTCGTATTTCACATTCCTTAAGTGACCACTCCAACAAGTACTGTGGCATACTCTTTGGCATGTAAGTTCAGGTAATTGTGCCTTTTCCAAAATAATTAAAAGTTCTGTTACTTACAGAGAAATTTATAGTCTTTTATTCCTCTAATCATTCAGGAAGTATGAATTAAGTATATTCTATTGGCAAGGTATAGCAATAGGAACTGATCATTTCAATGGTAAAAACAAAACAAAACAAAACAGAAAAAAAAATTGTTACCAGACTTAAATAAAATTACAGTTCTCTCCTTTCCATACACTGATGTTCTCTTTCTTTCTTTCTATACCCTCCACTTTCCTCCTGTCTCTGACTCATCTTTTTGTTGACTCAAGGTAAATTTAGGGACTCTGCTGGCTAACCAGAATTAGGGCATGAGAGGAAATTACCTTTTGCAATATAAAGAAAAGCAGAAGCAAAAATTTTTTATTAAAATATGTTTATTCCATCAAATGTCACCCCAAAACTAACACACTACTAGAATCTCTGCCAAGTGTAACAAATAGTATAGAAAAACAAATATGGGCCTGCTTTTATTGAGCTTAAAATCTAGCAAGAACAACATATATTAAATAACCAGTAGCAGATAGAATTATTTTAGGAAAATTATGACAGATGTTATGGAAACATCATAGGCTTTATTTAAGGAATAAGAGAAATTGTCTGAAATACAAAAAGGAATGATAAAATTAAAAAGCAAATGTTTAGTAATGGAAGAAAACACTTTCTGTTATTAATATAATACTAATATAATCATAAAGATAGTTTATAAGAATAACAAATAAGACTAAAATATGGTTCAGTTATAGCATGTAAGTTGAGAACGGGACAATGATACCTTGAAGTGTGCTGAGCTCTATTGTCCACATGTGTATTTAGAATATATTGCCTGACTTTAGATGCTTAGAAGCATAAAGTTAACCACTGAAAGAACAGAAAAATATACAAATTCCAAGCAAAAAGAGAATAAAATATAAACAAAAACAGAACAAGAACTGATGAGTAAATAATAAAGTGGGAACGACAAATACAATTTTCTCCTAGAATTAGGTTGTAAAGGTGAACAGAAAATAAAGCAGTGAAATATTCCATGATCAGATTTGTAGATGGGACTGTGGATTCAAGAATTATTTTTTTAAGACACATTTTAGCAGGAGATGCTAAAAATTGTTTATATGCTAACAGTTCAGCAGCTGTGAGGGCAAAAATAGTGATGCTGGGAAGAGTATATGAATGGGCTTGAATTCCTTGAAAAGGTGAGAGGGAACTGGCTGTACAGTTCAGGTGGAGGGGGCAGTCTCTGCTAATCATGTCCTACATGGTAACAGGAAAGAAGGAGGAGACAGTGGGTGTGAGTGTAGTATATTTGTACTTGATAGTGGAAATATAAGAGATTTGTATCTAATAACTTCATCTTTCTTACTGAATTTTTAGACAAAATCACCAGCTGAAAGGAAGGATAAACAGGTGGCTGGTGGTTCTGGGTTGCATGCCTGTTTGGTACCTAGCTCAGAGTATAAGGAAAATTAAAGGAAAAAAACAAGACAACCTAGAAAACTCACTGTATTTTATTTCTCAAGTCCCAAGGCCTCAAATCAACCTCTTTTCTTCCTTTTAAATTTCAGGGTCCTTTCATCATTATTTATTTCCAGGTTCTTTTAGCATATTTTGAGGAGAGGAGCAGAAAATGTGAGTCTTCACCATCTTTTCCCAGAAGCGGAAGTTGTGTGATGTCTTGTATTATTTTAAACAGCATAATTTAGGGCAATGAAAGCTAAACTTTTATACTTTTGCAGATTAATGGAAACTGCTATGTGAAAAGCATAATCAATTAATTGGAGGGGGGTACTTACACTTTATAAATTCTAGAGCAAAAATTAGAATTAAGCCTTTGGATTGACATCCTTTTTGTAGTTTATAAGAATTGACTCTATGCTACAGAACAAACCCTTGTAAATCTAGAAAATTCTCAAGCTCCTGAGACACACAGCACACAAATATGTGGGTGCACAAGCACAGAAAATCTAGTTTCTCCATGCAATAGGGAGTCTGTAGAATCTCTCAGGTGAGTAATGTGGAATCAATGGGAAAAATAATAAAAAGAAGGGGAAAGTAACTAAAGTAGAAGAATGTGGAGGAAAAAGGGAGAAAGTCTAAATCTGCTACTGCAATTTTGTCTTTTTAAATTTTTTTCTGGTTATTTCTCCCAAAAAATGCCTAAATCTAATAACGACTTTCTCCATTCCACAGGTTGAAGAACTTACTAGCTTTTTCGTTTTATGAATTAGAATGCTTCCTAAATGTGTCTCTATTTCATCACCAAATAAAAGGTGTGAATGCATTTGTAATCGTTTAAATAATGCTATGTCTACATGCCTACTAGGATAATAGTTGAAGAGTAATTAAATTTAAGATAAAATGTCCTAGTGGTAGCTTGAATAAAAACTTTCTGATTGGTTAAGGAAATTACCGATATATGATATCCTACATTAAGCTACATTAAGCAAGTATTTTAATTTCCTGATACCTCTGTTCCCCTCATGGAATAGTTTCTTCCCCTCAATTAATATTATTTTTTTCTTTTTCTATTTCACACCCTCTTTCACTTCTACCTCCTATTTTCTGACAATGCAGTCTTATGAACTTATCTGAGAGAAATGTCACTAACAGATTATAAAAGTATATTTTTTTTCTCACCTTTCAGACTCCTTAGCACTGTTTGCTATAATTTTCACATGGATCACCTGAAGACCATTTATTTCTTAATTCTCCTTTTGAATATAGTCTATTTATTGGAAGCACATCATCATACATTTTTCTACAAGTGAAAAAACTATAAGAAATTTCCCTGCAGCTGAGTACCTAAGAAACACTTGCCAAGCTCTCAAAACTGTTGGATAGACTAGATGAATCATATTCAAATAGTTCATGCAAAGAACTGGTATTACCATAAAACTCCATATTATATTTTATTATTTTTCTTTAGTTTATGAAAGGCTGGTTTATACATGAGCCAATAATTTAAATGCAATTAAATTTTTTATGAAATTTTAGTTGATTCATATTTTTCTTTAATGTCAGATAATTTGCCTTCAGATCTTCACTTGTCATCTTGGCTCCTGAAGATTTTCTTTTCTTCCTGTCTTCCAGTTTTTAGTAATAATTGAAAAGCATTACACTTTTTTAAAAAATCGCTTATGCAAAGTGCTTCTAAAAGGCTTTCCAATTACACCCACATATAGAAAGACACCCACTCACTAGTCTGTTTAGTTTCTATTATTCCCTTTGAAAAGCTAAGGTAGACATCCAAGCTTAAGGAATTCAATTTAATTTATTTCTGAATCTAGTAACATTTTGAGGGAAAAAAATATTTCATGATGTCTCCCAGAATGGCGTACCTTCATTCGCAGTATTTTTCAAAAATTTCATTGAAAATTAATGTCAAATTATTTCTCAAGTTTTCAAAAGAATCTTCTGTATAAATACTACATCAATGCTGATAACATGGAGTCAGATAGAAGTTCCAATTGGTATTTAAAATCAATAAAGCAAATATTATCTATTTGAAACATAAAATTATAAGATTTACCTAAAGGCAGACATCAAATGATGTAAGTTTATTCTGCAAGATAAAAATGATTCTCATTTTTCAAAATATGATATTTATATCAAATTTATTCTGTTGGCAGCCACACACACAATTATCTCATAGGTCTTTTTTACATATGCTACTAATCAATTCCTCTCTCATTTGCATTATGTGTGGGTTTCCACAGATATATGTATGGGACTTTGAAATTTTAAATTTATTTTGCAGAACTAAGCTTTCAGCCTGAAGGAAGTTTGCAGGGGCTAAAAATGTTGATGCTTCAAATAGTTGTGATGCCTTTGCTTCGAGACATCAGGCAATTTATTTAATATGCCATTTATTTATTGAAATTATTTTTAAAATAATGGTAACTAAACAAGCACCTACATTTCTATAAAAAATGACCATTAGCTCTTGAATGAGGTAAGAAACACAATAAAAAATAATCTAAGGTATGCATATATGTTCATTTTTATTTCTCATGAAACACTCATCTCAAACTGAAGAATTCAGGTTGGTTTTCTCCAGTTGGTTTGTTGTCTCACAATTCATTTGCCTCTCTCTCTTCACTTCTCACCTACTTAAATGCTTGTTATTTTAAAAAATCCTAAGTTAGTCTCCCCTATCTTCATTTATTAGGCATGTCAAGGTTTTCCCACCACCTTACAAATTCCAACACAAATTATATTCATTGGGCTTTTCTCAGCTCTATATAGTCAATTAATTTTTATAAGTCTATTCTATCTCCCCAACTAAATCTTAAGTTTTTACAAATTTAGGACCTTGTGTGTTCTTCTATACACAATATTGAAAATATATTCAATGATTCATTGATTGATTGATCAGATTGCCTAAGAGAATAGGCATCCTTATTTAGTTCTATACAATTTTATTTATTTACAAGTGATAGAGTGCCTATAATATAAATATTAAAATAATAGGCAATATAATTTGCTACTAAATAACTTTTAATAAGATACAATTCATGGTCTTGATTCTAAAAACACACTTTGTTGAAAAAGAAGTGATTGTGCCATACTTTTTAATATGACATTGAATGATTCATCTAACAGGTAATACGTTGGCCTTGAGGCTCAGTGCACAAGGATGGACTCAGATAGAGACCTAGGAGAAATAAATTCTAATCCCTGCCCCCTTTAGATACCGCAATTTGGGAATTTGGAAAATTTGTAAAGAGTCTTTAACCTTTTAGGGTCTTTATTTCCTGATCTATAATATGAAAATAGATTAGAAAAATCTCTAAATTTACTTTTAGCATAAACTTCCATGCTATCTGTATTCACTGGTGAAATAAAATTGTTTGAGCTCCTTTTCATACAAAGCCTCTATGTTGAAACTTGCATGTGCAACCTTGAGATTGCTCTAAAAAAAAAAATCACTATACTTCAAGTACATTCCCTTATTTAGCCAAACACTTAACACGTATGAATTAGTAAAATCATGATTCATAATTTTCTTTCTATTAATGAAAGGTATAGATTTAAAAAATAGTATGTTAAAGGTGAAACTGCTGCATGAAGTTGGAAGATGACTAATTTATTTGTGATATTTCACTTTTTAATTGGAGACATTATATATCAGTATCCCCACCAGTGATCCAATACCTATCACTTTCTTCCTTTTCTTCTACTGTCTTATTCATAAACATGCCTTAAACACTGAGTGTTAAGGGTACAAATGCAGACATACATATGTAATAGGCAAGTGATAAAAGCATTTAACATTTTAAAGATAAATTATCAAAATTTATAATTAGAAAATCCACATGAAAGCTAACTGTATGTATTATAGATGAAACAGATTTACCTCATGAGTTTTAACCATCCTTTCTTGCCTTTATTTATGAGGTGTCTGTTAGCCTAATAAAAATGTCAGTATATGCAGGTGGTGCTGACATCTACTGGCAGAGATGGTCGGCAACAATATGTGACCCGGACAAGTAGATGTACAGAGGCAGGTGTGGAGCACCTAAAGTAAAAAAAAGTGTTTAAGACATATTTATGGTTTCATGAATTCTAACATGGTGTAGAGAAGTGTCATGTTAAGTAAACTTCATTTCCAAATATTGACTCTAAGAATGGAATGCCCGTGGGCAAGTCATTTGACCACACTGGGTCTAGATGCATTCTCTGTTTGTTCCAGCTCTAATATTTGATTTGACTTTCACAGGCTGTTACCTTTACATAATCTTCATTGTGATGTCCTATTTAAGGAAAGGAAGTCAGACTGGTGGGAGCAGGGGAAAGTAAAAAGAAGATGCAGGTAAGCTACAAGTCTGCCTTACTTCATGGCCCGGGACACCTAGCCCTGCCGCGCAAATAACTCACAATCTTTCTGTGTCCAGTTATCACCAGATCCTTGGCTGATACAAAAACACTGCAAGTTAGCTCACTACAACCTTGGAGTTCTCAGTATTGCACAAAGCCCTCTACAGCATGCAGCATAAATACTACCCTGTAAAATCTCCAGCAAGTCTTTGTTTCCTCATAGTCAGCTCCTCTTCTGCTTATCCTGCCTGTTGCTCCCTTGCAATGTATTTTCATACTTTCTCAATAAACCTTTCTTTATCTACAACTGTCTTGGTAAGTTGTTTTACCCTCATGCCATGAGCTCAGATAGACATAGTTCCCCTGTGATAGTCATCATGATTTTATCAAAATTCAGAAACTTACTGTAAAATTATTTTTTAAGTTTTTACAATAGACCAAGAACTGAATGTATTCAAATTAAACATATATTAGTATCAAGCTTTCACCTGTTGATAAAAAAATAAGGGACTCTAAGGTTTTTTTTTTTTTTTTTTAAATAAAGCTTAGCTCATTAAATATTTCTAAACATCAAAACAAGAGACAAGGTATTCATTTAGGAAAGGTATTAAATATAGTATCAAAAGGTCTGGGTTTTCTATTTTGGGAAAAGCCAGTTTAACATCTCTAAAATACCTAAAATGAGCTCCATATCTAAAAATGGAGATAATATACTCACCTCACAGTAGTATTTTAAGGAATCAATGAGAAATGCAGTTAATGATTATTATTAAACTATAAAGATCTTTACAAATGTAAAATAATATTATGCTTTAGTTACATTATATATCTTTCTTGTACATCTATTATATAGCAATAATAGCTGAGGGCCTACAGATAATTTCATCTTAGTTGTAATTTTGTGAAAACATTTTTAGTACAAAATCTAAAATTAGTAGTCTACTCAATTTAAAAGACCCAGATGTTTTGGAAGGCTCACATGAGTCTAATTTCATATCTCAAGACTGGCTTAATAGTGTAGATGCCACTAAGAACATAGATTCTTAAATAATTCATATTTCTGAGAGTGGTTGTTATATAATAAATAATCATCTTACACATTTTTCCTTATTTTATTACTTAGTTTTTATTTTATCTATGCATCATGTCACTATTACATGCTCAGATTGCAGGGAGAAAATGTAAAATAGAAAAAAATATAGCATAGTCACTAGCCTTCACAGATTTTTAACTTTTTGTGAGAACGATAGACATTCCAAATGAAACAAATGAGGTAAAAGGATTTTAAGGAAAATGCTAAGTACAGTAGCAATGTAGAATTAACCAATTCAAAATCTCAAATCAAAAAATTTTATCATGTGGCCTTATTTAAACTTGGGCCCCAAGAGCAAGATTTAGGACAGGACAAGCCTTCTGAGGCCCGGGGTTTCAGCACAGGGTGAATAGAGGCTACCATGCCAGGACTTGGCCAGGACTAGGAAGAGGCAGAACAGAAAATGTTATATACAGAAATTTGAATAGTTAGGAGAGGAGCTGTAGGTTACCAGGAGGGAGGGTAATGATAGAAGACACAGAGTTCAAGTACAATACAGGCAGGTCTGGTGAGCAAGTGTTTCAGAAAAAGTATGAGGCTATGGAGCAAAGCTGCAAATAAGCAAAAGATGATCTGAATAAAAATTAAAAAAAACAAAGTTTATTGGGTGAAAAATAGAAAGTTTGAACACATTAATTAACTAATTATCTATTCAACATTTGTGGAAAATCTCATATACCTAAACTTGATAAAAAAGAATGAACATGAAACAGATCTTTCCATTGAATAATTTATTCTATGAATGCATACTGAAAAGCTCTAATTTAAACTAAGATATGTGGTGGCCACGGCTGGAGTAAATAGTAGACGTGATATTCACTCTTACGGAGTTTACATCAAATATTTGAATGGAAATAATTGTTAATGAAAACATGTGAACTGCCATAAAAAGGAGAAAGAAGTCTTGGGAAAAATCAAATGGAGAAATATGTCAGGTATTTGGGAAACTACTGATGCATTTAGGACTGTGGTAGATATAAAAGTATAACCTCAATTTATATTTATTGAATGGTTAAGTAAATTAACTGCGAATAAATGACTGAAGCAATGTACAAGTAGGGTGAGGCTGGAAAGGACTAGAAGGGGAGGGGCTTATCTATAGATATTTGAGTAAAATAATCATAGATACAATAATCAAGAATCTAAAATTTTCTGAAACAGCTTTGATTTTAAATAGCCTGACCTGTAGTCTCTCCACATATACTTCTGCTTGCCAGGCATGTACTGATATTTGCTTTTAAAATGTGATTATTTTAAGCATGTAAAAGAAATGAGGATTAGTGCCAAGGCAACTGGCTTCAGAGCCAGAACTCTGTTATTTCCTTCCAGCCCAAGACTCATTTGCTCTTAGAAAGGGGTGAGAGCCCGTCATTAGAGACAGGTAGAAACACCTGGGGTCCTGAGGGTCAGAGGCAGGGGGACATAGGCAGTGAGGACACAGTTCTTGATTCACTGCTAGTTTTCCAGCTACCGAAATCCTCCTGTTTTTCTTTCTTTTTTTTTTTTTTCATATTATCACAAGATAAAAACTTTCTTATTTTAAATCACCAGTAGGCTGTTTGGGAGTTTAAACATGGAACTACTGCAAAAATGATATTTCGAATCTTTCTTCACCATCCAATGCATAAAATAATGACTCAGAACAGTGAACTTGGTACCATCAGTAATATCTATCAAGAAGGACCCAAGGCTTTACCCAGAATTCTTCACAATTTCTTGCACCATTTGTTCATAGCTTAATTAGATTAGCAAGAAAATTATTGTCAATTACACAATTTCTGACAAAAGTAATCACAATCACATAAACAAGATAAGCTTATCTTGAGATACGCTCTTTTCTGCAATAAATGATTTTTATTCTTCTAAAACTCAGTCTTAAAATATTTTCAAAATTAAAAACCCACACACTGAGATGCATCACAGTAATGCATCAAATATCATTTGCTGTGTCTTCTCATATTCAATTTAATTTTAATGTGTCTACAATAGAAATTATTCTGTAAATCTGGAATCTTATGACAGAAATTAATGTTTTTGCCCAAGCTCTGAAATACAGCAGAGGGGAGGAGAATCCTTAAAAAAAAAAAGAAAAATCTGATTAAGTCTGGGCATTGTGACTCATGCCTATAATCTCAGCACTTTGAAAGGCTGAGGGAGGAGGACTGGTTCAGCCCAGGAGTTTAAGACCAGTCTGGGCAACATAGTGAGATGTCATTTCTACAGAAAAACAGCAATCTGGGCATGGTGGTGTGTGCTTGTCATCCTAACAACATAATTACATAACATAAAAATCTGGTGTTAAAATAGAAGTCCACTTTGGTTTACCCTAATGTCTCAAAATCTTTGAAATTTTCAGCAATTAGAAATGTATTAGAAATACACCATGAAAACTAGCTATGCCAGATTTGAAATAAAATAATTCTATTTAACTGTTTCATGTGTTTATGGCTTTTAATTCACCTTAGACCAAGTTAGCAATTAGAATCATATACAGAATTACAAATTTTTATTTAATTCCCATTCTGTTCTACAGTTGTGATAAGCAGTAAACTTTAGAACTGTTTTTAAATCTTCTTAATCAATAAATGACCACTCATTTGGTAAACATGTCCCTGAAAGTCAACCATCAAGGGTGCACACCTACAGCCACCTGATCTTTGACAAATTCAACAAAAATAAGCAATGTGGTAAAAGCTCCCTATTTAACAAATGACTCAGGGATAGCTGGCTAGCCATATACAGAAGAATAAAACTGAAGCCCTACCTTTCACCGTATACCAAAATTAACTCAATATGGATTCAAGATTTAAATATAAAACCTTAAATTATAAACATCCTAGGAGAAAACCTAGAAAACACCATTCTGTACATGGGCCTTGGGAAAGAAGTTCTGACTAAGTCCTTAAAACCAATTGCAACAACAAAAATTGACAAGTGGAACCTAACTAACCTAAAGAACTTCTGCACAGCAAAAGAAACTACCAAGAATAAACATACAACCTAGAGAATGGGAGAAAATATTCACAAACTATGCATCTGACAAAGGTCTAATATGCAGAATCTATAAGGAACTTAAACAATTGAACAAGCAAAATGCAAATAACTCAATTTTTTAAAAAATGGTCAAAAGACATAAACAGACACGTCTCAAAGGAAGATACATAAGCAGCCAACAAACATGAAAAAAATGCTCATCATCATTAATCATCAGAAAAATTAAAACCACAATGAGATAGTATCTCACATCAGTTGGAATGGCTATTAAAAAGTCAAGAAAACAACAGACATTGGTGAGGGTGTGGGAAAAGGCAATGTTTATACACTGTTGGTGGGAATGTAAATGAGTTCAACCACTATGGAAAGCAGTTTGGAGATTTCTCAAAGAACTGAAAACAGTACTACCATTCAACCCAGCAGTCTCATTACTAGGTATAGATCCAAAAGAAAAGAAATCATGATACAAAAAGGACATATGCACTCATGGTCATCACAGTAGTATTCACAATAGCAAAGACATGGAATCAGCCTAGGTGTCCATCAATGGTGGATTGTCTAAAGAAAATGTGGTACATATACACCATGGAATTCTATGCAGCCATAAAAAGAATGAAATCATGTCCTTTGCAGAAATATAGATACAGTTGGAGGCTATTATCCTAAGTGAATAAACCTCTCTCTATTGATTATGGCATTATGGAAAGCTCCTTTTAAAATAAAATTATTTAGAAAGTTTAGTCAATTCTGGAAGCACTCTTCTCCCTAAAATTTTTCTAAAATTTTGGCTTTAAAGGTAAAAATCTCTTTAGCTTTTGATGTCTGACTTGACTTTGGATTTAGGGGTCGACATGAGCCAGATATTAAATTTTCATTTTCAAAATGAAAATCAGCATCTTAAATCCCAGGAGAAGTCATGTGGTACAGATGAACACTCCCTTAGGTATATAACATGACCAAAATGAAATAAAGAAAATATGGTACATATACATCATGGATTACTACATAGCCATAAAAAAGAATGCAGTCATGCCCTTGCAGGAACATGAATGTAGCTGGAGGCCTTATCCTATGTGAGAAAACGAAGGAACAAAAAGTCATGTTCTCACTTATAAATTGGAGCCAAACATTGAGCACACATGGACATGAAGATGGAAACAACAGACACTGGGGACTACTAGAGTAAGGAGGAAAGAATGGAGACAGGTAACTATTGAATACTATGCTCACTACCTGGGTGATGGGATTATTTGTACCCCAAACCTCAGCATCATGCAATATGCTCATATAACCAACCTGTGCATATACCCCAGAACCTCAAATAAATGTTGAAATTTCACAGAAAAATAAGAACAAAGAAAAATAAACCAAGTGCTACATTGATGTTTGCAAACTGGTGATTTTGCTAATTCTATTATTCTCAACATTTATTATTTGTTAACACTATTGCCTTTACAAGGTGTTTCAGGTTCACATCTTATTTTCCCTGCTCCAGACTGAAAAAAGAAATACACTTGGTCTTGGCTATTCATAAATTTTTAAAGAATAAACAATATTTTTCAGTACACATAATTTTCCTAGTAAATATATACAAATAGAAGGTCACTTTGTGATAGAAACATACTAGTAGATGGTATTTTTAAAAAGAAATGAAGCTCTTTTTCTTCCCTGTTCCTTTCTGAACATTTCAGTCAGCTATAGACTGAATATTAATGGACCTCAAAATTCATATGTCTGTTGAAAGCTAATCCTTAAGGTGAGGATATTTGGATGTGGGTCCTTTGGGAGATGATTAGGTCATGAAGAGTCCACTAATGAAATTAGTTCTTTATAAAGGTGATCCCAGAGAACTCTCTTGTCCCTTCTACCATGTGAAGACGTAATTAGGAGATAACAGTCTGTGTACCAGGAGGAAGGCCATCAACAGATACTGAATCTGCCTGCACCTTGATCTCAGACTTCCACTCCCTATAACTGTGTGAAAAAAAAAATCTTTCTGTAGTTTCTAGGCCACCCAGTTTATGTTATCCTGTTACAGCAGCCCACAAGGACTAAGACACAGTGCAAAGGGTGTTAGGAGGTGCCAAGCCAAATAAGGAGTTCATGCTGAGAAGAGTGAGGGAGGCTGACTGGAGAGAGGAGCTGTTTCTGAGAAGTGATGTCGTATCCACATGGGCATCCCATGGAAAGATAGCTGTGTGGGATTGGGGGAGTACCCTCAAGGGAGTGTGGCCTGCTGCATCATTTTGGAGTCCAACCGGGATGTGAGGGGGCCTCACAGTGGAGTGGCCTATCCCAGAGAGTTTGAGCCCAAACAGAGTGGTGGAAACACTCAGCAGAAAGCAGTCCAGGGAAAGATCTGGGAGCTCAAATGGGTTGATTAGCATGTCTTCAAGTGTAGGACAAGGTAACAAGTGCAGTGACTTGAGCAGCTGCCTAAAAGTGTACCAGCCCATGGTGTCAGACCTAAGCAGAGTGAGGAGCATATTTCTTGCAGGTGAGTTACCTGGAGGGAAGCATTGTTGCCTGGGAAGAAAGAGGAAGACATGTACTCAGTGGGGCAGTGAAACTGACCAGCATGTTGATCAACTGTTGGTACTGACATGCACAGAAGAAGTATTCCAGTTTAGTGTCCTAAACTATAGAAATAAAAGAAGTTATTTTATTGTTTATGACAGCATACATTATTTCTGGAGCAAGTAATATGGCTTACTCACATCTAGAATAAATACTTCTTTTCTACTACTTAAGGCATTTCTTAAATACACATTTATTGATCATTCACTATGTTTTTGACACTTCATATGGATGGTTCCCCTTAATCAACACAATGAGCCTTTTTGCAATTTTCATTTTATAAATGACAAACATAAGGACTAGAGAGATTAAATCATAAACTCTGATCTCAAAGAGGTCAGTAAGGAAAGGAAATACGTAGCATTAAGTACCATACTTCTCAAAGAGTATTAGAACTATACAGATTAATGTCCATGGTGTCATATGAAAGGCACAACAACTCTGCAATAGATTTTAAACATATTTCTGAAAGAAGTAGAAGTTGGCATTTGAAAGAAGTGTTTGGGTAAACATTACAAGTAAATCAAATAAAAGACCTGCTCTGATTGAAGTCCAGAGGTTCTCAATCCTGGTCACATATCACATGTATCTGAGAAGTTGTTAAAATGACTGAGTCCACCAACAGAGCAGAGTCTCTAGGAGCCAAGTTCAGGCATCAGTACATTTTTAAAGTTCTCCAGATAAGTCCACTGTGCAGCTAGGGATAAGTTTTCCTAGTTGTGGTAGTTGATGAGGAAGCACCATGGGCGATGGGTATGGTAGGAGTATTAAAGATGGCTAAGGGGTTGATCCTACAGGGTGGGCAAGTAGATGAGACTAGTGAAATAGTACTAGACATAAATATCAGTGTTAATAAAGTTCTCAAACAAAGGTTTAATTTATGATACCTATATATTTTCTATGTAACGTATAAACATGTTGGTTATAATACAACTTCCTGGCATCCCCAAGTCACAGGCAGATTGTATGTGTGTTTGAGAAGTAACAGACATTTTTAAATGTGTAACAATGCAGACAAAAGCAAAATTAATAAATTAATGAAGCTGCTCTTCTGATATTTAATGAATTCTAAGAAAATTATAGGTAAATTGAGGCCGGGCACGGTGGCTCAAGCCTGTGATCCCAGCACTTTGGGAGGCCGAGACGGGCGGATCACGAGGTCAGGAGATCGAGACCATCCTGACGAACCCAGTGAAACCCCGTCTCTACTAAAAAATACAAAAAACTAGCCCGGCGAGGTGGTGGGCGCCTGTAGTCCCAGCTACTCAGGAGGCTGAGGCAGGAGAATGGCGTAAACCCGGGAGGCGGAGCTTGCAGTGAGCTGAGATCCGGCCACTGCACTCCAGCCCGGGAGACAGAGTGAGACTCCGTCTCAAAAAAAAAAAAAAAGAAAATTATAGGTAAATTGTTATTCAGAATTCTTTACCTGTATTTGAAAGCTATGAATACTTAATAGAATTCTCAGCTATGTCAAATAATTTAAATGCAGTTGCTTGTTAAATATTTTCTAAACAGCAGTTGGATATAAAAGGATACATATACGAGTGGCTTTTATGGTAAGTAATCATAGAGCTGAATGAAATGTGAATACTTCACAGCAAGAACTACATTATTGAAATTTTTGAGGATCATCTTGAAGAAATAATATTTTAAAATATCTAAGAAAAATAACATTTAGAGGAATGAAGAATAAAAATTACTATACCTGTTTTATACTCAACAAATCTATATTTTATCAAAATTTGAGTTTGACTATGGTTACATATATCAATTAAGCATTTTTCCACAAGATAATGAAAAATTACATCATAAGTCACAATATGGTAAAGGATTAAAATAATCGATTTTAGAATCAAATAAGCTTAGGCATGATTTTTGAATTACGTTTCTGTAATTTGGAAGTTGCATAACTTTGAAAAGGTATGTGATATTTTTGAACCCAGCGTTCTCATGTGTAAAATGTTAAACACAGTACTTACCTCGTGGGAATGTTGCAGAGACTGGATAAGTTGATGTATGTGAAATGCCTAAAATAGTGCCTAAAACATAGTCACCTTCAATAAATGTCATGTTATTATTACACTAACTTAACACGCTCATAAGGAATTTGAGAGAGAACACTCTATGAGACAGAAAATTCTATAAGACAGCTAGAAAGTCCTAACTGATAGATTCAACGAAGTAAAACAAATGGACAGAAATTATTCAGTAACCATATAAGTTCTGGAGGCAGAACTTAGTCTACAGGTGTTTTATTTTGTTTAAATTTCTAGAAAATTATATAAATGAGTGAGTATTACTGGCACAGGATTAAAGGGCACATAGAACCTGTCAGATTTGAGCAAGTTGGTTTCTAGTACATAAAACAGGGAACCTTCTAGCTATATCTGGAGAACTGATCTTCCATGAGTCTCTCTCACAAAATGTATGGTATTCCATTGTTGGATCTATTTGAGACACTAAAAAATTTGCATTGATATTTACATTTGATTTTTAAAAAGTCTTATCTGACTACTTTTAACTTTGATTTTGCATCTTGCCACTATAACTGCTTTCTTGTGTGTACATTTAACATTGTACTAGGCATTGTTTATAAAATGGTGAACAAAAACATGGTCTTTTTCCTCATGGGTTTTTGTCTAATGGATAAAATAAGCATAGAATTTTAAAAAGCATAGACTGAGAAAAAATAAATGTGGTTAGTCTATCACTGCCAGCCAGTTATTGTTTGTCTTTCTCTCTTTGTCCATGAAGAGATAAATATCCAATTGAGGACCTTTATGAATATAATATATTCGAAAGTATCTGAAAATCCCACACAGATAATTCTGATCAACCGCATTCCAGAAATAAACTCATGCTTGAAAAGCTTACTTCAAGATCTGACAATATAACCACTGCCCTGTCTAAACCCAGCTCCCCTTTAAATAAGTGCTGTGTTGTAGATTCACTCAGCTGAGGAAGTGTGTGTTCAATCAGTTTTGAAACATATTTACTTGAACTCACATTTTGGTGAGAGCTACTAGTGGTTCAAGTAAACAAGAAAAATCTTAATGGGCTGATATGAGAAAGTGGTGAGAAAGAGATGTGAGACTAGTTTTCTCTGTTAGGAAAGTTTAGGAAACAGATTATTTTCTAAATTCATTCTAAAAGTGTAATATCAAGATGATGTCAAAGCAAAAGTTAACAGGTTAAAGTTAAACATTCAAGGAAAGCTTTATTCAAGACTATAGTAGTTCTTCCTTATTCACAGTTTTGGGTTTCGTGGTTTCAGTTGCCTGGAGTCAACTGCAGCCTGAAAATATGAAATAAAAAACTCGTAAATTTTAAACTGTGGGCCATTCTGAGTAGTGTGATGCAATCTGAAGCTGTCCAGCTTTGCTCCGCCTGAGACATGAATCCTCCCTTTGTCCAGTGTATCCACACCTGTTAGTCACTTTGTAGCCACCTTGGTTATCAGATTCACTGTTGTAGTATCGCAGTGCTGTGTTCAGGCAACCCTTATTTTACTCAATAATGGCTCCAAGGCACAAGAGTAGTGATGCTGAAATTTTGGATATGCCAGAAAGAAGCTGTAACATACTTCCTTTATGGAAAAAGGTGAGAGTTGTCGACTTAATAAAGGAAAAAATGTATGCTAAGTTTCTAAAACTCTATGGTAAGAATGAATCTTCTATTTGTGAAACTGTGAAGAAGAAAAAAGAAGAAACTTAGGCTAGCTTTGCTGTTGCACCTCAGACTGCAAAAGTTGTGGTCATAGGGCATGTCAAGTGCTTAGTTAAGATGAAAAAGGCATTAAATTTGTGGGTACAAGACATGAATAGAAGTGTGTTTGGATTGATGGAAACCGGGTTTGGTACTCTCTGGTTTCAAGCATCCTGTGGGGGTCTTAGAACGTATCCCCCATGGATAAGTGAGGACTTCCATATTGCAATAGAGGAGAGAGGTCAAAGCTCAACTTAATTCTACTGAAACAAAGGCCATCTGTATTTACTCAATGGCCTCAACCAAAGGGAAAGTAAACTTTCTAGTATTTTTGTAACAGGAGATAGGCTCCTCCCCTCTCAGATACTGAGAGATAGAGGTACTATCTTTCTAAATTAGGGTGTTTCAGAGTTTTGGCTCCCAGGTTCTTGAGAGACAGTCTTGGTTTTAAAAACTGGAAAAGCCTTTTAAGAAATTTGTATCTCAAAAAAGTGAGGAAGAATTTACAATTACAAGTTTTCAAAAGTAAATGCTCTAACAAAAAGGAAGCCAGGGGTTGAGATGCAGAAGGAAGCCTGTCTAAAATTTGATTAAGTTGAGAAAAACATTAAGACCCTCTGGTTCAGTGGACAAAGATAGAGCAGAACTCTTTATAGCAAAAGAATCTCCCTTTGATGGGATCCTATAATAAGATAGCCTCAAATCCTGTTATCAGAAATTTTGTGAAGTCAGAGATTTTGTAATTATGGTTTAGAATTTAATTCAGTCATCCTTAAATAATTTTAAACTGCTAGAATCACACTATCTTGCCTCAGAATAACTTTTTCTCCTTACAACGATTTAGTCTTTGAAAATATGAGTTATGCAAAAGAGAACATTCGAAATAATTTTCATCTCAGTAAAAGATATTCTAAAAAAGTATGCCCTGCTTAAAAAGCCTATGTGAAAAACTGAATTTAAAATAATATATTACTTTGTCATATTCCATAAAATTTCAAAAAGGATCTTTTGTATTATCCAACACTTTAACATGGAATTTAGTAAATAAGAAAATACTGTATATATTATGCTAATTAGGTATCAAAATCGAGCTGTACAAGACCCTTTGCAAACATTTTCACAAATGTGAGATACACCCACAGAAGTGATCCTTTTCCCTAGCTGGGCAATAAAATCAACATTTGCAACTCTTAAAAAATACAATTATAAGGCTGACCTCAGAGATCTTCAGCATGAGAAAGTGAGGTTTATTGTTTTCAAAAATGCTCTCAAAATATTGTCTGGTGACCAGCATCTCCTGGGAGCTTTTGAGACATGCAGTTCTTGGCTTTCCCATACCTACTGAATCACAATTAGCACTTTCACAAGAACTCAGGAGTTGATGTGCACAGAAAAGTCTGAGACGTACTACTCTATAGGAAGCTTGCTGCATAGCCAAGGTGAGATCTACTCACCAAGTTAGGATAAACTAGCCTCCAGCGCTGTCAATGCAGCATCTCCACAGATGAGGTTCCTAAGTGCTGCTTTATTTTCTATTATAATTACCATATAAGTTCCGGAGGCAGAATTCAGTCTATAGGTCTTTATTTTATTTAAATTTCTAGAAAATTATAGAAATGAGTGAGCATTACTGGCACAAGGTTAGAAAGCAGCACAGAACCTACAAGATTTGCGGAAGTTGGTTTCTAGGGAATATGTCTAGTTCATATAGAAGACACATCTTCAGTGAAAAATTTTAGCACAAGATTTTAGATGTAGAATAAAACAAAAAGAAAATATAAAAAACCAGAACATTCATATTAATATCTGACACTTAATTAAAGCATTCAGGAGCCTTAAATAGGCTTTATTTGGAGAGAGGGAGCTGAAGGGAGTGATTCACTGGATTGGGAGGTAGAGTTTCCAGTGATTCATGGACCAATTAACTTTGGCTTGGGGCAAGGTACCTTTATTAATTTCTCCACGAGCATGTGTGATAAGGACTATTATTGCTTCTCTTAACAGCAATATAAAAACAAATTAGGAAACCTTAAAGTGACTTCTGCTTCTCTGGAGAGAGAATCTTTATTAAGTTAGTAGGAGGTTGAGATAATATTTATTCCACATTTTCCTTGGGCAAATGACAACACTGTTGTCATTAGTCTTTCTTACTGTTTCTCTGCATGTATTTGTCTGTGATGTGTGTGAATATCTCTGAAACAGTAATTTTAGAATGTAAAGTAAACGGAAAGATAATATTTGACTCAGTGAAGATTAGTTATTTCCAAATTATCTTTATATGTATCTTTCCATGCATCCCAGTTGAAATTGTTATATCATTGGTCTGATTGCATATTAAGAACAAGCCAAAAGAAGCAGTTTTCAAAGAAAGTAACCAGAAAAATTAAAAATTCAAAGGAGTAAGACTTCCTTCTGGTTTCCATTCAGAGATGTAGGGAGCTGCAAAAAGTGAGGTCTCCAATCTTACAGTAAAAATAAGCTAAACACACATCAGATTTATAATCTTTTTTTGATTCACTTGAAGGCTGAGGTTGCATAGCAACCAGCTGGCCCCAAATCTAAGGAGAGACAGGCAGGGAGTGAAAAGACTGGAGCCCTGGATTTCTGGTGCAATAAATAGTCAGACACTCCCTGGCAGGAGTGGTTTAGCTTGGGTGATTGGTATGCTGGTGTATTTGCTAGTGACAGGGCAAAGCTTCTGAGAGTGGCACATTCTTTTCACGCCATTTTTGTCCACAAACTACCTGGTGGTCACAGAAAGATTGAGAAAATTTTGAGAATGTCTCTCTCATAGTGCAGAGCAGGGGGAGGGCACCAGGAGCTTCCAGTGGGGATGAGGTTGGAGAACACTGCTGAGATACTCATCCCCATCTCTCCTACTGAGCAAAAGCCTTCATCTGTAGGGAAAAACACTATTGCCATTAGGGCACTGGTGAAAATCCATCGCAAGAGAGGGAAAAGAAGAGGACAATAACTGTATTCCTGGGGAAAGGTCAGCAGAGATATGGTATCCACCTAAGACTGAGGCTTTATTTGAACAACATAAAATACCTACCACCACCACCATTACCACTAGGCTAACAGGCTTAGAATAGAAAGGACCTTGCTAAAGAGAGAACATCTCTGAGATGCAATGCAAAGCTCTCGGCAGAATAAATACTAAGGAAAATCAAACAAACAAAAATATGTGGAAAACTAACCCCTTCTCTAAACAGATACTTTTTATGTAGAGGAATTTTAAGGCTATAATACATTAAGGGTAACATAATAAGAAAAAATCTTATTAAACCCAAGCCAACTCTTACTTAGAGTAATTCCCTCACTCAAGGCACCACTGAAAGGAAGGAGTGTCTATTTCCAGGTGTATAATGCTACCTCAGTCTTTTCTATATAAGAAGTCCAGCTTTCCAAAACAACTAAAAATTATGAAGCACATAAGACAGGATAAAGCAACATACTCCAAGAGACAAGGTTACCATGACACAGATGTTGGGACTATATTCCAGGGAAATTAAAATAACCATATTGAGTAGGCTAAAAGTTTCATGGAAAAGATTGACAACATTCAAGATTAAACATCTAATCTCAGCAGAGAAAGGGAAACTGTAAGGAAGAATCAAGTGGAAGTTCTAGAAATGAATAACATTGTAATAGAAACGGAGAATGCCTTTCAAGGCTCAGCCGTAGACTCAATTCATCCAACAAAAGAATTGCTGAGCATCAAGATTGGTTAAAAGAAATTACCAAAACTGAAAAAAAAAAGAATTCTGGTTTTGTACCGGTAACAAATTTTTTTTTTGTCTTTGTTACAGAGGTGGAAGTGAGTTGACCTCAGCCTTAGAAGGTAGTCATTTGGAGAGAATCCATGACTGATGGTTGACCTTTTTAAAAATATTTTCAACTTTTATTCTAGATTCAGGGGATACATGTTCAGATTTGTTACTGGGTGTATTGTGTGACAGTGAGGTTTGGGGTATGATTGATCCTATCATCCAGGTACTGGTCACAGTACCCAATAGTTAGTTTTTCAACACTTATCTCCTCCCTCCTCCCCACCGAGTAGTCCTCAGTGTCCATTATTTCCATCTTTACGTCCAAAAGTACCCAGCGTTTATCTCCCACTTGTAAGTGAGACCATGCAGTATTTTGTTTTCTGTTTCTGCATTCATTTGCTTAACATAATGGCTTCCAGCTATACCCATGTTTCTGCAAGGACATGCTTGCATTCCCTTTTTATGGCTGTGTAGTAATTCATGGTGTATATTTTCTTTATCTCATTTTGGTCATGTCATACACCTAAGGGAGTGTTCATTTGTACTATATGACTTCTGGGATTTAAGATGCTGATTTTAATTTTGAAATTTTAAATATTTTGGCTCAAGATTTGAGGTCAGCACTCAAATCCTAAGTTAAGTCAGACTCCAAGAACTAAGGAGATTTTTACTTTTAAAGTTGAAACTTTTAGAAAAGAGAGAATAGTGCTTCCAGAATTGACTAAAAACTATAAACAATTTTAATTTAAAAGGAATTTCCATGATGTCATAACCAATAGAGAAAGGCACAAGCTAGACACTCACTGTGGAGAACATAGAATGGAAACAAGATGACAAATCAATATTAATGTTCTAAACCTGGGGCTTGACCAGATGATCATATGCCATGTTTCTTGGCATTAGTTACCCTTGTTTGCCCTCAGCCCACACCAAACTACATGAATTTAAAACACAAAACAGACACTATGCTCTCTTAACTTCCCTTTCTTTTCGCACCTCCATCACTAATGGGCATTGCTGTTTTCTGCTCTCTGTCCACAGGGGTTAGGTTAGCCTCATGGCTTTCTATTTCCTTATCTCTCAAATTTCCTCACCCCAATTGCTATGCTAAGTAATTCAGCTTTGCCCAAACTTCCACCTCCAAACTTACTTACCAAAGCCCAAGATAGTGCTCAGTAAACAAGAGTTTGATGCTATCAGGAATTCTCTCATAAAATTCAGTGGCAGTTGTAAATGAAATTTCCCCCTTTACACATGTAATGTGAATGGCTGGCTATGATGGTGCATGCCTATGTGACGAGCTCCTTAGGAGGCAGAAATGTAAGAGTGCTGAGCTCAAGGGTTTTGGCCTGCTGTGTACTCAAACTAAATTTAGCAACATTATGCTATGGAGCCAAAAAGATATTTCTATTTCTCATCAGCTGAGGAAAAAGTGCTCAAAAAGATGCTTCAACTCAACCATGGAAAACTTGATGCACTGTTTTTTAAAATCCACTTGTTTAAAAATAATATTTTACTTTCAATTTTATATATAAATTACTTTCACACTTTATACTGCTTATTTTAGGTATGTGTCTGCTACTAATTTATAATAGAATGATAATATATTTGAATTATATATATTCACTAATGTGTATTATAATTAATACTTTACACTATATTTATACCTTTCTGTATTTGATTTATATTATGTTTATATTATACATATAGATAATTATATTTACTTTTAGCCTACTCAATATGGTTATTTTAATTTCCCTTATGTAAGTTTTGATTTGTAATACATATTTGTCTTAGGATCATATATTTAGTTTTAGCTTTTTGTGTGTATATTGTGCGTACTTTAAAATCAAATACTGTTATTAATGCTGGTATTTTAATATTATGGAAATACACACACACACACACACACACACACACACACATGCACACAAATACCCTGGTCATTCTGTGCCAGTATTGCAATGCAATTCACCAGAGGGATGAACCTTCCAGGATGTAAACAGAGCAGAACAAAACTCACATTCCTGTTAAAACAAAGACTCTTAGCAATAGCCAATGGGTAAAATGAAAACACACATTCTTGTCTTATTTTTTTTATGCCTTCAGATGACTCTTTATGTTCATGTAATGACAAGTCCAAAATTTCTTCAAGTATTTAATAATTCCTACAAACTTAAAATATTATGCACTGCTATGTTTTATTCACCTTTTGTAACTAAGATACTATTCATTTACTAAGAGAACGCTGAAAAGATTGCAGTACAAATTGCACTTGTACATGTTGTCAGCAGCAATTATTGGGAGATACCTTTAAGGAAAACAGCTGTGTTTGGATAATAGCAGAAATATGAAGTGGTAACATTTAAGTCTGTCAGAATAATCTATTTAATTTTCCAGAAACAATAAAACATAAAGGTTACAATAAACAAAGGTTTGACTTTGATATGAGAAAGATAATACAATAAAACAAGGAAGTCTATAAATTGAACTTTTAAGTTTGCTGATATTTTTATTTTATGTAAGCTAACAATGAACTCTAATATCCTATAGTACATTTATTTCACAACAGCATCATTTACTTCTATTCTATTCTTAATATTAGTAAGGAACACCCTCATTTTACAAGGTACATTTCAAAGCAAAAAAACCTAACATGTTATTCCTCAAAAATAAACAATTTTAAAGATGAAAAATTTAGAATGTTCTTTGTAATTTATCAGTTTATGTTATAGTGTGTATTTTCAAAATTTAAATTAAGTTGACAAACGTAATACAGACATAATGTAACCATGTTGACCCTTAGGCAACATATGTTTGAATTGCATGGATCCACTTATATGTGGACTTTTTTGCCACTGTCACCCTAAGAAAGCAAGACCAACTTCTCCTCCTCCTCCCTCCTTCCACTTAATGAATAGTAAATATATTTTCTCTTCCTTATGATTTTCTTAACAATATTTTTTGTCTAGCTTGCTTTATTATAAGACTATATACATATATAATACATATACAAAATTTATGCTAATCGGTTATTTACATTATCAGGAAGGCTTTCAGTCAACAGTAGCTATTAGTAATTAAGTTCTTGAGGAGTCAAAAGTTATATGCAGATTTCTAACTGCTCAGAGATTGGTACCCCTAACCGTGTGTTTTCAACATTAGTTTAGGAAATAATTACATGATTCATTGAATAACTAAAAAACAAAGGAAATAGTAATAACAAACAATGACAGTAATGCCTGACCTTCATTGAATGCTTATTTGTTGGTGTAGTGCTATGCATTTGGCATGGATCATGTCAATTAATTGACCCAACCCTACAATACTATTATTATCACCATATTATAGATTAAGAAAATGAGACAGAGAGACACAGAAATATTTAAAAGACTTAAAAATCCTTCATTGTTTTAACAGCTTACCATAACTGTGAATAACTGAGTCAAAATGAATATGACATTTTTCAATCATACTTAACAAAAAATAGCCCAGAACTCAAATCCTTTTATGAAGTTTTGAATATAAACCATGATATGAGCTATAACAAAAAAGCAAAGACAAGGGAAAAAGGAATAAAACATTCATTTTGGTAAGATGTGGTGCCTCAATTGATCAAAGACTCTAAGCCACCCTGTCTACTTTATATTGCTATTCTCAGTATCACTCTTTTGATATAGTTTTGCACACAGATTGAGAGCCAAGGAATTGAAAATTATTGCTCAAATCCTTACAACTCCATGACCAGAGCAAGGATCATCGTCAATGTAACGTCATTTGGAATGTGGGTGGAGAAACTGGGAGGAGTGCTCTTTACATTGAAGATTTTTTTTCTGGGGAATTTTAATTTCTTCAGAGAGTTTACTTCCATTTCTTAACTGGATAGCAGCCACACTCATAGCGTTCTGATTTCTGGACACAGGAGAGAGTGAGGATATATTTTTTCTCTATGAAGGCTTGTAATTAACCTCCTGGTTTTCAGTCCCTTGCCTCATCATCTGGAGTGGGAACATCTGGGAGAGATTCACAGAAGGGAAAAATTGTTCCACATATAAATGGTCTCTGATAAAGTATTAAAAATATACCCTAAACAGCACAAAAAGTCACTAAAATAATACCCAGACTTAAATGTTAGTGCTTGGTACTAATTGATACAATACACCGATATCATACTTTTAATAACTATTCGCATTAGTCTGCTCAAGCTTCTATCACAAAATACCACAGGCTAGATGGCTTACACTACAGACATTTATTTTATCCCTTCTGGAAGGCTAGGAAGCTCAGGATCAAGGCACCAGCACAGTGTCTGATGAGGGCTCCCCATTGGGCTTTAGATGGCCACCTTCTTGCTGTGTTCTCATGTGTCCTCGCCTCAGTACCTATGCACACAGAAAGTTCTCTGGCATCTCTTCTTTTAAGGACACCAATCCTATTGACCAGGACCTTACTCTTACACCTTCGTTTAACCTTAATTACTTCCTTACTCCAAATACAGCCACATTGAGGGTCAGAGCTTTAATATATGAATTTTGGGGGACATATACACTCAGTCTGTAACACTGTTAATCTGTACAATTTATTCAGATTTAACCTAATGATAAATCCAGGATAGTAAATTGCATGTAGTTGCCATGTCTCCAGATTGTAGAATCTGGAACAATTCCTTGGTGATATGGTTAAGCTTTGTGTCCCCACCCAAATCTCATCTTAAATTGTAATCCCCATAATGCCCATGTGTCAAGGGAGAGATCTGGTGGAGGTAACTGAACCATGGGGGCGGTCTCCTGCATGCTGTTCTAAGAGTAGCGAGTGAATTCTTAGGAGATCTGTTGGTTTTATAAGGGGCTCTTTTCCCTTTACTCAGCAGTTCTCCTTCCTGCCACCTTGAGAAGAAGGTGCCTTGCTTCCTCCTCACCTTCTGCCATGATTGTAAGTTTTCTGAGGCCTCCCCAGCCATGCTGAATTGTGAGTCAACTAAACCTCTTCCTTTATAAATTATTCAGTCTCATCAGTGTCAGGTAATTCTTTTTAACTTAATTTTATTTTAAGTTCCAGGATACATGTGCAGGACATGCAAGTTTGTTATATAGGTAAACATGTGCCATGGTGGTTTGCTGCACCTATCAATCCATCATCTAGTAAAATTAAAAGCAAGTTAGTTACTTCCTAGAAACAATTGGGGTACAGGCATTGGGTAAATACAGCCTTTCCAAATGGGAGAAATTGGCCAAAACAAAGGGGCTACAGATAGGCCCCATTCAAGTCAAAAATCCATTAGGGAAGTCAAATCTTAAAGCTCTAAAATGATCTCCTTTGACTCCATGTCTCACATCCATGTCACACTGATGCAAGAGGGGTGTTCTCATCATCTTGGGCAGCTCTGCCCCTGTGGCTTTACAGGGTACAGCCTCGTTCCTGCCTGCTTTCATAGGCTGGTGTTGAGTGTCCGCGGTTTTTCCAGGCACACGATACAAGCTGTCGGTGGATCCACAATTTTGGGGTCTGGTTGATGGTGACCCTCTTCTCACGGATCCACTAGATGGTGCCCCAGAAGGGCCTCCGTATGGGGCTCCCATCCCACATTTCCTTTCAACGCTGCCCTAGCAGAGGTTCTCCATGAGAGCCCCACCCCTGCAACAAACTTCTGCCTGGACATTCAGGCATTTCCATACATCCTCTGAAATCTAGGTGGAGGTTCCCAAATCTCAGTTCTTGACTTCTGTGCTCCCACAGGCTCAACACCATGTGGAAGCTGCCAAGGCTTGGGGCTTGCACCCTCTGAAGCTATGGCCCAAGCTGTACCTTTGCCTCTTTTAATAACAACTGGACTAGCTGGGACAAAGGGCACCAAGTCCCTAGACTGCACAAAGCACAGGAACCTTGAGCCCTGCTCACAGAACCATTTTTTCCTCCTAGACCTCCAGGACTGTGATGGGAGGGGTGCCGCAAAAATCTCTGACATGCCCTGGAGGCATTTTCTCCATTGTCTTGGTGATTAACATTTGACTTCTAGTTACTTACCAAATTTCTGCAGCTAGCTTGAATTTCTCCTCAGAAAGTGGGTTTTTCTTTTCTAGCCCATCATTAGGCTGCAAATTTTCTGAACTTTTATGCTCTGTTTCCCTTTCAAAACTGAATTCTTTTAACAGCATTCAAGTCACCAAGTTCCAAACTTTCCCACATTTTCCCGTCTTCTTCTTAGCCCTCCAAACTGTTCCATTCTTTGCCTGTTACCAGTTCCAAAGCTGCTTCCACATATTCAGGTATCTTTTCAGCAAAGCCCCACTCTACTGGCACCAATTTACTGTATTAGCCATTTTCAAGATGCTGATAAAGACATTTCTGAGATTGGGAAGAAAAATAAGTTTAATGGACTTACGGTTCTACATGGGAGGGGAGGTCTCACAGTCACGGCAGAAGGCAAGGAGGAGTAAGTCACTTCTTGCATGGATGGCAGCAGGCAAAAAGAGAGAGTGCTTGTGTGGGGAAACTTTCATTTTTAAAACCATCAGATCTTGTGAGACTTGTGACACTATCATGAGAACAGCAAAGGAAAAACCCACCCCCATAATTCAATCACCTCCCACTGGTTTCCTCCCATGACATGTGGAAATTGTGGGAGTTACAATTCAAGGTAGGATTTGGATGGGGACACAGCCAAACCATATCAATTAATATCTTAAATTATTATATTACATTTGTTAGCATTAATAAACCAATATTAACATATGATTATTAAGTCCATAGTTTATTCAATTTTATTTAGTTTTTACCTCAATTCCTTTTTTAAAACCCCACAATTTCCACCAAGAATTGCCACAATACATTTAATTATCAAGTCTTCTTAGGTCCTTTTGGCTGAAAGAGCAGGAAAATTTAGAAGTGTGAATATTGTTCAGTATAAAAACACATAGGTAACCAGCTTTATCTATATTAACCTTAATATGAGTTTATATTGATCTCTCCAACACTAATCTATTACTACATGAATCTTTCTAGCCTCCTCTCATTCCTAATGTGTAACAATCCAGCAGTGAGAAAATTTGTTCTCATTATTCATCATTCTTAATTGTTCAATTCCAGTATACCAGTAAAGTGATATTAGGATTGTTAACCTATACTGCTATGTGAAACAACTTTATCAAGAGTAGAGTATATCCAGATGCAGTGGCTAGTGTTTGTAATCCCGACACTTTGGAAGGATAGCTTGAGTTCAGGAGGTCTAGACCAGCCTGGGAAACAGAGTGAGACCTTGTCTTTACAAAAAGAAAATTTAAAAATTAGCTCAGTGTGGTGATGTGTGCCTATAGTCTCAGTTACTTGGGAGGCTGAGGTGAGAGGATCACTTGAGCCTGGTGGTTGAGGCTGCCATGAGCTTCGATCACAGCACTGCACTCCAGCCTGGGGAACAGAGCAAGGGCTTGTCTCCAAAAAGAGAAAAATAAGTAGAGTGAGTGCTTGTATGTAGTTTGTTTTTGCCCTTAGTCTTACAGACTTCACTCAAAGGCACTTTTCTCCCAATCCCCTTCTTTTAGGTTAATAGTTTGTAATACAATTAGACTCTATTTTCTCAGTCTGTGTTTCTTTCTATGATCCACAAATCTCCTGTGTAATTTCTGCTTCTTATTTTTAATTTTTTTTTCCTGGAGACCTGTTCTCACTCTGTCACCCAGGCTGAAGTGCAGTGGCGTGATCACAGCATACTTCAGCCTTATACTCCTGGGCTTAAGCAATTCTCCCACCTCAGCCTCTTGAGTAGCTAGGACTACAGGCACATACTGCTGTACTAGGCTGATTTTTTATTTTATTTTATTTTTTTAGGGACAGGGTCTGCCTATGTTGCCCAGGCTGGTCTCAAACTCCTGGCCTCAAGAAATTCTCTTGCCTTGACTTCCAAAAGTCTAGAATTCTAGGTATGAGCCACCAGGTCTGGCTCATTATTACTTTTTGTAGGTTGCAATTATTAAAATGAATTCGCCATGTCATAAAGTTCTATGGGTTTTGACACATGCAAAAAGTCATGTATCAACCATTATAGTGTCATACAGAATAGTTTTACTGCCCTAAAAATTCCATATCCTTCACTTAATCAGCCTTCCTCTGTCTTCCAAATCTTCTAGCAACCATTCATCATTTTATTGTCTTTGTAGTTTTGCCCTTTCCAGAATGTCACATAATTGGAATTATGCAGTATGTAGCCTTTTAAAAACAACTTTTTAAACCTAACAATGCATAACAATATGTAGTTAAGGTTCACCCATATCTTCTTGTATAATATAAATATACAAATATATTAAATATAATAAAATAACTTTATTTTTGTTGCTGATTAATATTTCACAGAATGGATGCTTATTCACCTATTGCAATCCATCTTGGTTGCTTCCAGTTTGGGGAAATTATGAATTGTGAATAAAGCCATTATAAACATTTTTGTGTGGCATTTCATAAGGACATAAGATTTAAAATTAGTTGGATAAGAATTCAAGCACACATTGCTAAATCATATGCTAAGATTATGTTTAGTTTTACAAGAAATTGCCAAACGCTCATCCAAAGTCACTGTTGCTGTACCATTTTGCATTAGTACCAGCAACAATTGCCTTTTTTTTTTTTTTTTTTTTTTTTTTACCAACATTTACACTGTCAAGTTTTTGGATTTTAGCTATTTTAATGGTATGTAGAGCTATGGTTAGTTTTCCACATAATGATCTTCATATCAGTTTGCTTGAACTGCAACAAAGAACCACAAACTGGATGTCTTAGACAACAGAATTTAATTCATTATCTCACAGTTCTGGAAGTTAGAAGTCTGAGATCAAGGTCCCCAGCAGGGTTCCTTTTGAGTGATGTTGGGGAAAATCTGCTCCATGCCCTCGTTTCAGTTTCTAGGTAATTTGCTGGCAACTTTGACTTCTCTGGCTTGTGTACATCACCCTAATCTCTTCCTTCATTTTCACATGATGTTCTCTCTCTGTGCATGTCTGTGCCTAAACGTCGTCCCCTTTTAATAATAATATTTGTCATAAAGGATTAATACCCACTTTAATTAACTAATCTGTGTAAATACCCCAGCTTCAAATAAGGTCACATTATAAGGACTTCAATATATGTTTTTTTTTGTGTGTGTGGATATGTCTATTTATTCTTTAAGTTATATCAGATTTTGTCTTATGTATTTTGATGTAAAGAGTATGCATGATAAGGAGTGCTATGTCTTCCTGGAGAATTTACTCCCGTTATCGTTATGTAATACTACTCGTATCCTTAATAATTTCCTTTGTTCTGAAGTTTGCTTTGTCTAAAATTAATATAGCTACTCCAGTTTTGTTTTATTTACCATTAGCATAGTATATCTCTTTATTTTTAACCTGTGTCTTTATACTTAACGTAGCTTTACTTTAGACTACACAATAATTAACTCTTATTTTTTTGTATTCAGTTAACAATATCTGTATTTTAATTGGTGTGTTTAGACCATTCACATACAAAATTATTAATGATATAGTTAGATTGATACCTAACATAACAGTTTTTATTCATTACATTATTTGCATTCTCTGGTTTTATTTCAATATTTTACATTATTTCATTTCAATTATTCATTTTCATGAAAATATTTCACTGGTTGCTTTGTTTCACTGGTTGCAATATACAGTGACAAGTAATATAAGTCCACTTTCCAATAAGTCTTTACTTCTTTACATTTAGTGCAGGTACCTTATAACAAAGTATTGCCAGTTCCTCTTTTCTAACCTTTATAACATTGCTGTCATTCATATTCACTTATCCAAATGCTGCAAATCATCTAATGCATTGCTTCTATTGTCACTTAAAAGCAGATATTTTTGATCGGTTAAGGAAAACAAAAGATTTTATACACCTTGATTTATTCTTTCTTGATGCTCTTCCTTTCTTTACATAGATCTGTATTTCTGGCCTATGTAATTCTCATTTTCCCTGGTGAACATCTTTTATCATTTAGTTGAGGGCAGTTCTGCCGGCAATGAATTTACTCCTTTTTTATTTTTTGAAGAAAGTCTCTATGTCTCCTTTACTTTTGAAGGATAATTTACTTGATAGAATTCTAAGTTAGTGGTTTTTTGTTTGTTGTTGTTGTTTTCTTGTTTCCTTTTCCTTTCAACTCTAAACATTTCACTCCATCCTCTTTGGATGGCACAGTGTAAATTATAGATCTAATTTTATCTTTTACCAAATGACTATCCAGTTTTCCCAGAACCATTTATTAAAATGTTTATTTTTGCCACAGAAATTTGAATTAACACCATCATCATATACTTAATTTCCAAAGGCATTTGCATCTATTTTGAGGCTACACATTCTATTCTGCTGTTCTATATGTTTATCAATGTACCAGTAAAATACTGACTTAATTATGGAAGCTGTAGAATATATTTTAATGTCTGATACGGTTTGTCCCCTTCTGTAGTTTTTCTTTTTCAGTATTTTGCTGCCTATGTTTTTCTATTTGTTTTTTCATATGAATTTTAGTATCAAATTGTTTAAAACCATAAAACACTTGTGATATTTTATTGACGTTTTTAATATACGAATTAACATAGGGAGAACTGATATATATATTTTATACATATAAATATATTTAGTATATTTTTATATATGTATATATATATATATATATACACATTTTTTTTTTTGAGACAGAGTCTCACTCTGTCGCCCAGGCTGGAGTGCAGTGGTGCGATCTCTGCTCACTGCAAGCTCCGCCTCCAGATTCATGTCATTCTCCTGCCTCAGCCTCCCGACTAGCTGGGACTACAGGCGCCCGCCACCATGTCCGGCTAATTTTTTGTATTTTTAGTAGAGACGGGGTTTCACGGTGTCAGCCAGGATGGTTTCAATCTCCTGACCTCATGATCTGCCCACCTTGGCCTCCCAAAGTGTTAGGATTACAGGCGTGAGCCACCGTGCCTGGCCAGAGAACTGATATATATTTTCCTCCATTCAAAAAAGAGGTTTTTCCATTTATTCATGTAATTTTCAATTCTTGAGAATATTTTTGTATATTTCTTATTAAGTTTATTTCTATTACTTCATTTTTGTTGTTATTGTAAATGGGATTACCTTCTAACTTTATATTATGTAGCTTGTCATTTTTTGTGTATATGAATGCTATTAATTTAAATATGTTAATTTGATATCCTACTTTCTTGTTGAATTTTATTGGTTCAGTTTCATCAAGGATTCTCTCATGTTTTTCATATATAATCTACAAATAGAGATCCTTTTACTACTTTCTTATCAAAAGTTATGCTTTTCATTTTTTTCTCTCTTATAACTGCAAAGCAAAATCTTTTGTTCAGAAAATAGCACATATATTTGTCTTCTTCCTGATTTTTGCAGATATGCTGCACATTAAGTAAGATACTTACATTAATATTAAGGAACTATTGTATTTAAAAATGTTCCTAATATTAAGGAACTATTGTATTTAAAAATGTTCCTTGACTTCCATTTTTCTCTAATATTGCTATAAAGAATAGCAGAAGGCTTTTACATCATTTGTGGAGATAGCGTTATAAAATTTTACCTTAGATCTACATTCACATAATATTGATGGATTTCCTAATTTCAAATCACTTTGCATTATTGGAATAAGTTATAGTTGGTTTAGGTAGACTATTTTCTTTTTAAAAATTTATTATGATTACACTTTAAGTTCTAGGGTACATGTGCACAATGTACAGATTTGCTACATATGTATACATGTGCCATGTTGGTGTGCTGCACCCATTAACTCGTCTTAATGTGGAGTTCAATTATGTTTGCTAACGTTTTACTTAGTATTTTTACATCAATATTTATAGATGATATTAGCCTGAAGTTTTTTATTTATTTTTATTCATTTATTTTTTTATCTTTTAAATTCAAGGGTACATGTGCAGGTTTGTTAACAAAGGTAAACTTGTGTCATGGGAGCTTGTTCATTGTACAGATTATTTCATCACCCAGGTATTAAACTTAGTACCTATTGGTTATTTTTTCTACTTCTCTCCCACCTCCCACCCTCCACCCTCTGATAGGCTTCAATGTGTGTTATTCCCCTCTGTGTGTTAATGCATTCTCATCATTCAGCTGCCATTTACGTGGTGAGAACATGCAGCATTTGGTTTTTCTGGTCCTGTGTTAGTTTGCCAAGGATAATGGCCTCCAGCTTCATCTATGGTCCTGCAAAGGACATGATCTCATTCTTTTTAATAGCTGCATAGTCTTCCATGGCATATATGTACCACATTTTCTTTATACTTCTGTGTCAATGTCATATTTGTTTCATAAAACAATTAGAAAGTATTGCTTTATTTTCCATACTCTGGAACAATTTTGAGAGTATTGGAACAACCAATTTGAAAAATTACTGGAATCCACTGTAAAAATAATCAGAGTTGGTCCTTTTGTGTGTTTATGTAGCAGTAACATAACAAATTTCTTTACTTAGTCTATAAAATCTGTCTGTGCATTCTTTTTTTAAATGATGCCAGTATGACCTAGGAATTATTCATTTTGTCTAAATTTTAAAATTTGTTTTTATAGAGGTCTAAAAAGTTGTCCTTCATATTTAATAATTTCCTTTCTATTTCAACCAATAGCTCCTTGTTGTCATTTCTTTTCTGTATTGGGGTTTTTCTATCTTTCTTTTGATGAGATTAGTTTATTATTTTTAATAACAGAAATTTGATTTATTAATTAGGTCTACAGCTTTCATATTCTATTTTATTTATTTCTTCATATGCCCTTCTATATGGTTTCTTTGATTTACTTTGTTCCTCTCTATTTTTATTTTGAACCATGTATTTATTTTATTCTTTTATTTCTACAGATAAAGAGTTTATTAGGATGAATTTTTCTTAGATAGCTGTTTAACTACATCTCAAATTCTTAAATGTAGTGTTCCCACTATGGCTATTTTCCAGGAATTCTGTAATTTATACCTGCATTTTTCGTTTTACCCAATAGTTGTTTAATGGAAGACATTTAAATTTAAATGTGAAAGGACCCTTAAAAAATACTTTCTAATCTTACTGCATTGCTATCTGAGTGTGTTTTTCATAGTATTTCTACTTTGTAGAACTTAGTGATTTTTTTGCAACTTAATATATGTTGTTTTTGTGATTATTCCATGATGCTTGAGAATAAGTTGTATCCTTCATTATTAGCGTTTGAAAGCTTTATGTATCTATTGGATCTACCTCATTGTGTTGTTTAGTACTTACATCTATTCATTTGTCTGTCTTACACTGACAGTGGGGCAGTAAAGTCTCATTATTCTTCTCTTTCTAGGTATGTTTCCTTTTATCTCCTATAATTATCCATCATAAAGATGGATGCACTTTTATTTTCTGCATATATATTTATGAATATATTTTATGAATTTTGGCTTTTGGCATTAAATAGTAAACTTTTTGATCACATTTTGTACTTTTTGGTTTGAATTCTACTTTTCTGATATTAGAACACTACCACTGCTCTTTTATTGTTTCTATCTGTCCATCATTTCTTTTTTTAGCCTTTCTGAGTCATTATTTTTATGAGTATGTAATGTACTGCATATGGTTGGGTCGTACTTCATTAGTCAAGTTGAAAGATTGACCTTTAAATGGATGAAGTCGATCCTATTTACATTGATGGGTGTAACTGAAATGTTTACTCTGAACTCTGTTAAATTTTTAAGTGTATCCGTTATGTGATAATTAGCTCTATTTCCTTCTTTAATGCATTTTTTCTTTTTAATTTATGGAAAAAATGGTATTTAGGAAGGTTTTTGTTTTTATAGTAATTTCCTTTGTACTTTACCTTCTTTAATCATCTTATTCTTCTGTCATCTTATACAATATTTACTAACAGTTTTGTCAGTTTTATGGTATCCTTTAATGTTATCTAATCAATAAATTTATTCTACGTTTTCTCCCTTCTCCTCCTAACATCTAGCTGCATTATTTCTAATTTTTGCAACATATGACATCTGTGCATTAGTCTTTTACTGTCGTCTCCACCCCATCATTCCTTTTGCTGAAGTTTTTCTAATGATGGCTTAGTTGAATTAGCTTATGCTCACAAAACATTGTTTCTGGGTGTGTTCGTGAGAGTATTTTTGGAAGACATTAGACTTTGAATCAGTAGACTGAATATAGAAGATCCACCCTCACCAATGTGGGCAGGCATCATCCAATTTTTATGGGTCCAAACTACAAGAAGGCAGAGGAAGGGTGAATTCTCTTTCTGCCTTGATCTAGGACATCAGTTTCACCTGCCCTCAGACATTGAAGCTCCTAGTCTAGTTCTCAGGCTTTTGGACACAGACTGAATTATACCACCAGCTTTCCCAATTCTCCAACTTGCAGATGGCATACCATGGGAATATTCAGTTTCCATAATCACGTAAGTCAATTCCCGTATTAAATCTTTATATATATATATATCATATATATATGATACATATATATATCATATATATGATACATATATATCATATATATATGATACATATATATCATATATACATGATACATATATATCATATATATATGATACATATATATCATATATCTTATATATATGATATATGATACATATATATCATATATCTTATATATATGATATATGATACATATATATCATATATCTTATATATATGATATATGATACATATATATCATATATCTTATATATATGATACATATATATCATATATATCATATATATGATACATATATATCATATATATATGATATATGATACATATATATCATATATATATATATGTGCTATTGGTTCTGTTTCTCTGTAGAATCCTGGCTAATACAAATATTGTAGCTCAAAAGCAGCCATAGACACCCATAAATTAGTATTCATGACTGTGTTCCAACAAAACTTTATCTTCATAAGCAGATCAGATTACTGCTCTACTAGGCACTTCAAGGAGAGTTCATGGATGCAGAGTTCGCTAAACGCCTGTATGCCCGTAACTGATTTCTATAACCTTAACACTTGAAAGACAACTTGCAGTTTGTAATTCATACTGTACTACATAGCTAAAAGTAGTTTGTAATTCATACTATATTACATAGCTAGATGTAGTTTGTAATTCATACTATATTTGAGTTTTTTGAAAATGCTACTCTATAAAATGTTCATACCAGGCTAATTATTTTGTCCTTGCAATTATTTGATTATGTCTCTTTGTGGCCATAAGAAATTTTTTTCTTCATCTTTTAAGTGTAATAGTTTTACTGTAATTAGCCTTGAACTAATTATCCCAGGTGTCTCATAGATCCTTTAAATGCATACATTCAGGTTTTCTTTTATTTCTAGAAATATTTCTAAGATTATAGTTTGGGATACGTTATATTCCATTTTTTAAATCTTCTTAAGGAATACTGATTATGTATATTTTTTCTTATTTTCTGCTATTCCTTTCAAAAGCATTTCATTTATTTTTCTTTTTTAAAAAGAAAATTGTTATCTCTTGTTAACCTTTCTCCAATTCTCTTCACTACATTTTCACTTAAATTTTTTCATTCAAGCAGTTTGCAATCTATTTTTGTTTCTGAGATAATATTGCCTTTTTTTTTCCATTTTTTTTTCTGACATAATTAACTCCATTTTTATTTCTTCCTCTTTTATCTACCTCTTTCTATAGTTGTAAATACTCTGATCCAAGGTTTTTTCCTATCCCCAAATGTTTGTTTGAGTATATGTTTGACTAGTTTTCAAGTGTTGTCTTATATTTTGGGAACTGATTTATGGTCTTTTGAGAGGATGATGGTGGGATTTCATCAGTTAAGATATGTTGAATTTTCTTTCCTGATCTTTTGGTAATAACTGTACAGATTTATTTTCTGTCCATTTTAGAGGTGTTAAGATGGTTTACAAGATTCTTGCCCAGTGACAACCGTATCTATACTGAAGTCTAGATTCTTTTAGACTTTTTTCTCTTTCTTTTTGTCTTTTTTGGTGGTGGTGGTCTGAGGTGTTGGGAGACAAGCAGATAGGTCATTTCTTTGTCTGCAGCCCTCAGAGGTTGAACTTTTTTTGGTTTGTTTAAAATACAACAGTTCAGATGTTGGTCAATTCATTTTACTGCCCCATACTTTCTTATTTAATTTTTTTCTACAGAGATAATAACTACATTGATGAATGTGTTCACATCAATATTTTCATGTGATTTATAATTTTCACGTAAATAAGGATTCACCAAAGAATGACATTTTCTTGCACATTAATGAAAATATTTTTATGCATTACATATTCAGCAACATGTTTCACTCAGTCAGCATTGTGCTTTTGTGATTTACCCATTTTGACACAAACATTTATTTAATAAATTTCATTTAATAAAATTATACACTTTAAAATGTATTTATGTATTTTACTTTTTGTGAACATTATTTCTGATTTTTGGAAATTATATTAGTCTTTTAGAACATCTTTCTAATTTGTTTCTGAATATATATTAGAGATTCTCTAGAATGGAAAGATAGACACGAAATAACAAAATAAATAAATATACATATATAGGTATATATATTATATGTATTCCACATAAGTACACCAGAATATATATCTGCAGAAATATATATATCTGTTTATATATATATGGGTGTATATACATATATGATGTGTATATATGTGCTTTTCTCTTGGGATATTCTCATTATATTTTAGAATCAAGGTTAAGCTAGCCCTGTAAAAATAATTAGTAACTGTTCATTCTTCTCTCTTTGCTCTATAATAGTTTATGAAAGACTCATGTTATCTCTTCTTTACAAATTTGGAAAATAATGATTAGCAAAGGCATTTCGGCTAGAGTTTTCTTCATGGGAAGTAGTCAATATTGTAAATAGATGATTCTTTCACAGCTGTATCCTACTAGTTTAGAAGTCATATTTTAAATTTTATATAGATTAAAATGTGTTCCACTTTTCACTCTAATTTTATCATTGGACTGTGGATTATTTAGAAGTGCTTTGTTTAATATTTGGCAGTTGAGGATTTTCTAGTTCTTTTAATGCATTTCTAGATCATTTAAGTGCAGTTTAATTCTATTGTGGTAAGAGAGCATCCTCTAAATGATTTCAATATCTGATATTTATTGAAGACTGTGTATGTTTATTGCCTAGAATATGATAATTATGGTTAATATTCCGTGAATATTTGGAAAAGAATGTGTACTTGGCAGTGGTTGAATGCATTTTTAATAAATATTGCATTTAGTTTGTTCATTGTATTTTACAGATCTTTTATATATTTACTGATTTTTTTTGTCTGCATCTTCTATTGGCTAATGAAAGAAATAAGTAAAGGCCTCACAATGTAATTATATATGTGTCTATTTTTAAGATCTTGTTATTTTACTTCATCTATTTTGCAAATAAGTCATTAAGCCTCTATTATCATTACAAAAAGTTTGTCATCCCTAGTAATTCATCTTGCTTTAAAGTCTAGAGTGATATTAACACAGTCACATTAACTTTATTAGGTTAGTGTGTGCATAGTATATCTTCTTCCATCTTTCTTTTTATTTGTAAACTTTCTGTGTTCCTATAAAATGTGTATCTCTAGTAAGTTGCACATAGTTTTTTTTTTAGTAATATGGTAATAGTTTTTCCTTGTAGTATTTAATCCTTTTACATGTGATGTTATTACCTACCTATTTTGTTTTATCACACCATGCTAATCATTATATTTCTATTTGATCTAGCTGTTTACTATTCTGCTATTTTTGTTTCCTGCATTTACGTACATATTTCTGTTTACTTATTAGTCATATACTTCCCTTGCAACATTCTTTAATGGCTACTCTCAAATACTTCAGCAAGGACATTTGACTTATTACAGTATAATTTGAAATATTATTTGTAAACTTCTCTAATAATATTAGAACTTTAGAATTCTTCCTCTAATTTTTTGGTTAAGCCAATAGGTTTAATCATTAAATCAACAGGCAACTTGGGGCATAGACATTCCCTTTGGATTGGAGATCCACAACTTGCATGAGGACGGTTTTACCTTGCGTCTTCACAAAGCTATTCTGTCAAAATCCTGCAGAGCTTTTGTGGATCTACATGAAAACACTAGTGATATGGTTTGGCTGTGTCCCCATGCAAATATCATCTTGAATTGTAGTTCCCATAATCCCCAAGTGTCATGGGAGGGACCGATGGGAGGTAATTGAAACATGGGGGTGGTTACCTCCATGCTGTTCTCGTGATAGTGAGTTCTCACGAGATCTGATGGTTTTATAAGAGGCTTTCCCACCTTCTCTCTGCACTTCTCCTCACTGCTTCCTTGTGAAGAATATGTGTTTGCTTCCCCTTCCACCATGATTGTAAGTTTCGTGAGACCTCCCCAGCCATGCTCAACTGTGAGTCAATTAAACCTCTTTCCTTTATAAATTACCCAGCCTTGGGTATGTCTTTATTAGCAGTGTGAGAATTGACTAATACACCATAGAATATATCTTCAGAATAGTTTAAAATATGGGTCTCTGAAACTGACATATTACTTAAGGTAACTTAAAGATTATTCTGCACTGGAAGCTGCAAATTTATTACTGAATATATTTCCCATTCCAAATTAAGTATAGTCATGCTTTTAACATATCACATTATGGTTCTTCAGCAAAATCAATGAACAGTATAAAGACAATCTAGTAATCAAGTGCCAATGACAGAAGGGCCAAAAAAATGATTACAAACTTTCTTTCTCCAATTACAAACTTTCATTGGAAAAACTAAAGTCAAAATACTAAATTTCCTTGCATACTAAAGTCCAGTGTAACTAAAATTTAAAATCACACTAACTCACCCTTTGAGTGTAAAACATCTATAGATCCTTACAATTGATTATCTTTCTCACTCTTATCAAGAGGGGCTCTTAATTGCTGGATGGAGTTGAAGTTTCTTCAGAAGCTATGGCCTGGGCTGCCTTTCATGGGAATGGATGAGGTTCCTTGCTGTCTTGAGGAGGAGAATTAGTTCAATGCCAGACTTCTCATGTGCTTCACTTTTGCAGAATCCAACACATTTATAGAACATATGAGATTATCACAGCATTGAAATCACTATCACCAAATTTAGGAAACAATTAACATATGTCCCCTAAAGCAATTAACCCCAACAAAGTGATATTCCCAGAAACCAACGCTTAACATTGCCAAGGGTGATAGCACTAACTCAGTGGTGTCTAATGAAGGAGTTTGACTTGAGTTTCAGCTTCAATTGATATCCAGAGTCTACTCATTGAGATATTAAATTCAATCAGGAGAAACATAACAAGTGGTTTATTTACCCAACATACAGGGAAAATCAATGTATACATCTTGTCTTTGGTAACCGAGACATTACTTAATATCTGCAATGTTTAGAACTTTGCATTATTGACATTCCCTGTTTTCAGGTCTTACTTGAGGTATCTTTCTTTTTTACTCATTATATTCAAAACTCTTGCTGACTTGAATGTGGCATGTAGCTAATGACAAAGGTGTTTTCATTCCTCTGTTGGTAGGACTCTTGCTGTGTTCACCCTACTAGATGATGATTTCCCTTTTATCCCCACTTGTTTCACAGGATCTTCACTCTAGGAAGATTTCTGCAAAGAGGCAGTAGTTGATGCTTCTGAAACCAGTGTCCCTAAAAGCACATGAGGACCAAAAGCACTCTGTGTGCTCCTTTGCTTACCCCGGCTTCCAAATATCCCACCCTTTGTATTCCTTCTGTATCTTTTTCTGTTGTATTGAGATATGCATCTAGTAAATTGTTAACCAGTGTCCTTACACTTTAATCTGCCTCTTTAAAAAATATTTTTCAAAATAATTCATTTTTAATTAAAAAGGAAGTATATGTTTATGGTGTACAGTATGATATTTTGATACATGCATACATTGCAGAATGGCTAAATAAAGCTAATTAATGCATACATTACCTTATCACTTTTTTGTGTCTTGTGAGAACAGTTTAAATCTATGGTGTTAGCAATTTTCAAGGATACAGTACATTGTTAATTATAATTACCATGTTTTACAATAGATCTCCTGAACTTCATCCTTCTATCTAACTAAAATTGTGTGTCCTTTGACCAACATTTCCCCAATCTCCCAACTCCTGTCCCAGTCCCTGGATCGCCATTCTATTATCTGCTTCTATGAGTTTGATGATTTTAGACTGCACAGATAAGTGGGACCATGCATCATTTTTCCTTGTGTCTGGTTTATTTCACTTAGCATAATGTCCTCTGGGTTCATCCATGTTTTCACAGATGACAGGATTTTCTTCTTTTTTTAAGGCTGAATAGTATTCTATTTTGCCTATACACCATATTTTCTTTATCCTTTCCTCCATTGATGGGCACTTAGGTTGATTCCGTGTCTTGGTTATTCTGAATAACTCTGCAATGAATATAGAAATGCAAATATCAATTTGACATACTGATTTTATTTCTTTCAGACATATGCCAAGAAATGAAATTGCTGGATCATCTGGTACTTCTATTTTTGATTTTTGAGGAATTTCCATAATGTTTTTCATAATGACTATACTAATTTACATTCTCACCAACTGCATGCAAGGGTTTTCTTTCCTCCACATCCTCTCTAACAATTATTTCTTGTCTTTTTGGGATTAGCCATCCTAGTAGTTGTGAGTTGATATTTCATTATAGTTTTAATTTGTATTTCTCTGCCTTAGTGATGTTTAGCATTTTTTCATATAACTATTGATCATTTAATCTGCTTAAAGATTTCCTTATGTATACAATGATGGAATAAGTATGGTTCGCTGATACAAGCTTTTTCCATTTTTCTCTTTTGCATCTTAGCAAGATGTTTACTTCTTAAGGCATATCTAGATTTTAAATTATGGATTCTCTAAAGGTAGGATGTAGGATGTCATTGAGCTCTGAGTCTTCCAAAAACAATGCATTGTTCAGACAAGTATCATCCATCTATTCTTTTTAATTGATAAATAAATCCACTCAGTAGATGGACTCTGATCAAATCAACATCTCAACCAGCTAGATTTTGCCCTATTATTGTACCCCAGATTCCCTCTTAATACAATTTATATTTGCTTTACTCTTTCAGAGTTTAAATATGGTAAATTTCTCAAATAGTAACAGTACTCTCCAAATAGCTACAATACCTTGAAACACACCCAGTAATTCATTATGTATTTTATTCTGATCTTCCTCAACTTTTCGGCTCATGTCTTCTGAAATTTAATTTAATCATATTATTTAGCCGTTCTAATTTCTAAGTGATAGCATTTATACAGCTCTTATTAAGGACTGTCATAGTCTTTTGAGAGTATCATTCCAGTACACTCTCTGTATCCATACCTCTTTCTCCTTCAGATTTTACTGGATACCAAGAACTATTTCTTAACTAATAACCACTCTCCAGAAAATCCATTTAGCACAAACTGGGGTAGATACTGTTTTCCTTTTTATTTCAGATTCTCCGGTCCTTTAAGTTTTTATTTTACCATTTTTATCAGACTATAATCAAAAGAAACCTATGTTTTCCCAATTTAATCAGTCTACCATACTTTATTCTGTTTTCATTCTTCTATTATTCCTGTTCTGATGGCAAACATGTTTTCAAACCCACTCCAGGTTTTCCTTAGTTTTCTGGATAATCTTGATTCCAGGAGACAGCGCATTTCACGTGCAAGTCTTGTTAACCTTTTCTTTAACCTTAGACTTTGTGATCATTGAAGTGTGTTGATCAGTTACGTACTTTTTTCACAATAAGGGGCCTCATTCCTCCAATCCTGACTTCTAGTGTAAAACCTATCCTTCTTTTAGGCTGTAGGTTTCATTTTTGAAATGTTCAACATTTTTATAATTAACAAATCTAAAATCAACTTAACGGCTTGTGGTAGAAAGTGACATTTGAAACTATAGATAAAATATAAGAATTAGACCCTGAAGACAGTTCAGAAAAAAGTAAAATAGGAAAAGGATTTGGAGCAACTAATACAAAGTGCCTGCTGACAGAATAGTCTGCACTTTGATGAGGTCAGTGTCTTTGCTGAGGGCTATGGTATATTAATTCAGCAAAATAACTATATACTGCAGAGCCTCAACAGGATCAAAATTCCACTTGTCCTACCTTTAGAAAAATATTGCCAAGGCCTAAATTCCCCTGCCCTGGCCGTGCAATGAGCTTTTGTTTCCCTATATTTTAATGTACTCCCAAGTCCACTTCTTGTCCACATTTTAGAATTTCAGCCCATACACTAGATTTCTGAATTCAAAGTGATGAATATATATTAGTTCTCCTTCATACTGAGTTTTGCAGAAATTGATAAAGCAAATACATAAATGAATAAAGAGGAGATCAAAATATCACTTTTATTTATAAAATGCAGGTTAAAAGATGTAGTTTATAACTGCCGCAATAAAACTTTTTAATCCTGACTGCCAGAATAAGGTATGTGTCCACCAGTCACAGGAGGCAGTGGAAAACATAGCCCTCTCTTTCAGGGGCAGTTTCCTTTGATATTCCAGCATGAAGCAGCAGAACTTGCATATAGAACTGTGTTTGTTTGGCCCATGAAGAAAAAAAAAAAAAAAAAAAGAGGTTAGCAAAGGGTTATGTAAGTCTGGATTCTTATTCTAATTTGCCATCCACCATAAGCTTCAGTGACACAAAGGGAAAATTCCAGAAGACCTAAGAATTGAAGTTAAATTAAGCCACACACCTGGTAATGCAGTCACACTGTACAACACAGGTCATAGCAAACTGCCAAGGTCAAAGGCCTGTGATACAGCGGTGCTCCAATGCTTAAAGCCGCATGTCCTGACTGCCAGAATCTTCATCTGCACAAGTTATCTTTCCTTTGCAAAATTGCACTTCCTGCTATCTCCCCATGCACTAGATCTTGATATTTGAGGAGGATACATAAGATTCCTTTTTCCTACCTCATCCCTTTATGTTCTTAAGAAATTGAAAGATAAAACAAAAGATAAAGCTCGATGGAAAACAGTGTCACTTATTGCTGACGAGGATGATTTTGAAGGTTAGGTTGGGGAGCACACCAACAGTTTCCCTGATATTAAAATCCACAATGAGGTCAGCATATCCACCCAAACTGACCCTGAAGAACACAGAAGGAAAACCCCTAGCTCCACACTGCTCAAAGGAGTGAGGAACAAATGCTCTTCTGGTCGGCCAGTTTCCAAAGGAATTGGGAGGAACTGAGCTGACCGTGTACCATTTATTCTGCCCACAATTATCAATCAGATTATCCCAGCTTGCCTAGAGAAGTTGAATAAAGGGGAAAGGAAGATACAAATTCTTGGAAAAACTTCTCATGAAAGTAGAATCAGACATGATACATTCACTGACCATGAGTTTATTTTATTTAAAATTTCAAATTTATTAGCATAAATTCTATCATATTATTGTATTATAAAAGTATCCAGAAACAAATACTGTTTATCTGTGAAATAAAGCAATTTTGCTGAGCAAAAAGGCACTAGAGATAGACTCCGTGTACTCAAATTTCTGGCTCATTGTGGGAGCTTGGCCAATTGTGTGACTTTGGGCAACTATAAATTGAGAACAGTAAGACTCTCTACTCTGTAAGTTGTTGCAAATTAAATCAGTTAATACATGTGAAATACAAGCTGTTATTAGTATCTGTGCATTATCTCTTAGCATCATTATTTTTGTTGTTTTTATTAAATTTTCCAAAACTTTATTTGATCAGTCTTTTTCATAGACCTTTGTTACTTTCATTTATTGTTGTATTCTGCCTATTATTTACTTTTTTAATGTATTTTTTCTGCTTATCTTTCTTACATTTATGTTGAATTATGATGTCAGTAATTTTCTGTCTTTCAAACATTTTTATTTTAAATAGCTGCATTTAAGGTTATAAATTGTCCTTCAAATTACTATTTGGATTTATTCTTAAGTTTTTAATATATCATAGTTTCATTGCTATTTATTTTTTAGCATCTTAACTTCTACTGTGCTTTTTGACTCCTGGATTTCTTAGAAATACTATCTTTAATTTTGAAATATATGAAATTAGTTTATCTTTTGATTTCTCAGCCTTTTAAACTTATTTCCAATTTTGCTATTGAGCTCTGGGATGAAGATACCATTCACATTGTGTTCTGTGTATCGTATTCTGTAGGATCAGATATTAAATGCAAAAAAATTATTTTTTTCCATTGTAGGTATTTTTATCCATCAATATAGTTGCCACCTAATTAGGAAATTTATGAAAAAATCTCTAAACACATAAAATTGTTTATGAGCATATTTCAAAACAGACATTCGATTTAATTTTCTAACATTTGTTTTAAAGTGAAAGCAAAATACAGCATTTGCTCTATACAGATAATAAATAGGGCTATTTCAAATTGCTCTTGGTGAATTTCTATTTATTTCTTAAAATGTTATATTAAAGCACTTAATAAAAATAAGATATTTAACAAATATTGAGTATAAAGAAATTTGAAAACCAATGAGTGTATGAAAAACTGAAACTAATTTTTGGTTCTTATGAGAAATATATAAATACATAACACAAAAATGGGAAATTTAGAACTTTCACGTTTATTATAATAGAAGCCTAAAATCTTTAAAATTTTGTTTTTCCTGTTATAAAATAGGAATAAACTCATTTTCATCAAAGTAGATGCAGGTACATAGATTATAAAATCACTGTTGATGAATACTGCTGAAACACAAATCTCTTGTACAATAATTTTTAAGAATTTATGTTTTTAATTCAAGTTTTTTGATTAAGAGGATAAAATATGATTTCACAAAAGCGTAGTGGGAAACATATTTCTCCAGAAATCTTTACATCATTTCAAGAGTATTCTTTTCTAAAAGAAATTCCCTCAAGGTTGTATATTCATGAGAATACCTGAGTATGACACAAGCACTTTGTCAAAATATTATACTGAGGGTTAATTTAGCAGAAAAACAAAATAAAACATTTTACATATATAAATTGTATATAGAAACTCACAGTGCCTTTGAAACTCAATCTGTGAAACCCACTCATGTAATCTGTCTCTTTTCTTGGTTTTATTTTATTTTTAAAGTGGTACATGAGACCTGGCGGAACATTTCCTTCTGCATACACAGTTTTCCTGGGAGTCCACTGCATGTGTTGAGTTTTGCAAATGACCCTATTGTTCCCTTTTATCAGTGTCTCAGTTTGACCTTTTTTTTTTTTTTTTTTGAGACGGAGTCTTGCTCTGTCACCCAGGCTGGAGTGCAGTGGCACTCAGCCTCCCGAGCATCTGGGACTACAGGTACCCACCACCACGCCCGGCTAATTTCTTTTGTATTTTTAGTAGAGACGGGGTTTCACCATGTTAGTCAGGATGATCTTGATCTCCTGACCTCGTGATCCACCCGCCTCGGCCTCCCAAAGGGCTGGTATTACAGGCGTGAGCCACGGCACCGGGTCCAGTTTGACCTTTTTTCAAATCATATTTGCCAATGAAGATTCTCAACTCCATGTAGATCTCTAGTTATTTAATTTGCAATCTGGTTACTTCCTATCTCCTAAAAGTCACCTTAAGATTTTTTTTGCCCAATCTCCTTTGATATCACCAAAGTTATAATTTCTTGTTCTTGTTAGCTTATATGTTATTTCTAGTGATCTCTGTCAAGGGTAAGACATAATTTGTGACCCCATTCAGTATTCTATGACCTACATATAGATCTTCAAAAAGGTCCATCTCTATTATTTATTCTCATAAAGCTGTCTTGTACCATTAGTATAGAGGGAAATGAGTGTCTTTCTTATGTGCATGACCCAACATCCATATTGTGCTACCCAAAGGAAAATGGCTAAAGATAGGCCACTCCACGATTTTTTTAAAGCAGCATTCTCCTGCAGAAAGTAGCAGAAATTCTGGAGATAAAGAATGATTATGAGTACTGATTTTACAATCCTATCATGTCTTTACCTCTACTCATTGTGAAATGTTCAATGCCTCAGAATGCACATTTGTAAAGTGAAGGTAATGCATTCTTCTATTAGAGCAGCACTTATTCAGAAAAGCAATAAGCACTGTGGCTATTCAGACAGGACAGGCTTTAATTTAAGAATCTGTGTACCTACAAAGCTAATAAAATGGCTGGATCCCAGGTACACTGCTAGTTTACAGAGAATCTGAATGTTACTGAGGTCAGGAACTGCACAAAAATGTCACTGATGGTTGTAGGTGTTTAAAATACAAAAGAAGCTGATTCTCACAAAAAGCCCTGGTCCATGTATCTTTTCACTCTTAAGAAAGATAATGATGGGTTTTCCTTATCTTCTCAGGTCCAGTCATCTGTTAGAGAATATTTGAGTCATTTCCATCTTTATGGCAATTAGGAGTCAAGCTGCTATAAATATTCATGTATAGGTTTTCATAAAGATGTAAGTTTTCATTACTTAAGAGCAACTACTCAGAGGTGGGATTGCTGGGTCATTAAGTAAGTGTATATTTAGCTTTATAAGAAGTTACTTTTCGAGTTGTTGTACCATTCTGTATTTCCACTAGCAATATATGAGAGCTCCAAGTGCTTCACATCCTTGTCAGTATACTGGTATTGCTAGTATTTTTTTTTTCAATTTATCACCCTAATAAGTATATAGTGGTATCATTTTTTTCATGATAAACCCCCAAATAATTCATAGTATATTATCTCTGCATTTTTAACTTACCATGCTTTAAAAAATGACTTTCTTTTTAAAATATAATTATTTGCTATAGTCTATACATCTAAATATATTATAAAGTCAAACTAACTTCTATTTTTGGAACTGAAGGGAGAAGGCAGCTAAGATAACTGTAAATATCAAATGGCATGGAAATGACTTTATCAACTTTTAGGAAATAACCAGAATTTACTTCCACAAGGTTTTCATGAAATTAAGTTTACTTTGAGATTGAATATATATGCACATTTTTCTGTTACAAAGAATAAACTAACAAACACCAAATATCATCCAAGTTTGTAATGACATGTCACCATATATCACTGGTTGAGATACAAAGCAATGAAATTTAAATGTTCAAAATCATATTAGATTTATTTTCCTTTGTGTTTTAATCCAGACATTGAACATTCTATAGAGATAACCTTACAGATGAGTATATAATTTGATACTAGTAAATAGTTTTAAAGTGTATCTTTCTTTGCCTCCAAAAGGGCCATTTAAAAGCAGTAATTCAGAACCAGAAAAACTAAATTGAAATTAGGTGATGGATGCATTCAGGAAACCACAGATCTTAATAACTTTATTATAACACTAAGAGATATTGTGCAAAGAAGATGGATGTATTGGAGCTTCAAATGGGTTGCAGAAAGGTATTGATGCTAAATGCTAGCAAAGGCCTCATCCGGCAAGGCTTCATGTGTGTTAAAAGATAAAAATGTGATTTGAAAAGAGATGACATGAAGGGCAATCAATGCCTATTTTTTTGTTCTGGGTTTTGAGAGACATCCAGAAATAACTGAGGATGTGGTGTTAAAATCCCCAATTGTTTTTAGGCCACTGAAAAAAATGTCAGATTAATAATTAATTTGATCATAGTTCCAGTCTGTGTACTTTATTTACTAAATGGAAATTTAAATAAGCTCAAAGACATGTAGACAGTTTTCAAGTGTTAAAAGCTAGCACTAAAATGATTACTACTCTGGGAACTCAGTTCTCTCTTTTGGGTGCCAGTCAAAAGAAATTTAGTTAAAAATTAAGGTGATAAGACATGAGACCTGCATTGGATTCAGATTGTTAAGAAAACCTCTTATGACAGTGCAGCAGAAGTGTGTAGGGGCAGCGATATGAAGATGGTTAAGCATAAAGTCTTAGGGGATAGACACATTGGTCAAAATTCTGGCCATGTAATCTCTCATAACCTGAAGCCTATCATGTGAAATGAAAGTACTTCAATGTATAAGACTAAGATAAGGATCAAAAGAAAGAATTGATATGAAATTCTTAGTTTATGGTAAGTGCTCATGCAATATGCACAGTTTCTATGTTGACATTTATTGTCACAGACACTGGGGATTTGTATGTCACAGAGACAGTAAACAAAGATGGATATTTTCCAGTTGCTATTATTTCTTTACTGAGAGGATTATTGGAGGATTCAAAGAAAAATATAAAATATATACCATGCAACCTCGTGAGCATATGTTATGCCAGCATGCATATTCACAGAATACTATCCTGATGCAAATTATAAGGCATCACATGATCAAGATAAGTTAACATGAATCAATAACATCTATCACCAGAATTTCTTGTTCTAGTATGTTTATTTTGTTTTCATTTTGACAGATTCATTACATTAGAAACTAAGACCACTGAAGTTTGAGATTAGGTCTTATCTTCCATATTGTTGACAGTGTTCGAAATTAGTTTCTCTTTATTTTTTTTCTCATTAAGTGTCTATTTATCAATTTTCAACTCTCCAAGTGTCCTATTGTGTCTACATCTGGTTTTAGGTACAAATGGTATTTTGTTTGTCCATAAAGTTAACAACATTGTAAAATACATTAAAAAGATTCTTATCGTATACAGAAAATAGGTACTCAACAAGTAGAAAAAAAGTAACATGAAAATATCTTAACAACGATTGCATACCAGGCTTTTTATCAGCTCATATTAAAGATCTTTCTAGACTACATTCATCTATATGCTTATCTTACCAAAAACAGTGCTCCAAATATATATTTTGCATCACTTTTAATGGCAAAAACTGCAAATACTGTTGTACCAACCTAATAAAACAAGCATTGTTTAGTAACAGAAAAATATTTCAGTGCTCAGAGATCAAATTTATGTGAATAAATTGTAGATTAGTTGAAAGCTTCAAAGACTCATGATGTTTAAGCTATTTCTGTTTAAAATAAGCTACAGTTAATAACCTTAACTTGGTCATTACCACTAAGATTAATCATATTTTAAGGACATTTGACAACATGTTAATGATTTTGCTATTTAACAATATAATTTGTGGCATTATCTTCTAGGAAATTATTGTTTCAAGTTGGTGTTTAAAACTTCTAGGAAATTATTGTTTCAAGTTGGTGTTTAAAAATGTTGGCTTAGTCCCCACATTTTTCATAATTCTTTTATATCTCATTTTTCTCCCTCTTTTTCTGAAGTGTCTGAAAACAGACTCAGTTGCTTAACTTGCAATATAGTGCCTCTTTTGCTTACAGGAAACTTGATTTGCCCTTCAAACTGATGTTCCCTACCACTGGTTGCTATATTTAAGCGATTATAGGTGATTTTTTTTTATGGTAAAATATGACTTTATGACCCCAAACTGATAGGTTCAGGAAGCAGAGATATTCTAGGCAGAAAAGGGTGGGTCTCTGAAAAAACCCCACCCACAAGACTGAAACCACAGCCCAAAGTAAGAACTTACATCCCTGTTTTTCTGCTCAAATGCTGCCTTTTCTTTTTTTTTTTTTTTGAGACGGAGTCTTGCTCTGTCGCCCGAGCTGGAGTGCAGTGGCCAGATCTCAGCTCACTGCAAGCTCCGCCTCCCGGGTTTACGCCATTCTCCTGCCTCAGCCTCCCGAGTAGCTGGGACTACAGGCGCCCGCCACCTCGCCCGGCTAGTTTTTTGTATTTTTAGTAGAGACGGGGTTTCACCGTGTTAGCCAGGATGGTCTCGATCTCCTGACCTCGTGATCCGCCCGTCTCGGCCTCCCAAAGTGCTGGGATTACAGGCTTTTCTAAAACCACCCATGGCCCGCCTCGACCTTCATCCTGTGTCCATAAAACCCCCAGCTCAGCCAGCAGAGAGAGGAGAAGCAGCCGATGTCAGCAACCACAGCTGGACACGTGAGAGAAGCAGCTTGACCTCTGAGGGACAGCTTGACAGCGAATCTTTGGAGAAGAATCTGGACGTAGACAGCCGAACTTCAGGAGATTACCTTCCCACCCTGTCCCCCTTTCAGCATTCCTTTCCACTGAGAGCCACCCCCATCAGCAATAAAATCTCCCACATTTACCATCCTTCAATTTGTTCACGCAACTTCATTTCTCCTGGATGCCAGACAAGAGCTTGGGTGCCACGAGTGCAGATGCAAAAGACTGTCACACTGAGCCTTTGCCCTCGCTGGCAGAAGGCAGCTAGCTGCCTCATGTGAAAAGGCAAAGGGGCTACTGAGATGTTAACACTTAAGCCGTCAGCGGAAGGTAGAGCTAAAAGAGTACTGTAAGACTTCCTCCAGGCCTTCAGGGGTCACACCCCGCATCCCTCCCAGAGGCTGCTGCAATGTCGGTATAGAGTTGGCTCTTGCCAGTACCCAAAAAGCACTCGCCCTGTCTCCTGCACCCGCTCTCCTGTGTGCTCCCTCCCACGAGGAGCGGAATGCAGCAGGTCCAAGTGAGTGGAGTTTGCCCCTGCTGGCACTGGAGTGGCCAGCTGACTCTAGCGCTTGTGTACTCCAGTTCCCATCCATGAAAGGGCCAGGTAAATATCCTGCTTCAAAACTAAGTTACACCTGAATCTTAATCTGTGAATTACCTTTAGCCACCAGCCTGCCTTCCCTTCTCCCACCTCTAATGTAAGCATCTAAGGAGGGAATTTACAAAGAAGAGTTGTAGAATAAGAATAAAAGCGTGGTGAAAAGCTATCCAAGTTTTAGAAACTTCAGTGCAAACTTCTACGACAAAATCTTTGCTGGGGAGGGATGGCTCATGGATGAGGGTCAAGTAAAGCTTTCTATTTACCCCTTTGCTCATTTTAAATTCATTATGTTCATGCTTACTTGCAGAGAAAAAGATAAATATAGATGACTTATATGTATAGAAAGTTTTGAAAAGTAACCTCCCCAGATGAGAAATGTAGTAAGAGGAGGGCCTTGATCCATGGTGCTTGCTGAGGGAGCACTTTATCGGGGTCGGCTCACTCCATGGAATGCAAAAGAAGCAACAGAGAACAGCACTGGGTACCACTTGTTGAGCACAGTAATCCTACCCACTTACAACCATGCTTCCATCAGTATCTGGAATTCTGAAAATCAAATGGAGACTATGTCTTTTCTTTAAAGTGATTAAGGAAAGAAATGTGGAAGCTTCCTGGAGGCAAGAGGGAAGAAAGGCTATTTCTTCTTCACTGAACAATATTGGGATTGTTTTATTCTTTCTGAGTTAAGGATAAGTTATTCCTTATCTCTTTATATTTTTTAATTAACTCAAAAGAAACCAGTTTTTCTTTCTCAAAAGAAATTAAGTACTTACATTTTTAAAAAGGCATATACAGTGTATTAGTTCATTTTCGCACTGCTAAGAAAGACATGCCTGAGATTGGGCAATTTACAAAAGAAAGAGGTTTATTGGACTTACAATTCCACGTGGCTGGGGAGGCCTCACAGTCATGGCAGAAGGTGAAAGGCATGTCTCACATGGTGGCAGACAAGAGAAGAGAGCTTGTGCAGGGAAACTCCCCCTTTTAAAACCATCAGATTTCGTGAGACTTATTCACTATCATGAGAAGAGCTTGGGAATGACCCACCCCCGTAACTCAATCAACTCTCACAGAGTCCTTCCCACAACCCATGGGAATTATGGGAGCTACAAAATGAGATTTGGGCGGACACGCAGAGCCAAACCACATCATACTGCAACCCAAACTCTTAATGTGTTTGTTGCTTCTAGAACTGAAAGGACGTAAACCGGCCTGGACTGGCTCAGACAATTCTGAGACTTCTGAATCATCCTGTAGGACAAAAAAAGATATCAAAATGATACAGGCCTTTGCTGTAACAGAAATTTTGAAGCAGACTTAAGTGTTTCCTATGTATAATAACTCTTACCATAATGGGGTAGTAAAATAATGGTGAGATTTATGATATGACCACATATGGTTCCAATTAATTTAGTCTGAAAGTCCTCGATATAGTCTATCATTAATGTGTAAATCTTTCCATGATCTTAGAATCTTAGAATCTTCCTATTTCTTACAGAAGTCTCACACTTGAAAATTTAGTTGTCGCAGATGAGGAAAGGGCTAAGGAGGACTCCCAATTGTGGATTCTGCATAGCTATATCGCTAAAATCCCATTCACTCAATGAGTTCTTGCATATGCCGGTGACACTAAATGTTATCTTGCCATTCTGACTTGTCAGTTTATCATAAGCCAAAACAGTATGTACATAGAGAGGGTCAAGGACTCAGAAGACTGAAAGTAGATCACTGAAGACTGAGAAAACAGGAAAAACATTACCTTCTCTTGAGTAAGTTTTAAATAAAGAAATATACAATAAGTAACTACTAATAAAAGAAATTAGGTTTCTTTAAACTTGGTAAGTGGAAAAATATCTAGGAATGTTTAAATAAAGCTTGAGAACCAGCTATACAAATAAAGGCTGTTCTATGACATGTAAAATTTTAAAAATTGAAAAGTAAAATATAAGCATTAAGTGACATAGGGATGGGGCAGAGACAAGAAGAGACACTGTGTTGGCTGAGATGGAAGTAAAAGAAATGTCTCATCTATCCCCATGAGTCAATGTCTGCTGCACAGCTTGTGTTCTGTATGTGAGAAATGGGAGTGAGCAACTCATGTAGTGCAAAGCAGCCAGGTGCTGTCTTTTAGGGCATAGAAGTCTACGCGTGCAGTGAAATTTCAGAAAAATTACAACCGCCTGTAGCTTGAACAGAGAAGCAAGAGTACCAGAGTACCTGAATGTAAGAGTAACCAAATGCAAAATCCAGCCTGATTCAAGAGTACCTGAATGCAAAATCCAGCCTGCAGCAGTTTGTCAGTGGTTAAGGACAAAATTAACACATTTTAAAGATTGAAGTCGTTTAGGAATCCTCAAAATCTGTATAGTCAATCCTTATAAGTGTAATGATTGATATAGTGTAGGGTTTTTCTCCCCATTAACATTAAATACACTAAATACAACTGTAATGTACACAAGTAATCAATCAGTAATAGAGATGTACGCTTAATCTATTACAAAAACATTGATAGTGTAAAAAGCAAGTTTAGTTTCATTAAAAATAGATTTAATAATAAGTATTAATGAAGATAATACATTTTTATTTGATTCCATTTACTCTGACAATTGCTTGAAGTATACCTAAAGACTCTTCACATATATATATATAACAGGTTAATAGGTTTTATGGAAAAAGTTAACCATAAACAGGTTTTATGGAAAAAGTTATTATAAGTTGTATAGAAATCTTATAATCTTGCAGATTATATTCCTTTAACTAAATAAAATTCTGAATAGTCACTTATATTTACAACTTGAATGCTAAAAAGATGAGATATTGTTAGAGAAGGGCAAATGTTGCCATTAAGAGCAATTACACTACTATATTGCGTTTAATATATGACTACAATTCTTTTTTCTCTTTCACTTTTAATGTGCTTTATGAAAAATAAGAAAAATCAAATTCCTTAATAAAGGGAGTAAAATAATCTGTTTCTCTCAATTCTGCTTTTTTAATTGTTTGGGAAATGACTTGAGTCACTCTGGGTAAATCCTCAATATTAACATTCTTAGTACCTTCTTGACATTTGAATAATAGATTACAAATTCTTTACAAGAATTAAATATTTATTTAATAATTATCTTGCAAGACCATTGCAAGATTCTAGGTATTTTGTGATAAATGTGATATGTTGGAAATAATTTATTACTAAGAGTAGTTAAGTTTTTTATTCATGCAAAAATGTTTTTCTACATTAGTGTTAATTCAAAGATATTTCCATATACCATCATTCCAACTTTTCTTCTAATATAATGGAACAATTTCCTGAGGCTAGAAAGCTACAGCTAGATCTTTTAGGGTGTTATTGCAGAATTACAGTGAAAATGACTGTCTCAGAAGTTTACAGTTAAGAAAAAGAAAAGTGATAACTTAATAAACCATATATATCCTTCCACCTACTCCTACACACATTAGCTAAGAATTAATTGACTTAAATTTCCTCTATTCTGTACTCACCTACTCTGCAGAATACCAGAATCTGAGAATAGTCTCAGATGTTTCCCAATATTTTGGAAGTTTTCTGGTGAGACTATCTCACAGTGTTCATGAAGCAATATTACACGTTCTTTGAACCAGGACTTTCTGCTAGGCCATGGTGACAACTGGCTCATGTCTAAGTAATTACAGTGGCACTATTAAGCCACAGATCACTTTACCAAATGCCCAGTGCTACTGATTCTCATGACAAATGTGTGCCTTGAGGCTCTTGGTTCAACCATTGCCTGCACATGCAGGTCCACCTAACTACTGTATTCTTTTTGGTTTCTTCTCCATTCCAAATCATCTGCTTAGGATGATCTATACTTTTGTTTTCTACTTCCAGGATTACACATCAGGATTTCTTTAGGTTTTAAATATGTTATATAGAAATAACTTATTTCAGTGTTTGTTAAGCCACCAAACTGGCTTAAAAGTTATTAGTGATTTAACATTGAATTTAGAATACATTTTTCATTTGGTTATCTTTATTATTGATAGCATTACCCCTGACTGCATGTCTAGCTGGATCTCAGACTACACTTCCCCCTGGATTAATATGGTTCTGACACATCAACCTTCCAAAGCATCAGTACCTCACTCACTCCTACTTCAGAACCTTTGCTCATGTGGTTCTCTTTGCCTGTAATACTCTTATCCCTACTCTTCTCCTGGCTACTTCCTAGTCATCATTCAAGCTTCAATTTAATGTCACTTCACATCTTTAGAAACCACTAATTTAATCTATTAGTCATGCTATAAATTGTTATGATACCTGTTATTTTACCAAATATATCTTACGCTATTTACACTTCTCCATTGGTTGTTTCTTAAATCCTTGTCTCCTTCGCTATATTGGTAATACCATAAAAGTGAAGACTGTGTCTATTTGTGCACCACTATCAACAATGCTGAGCACAAAGCTTGGAATATACTAGTATTTCTCCAAAATACTTATTGAAGAAGTGAATGAATAGACTGAGGTCAATCAAAGCGGCAGAAAGTGTGCTTTGTTTAGCACTGCCCTTAGTGTATGAATTTGCAACATAAATTGACTTTGGATTTCATAATCACAAAAACGTAATTCTTTATAATATAATAGGCAAAGTCATATTAAAGGGAAGGTCTGAGTCCTCTTGGGACTTCTGCTTTGACCCTGGACTTTGCTCTACTCTGCTGTCCCATGTTTTTCCTCTTTTTGTCCCTGATCCTCCCTATAGTCCAGTTTTCCAATGTTTTGGTTCATATATCAGGAAATGTAGTTATTGCCATACATATTATATTTGACATAACTGGTGACTGCCTCTGATGTCAGAGAGCATTCACAGAAAAAGGAACATGATTTGCACCCAGATACCTTCAGTACACCTGTCCCTTAAGAATGGGTCAGATTATTGGAAATAATTAATGTGGCTTGCTGCTCTCCATTTAAGAGTGGTTTCTTTCCCAAGAAGTATACCCCATACTTTATGAGACAGACCAATATGAAAGGTACAAAGTCCTTTCAGAGTTCTTTTGCTAAGACAGTATTCATGGTTTAGAATCCACATTTCTTTTTTTCTTTTTTCTTTCTTTCTTTCTTTCTTTCTTTCTTTCTTTCTTTCTTTCTTTCTTTCTTTCTTTCTTTCTTTCTTTCTTTCCCTTCCTTCCTTCCTTCCTTCCTTTCTTCCTTCCTTCCTTCCTTCCTTCCTTCCTTCCTTCCTTTCTTTCTTTCTTTCTTTCTTTCTTTCTTTCTTTCTTTCTTTCTTTCTTTCTTTCTTTCTTTCTTTCTTTCTTTCTCCTTCCTTCTTTCTTCTTTCCTTCCTTCCTCTCTTCTTTTTCTTCCTTTCCTCTCCTCTCCTCTCCTCTCCTTTCTTTCCTTTCCTTTTCTTTCTTGATGGAATTTTGCTCTTGTCACCCAGACTGGGGTACAGTGGTGCGATCTTAGCTCACTGCAACCTCTGCCTCCCAGATTTGAGTGATTCTCTTGCCTCAGTCTCCCGAGTAGTTGGGACTACAGGTGTGCGCCACTAAGCCCATTTAAGTTTGTATTTCTAGTAGAGACAGGGTTTCACCATGTTCACCAGGCTGGTCTCGAACTTCTGACGTCAGGTGATTCACCTGCCTCGGCCTCCCAAAGTGCTGGGATTACAGGTGTGAGCCACCACACCCAGTCGAATACGTATTTCTTGATTCTTTTTTTTTCAGGACCAATACACACTCAAAAATTATGACACAGTATCTCAGCAACCAAAGTGATTTATGTGCCTTGAAGATTTGTGCCAAAATAAATTCCTTAAAAATCAACATTTATTTTTATTTGTCTTACTAGAGCTACAACACACAATCTCCTGGACTGCAATATAGCATCCAGCTTATGTCATCATTATCCCTTGTGAAAATGGTGTGCCCTAGACCTCATGTCTTCAGGTCCAAAGTGGTGAACAGACTAATCTGAAAAGCTTACCCTGGCTAATGAGGCATGTAATGTGTATTTAATGAAGATAACTAGACATATTAATACTTCTAAATCTGATTTTCAGTCTGAAGCTTATGAAGGTTAGGGGTCTGATACATGGGCAAAGTTTATCTTCTCAGCACTGCTCAAATAATCCTGCATAGTTTCTACTTGCTATGGTTGTGCATATACAAAATATTGTATGTTCATAGAATTGCAGTTTGAGGATGGATTTTATTAGAAATGTGTGATTTTTGAACAGAACATTAATTTTTCATTTAAGCTTATATATTTTATCAAATAATTATTAAAAAGCATTTTAAATTTTATTACACTTGGAGGTCACTATTTTCTCAGAGATACATATGTCCAACTTTATAATTAGCTTATGGAAATAATGGAATTGAATACACACAATTATCATGCACTGAATACATTTTTCTTATTGAGCACTAAGTGATTGTGATCTATGGGTGTTCAATTATAAGGTAGATATAAAAAAATAAGTACCAGGGAGAAAATGAGTTTATTTTATTTATTTATTTACTTATTAGAGATGGGGTCTCTATCTGTTGCCCAGGCCTGTCTCCAACTCTTGGATTTAAGTGATCCTCCTGCCTCAGCTGAGATTATAGGTGTGAATCACTGTGTCGGTGGTAAGTTCATTTTAGGAAAGAAAGGGAACTCAATAGCAGAAGTAAATTTTTTTCAACAAAGAGAGTATTATAGGGATTGCAATAACTGTTGTATAAGAACAAAACTTCTGAGTTAGTACACAAAAATCAATAATCCTTATATAAACAAAAAATAATCAGAAAACAATTTAAAAATAGAATAACATTAAAAATAGTAACATGCTTAAATTAACTTAAATCTTTTCTAGAAGTATTTAAACCTATAAGAATCTCCAAACCACTCTGTAAGACCAAGCTTGAACAGTTGTTTGGATTCAAGAACTCTTTGTTCGTGGATATGTCTCAACATCCATACATATGCTGATTCTTTCATTTTTGTTAGTATTACATTTAATTTCTATATTATCTAGAAGAAATAACATGAAATAATATTTAAGTAAACATTTAAAAATAAGTGCAATTAGTTAGGTAGTACTGCCAGATATTAAAATAAACACAATTATTTATAATTTTCAGAACATGAAATTAATCAAGATTTACTTTAGTAGGTTAATGGATTAATAAAATAGGCACATCTAGACAACAAAATATTATTTATTTATTATTTGATGAGCTATCAAGCCATGAAAAGACATTGAGGAAATTCAAACGCAAATGACTAAATGAAACTATTCAATCTAAAAAGGCTATATACCATATAATTCTAACTATATGACATTCCAGAAAAGGCAAAACTGTGGCGATAATAAAAAGTCCAAGGTTTAGGAGGAGTGAGAGGCAAATAGCTGGAGCACCGATAATTTTTAGGGCAGTGAAACTACTTTGTATGATGTTATAAGAATGGGTATATACCATTATAAACGTTTCTAAACCCATAGAATGCACAAAACCAAGAGTGAACCTCAGTGTAAGCTATGGATTCTGAGTAATAATGATTTGTCAGTTTAGGCTCATCAATTATAACAATTGTACCACTCTGATAGGGGATATTGATAAGGGAGGCTGTGCATCTGTTGGTATAGGGAGTATCTGGGAAATCTCTATAACTTCTGCTGTGAACCTTAAGCTAGCCTAAAAATAAAGTCTATTTTTAAAAAGTATACTATAAAGTCTCTGTAATCAAAACAGCATGATACAGATTCAAGAATATATTAATAGGTTAACAACATTGTATGGAAAGTTCAGAATAGACTCAAGTATAAATGAAGATTTATAAATATTATATATGTTATCTTAGGCTACTGGAAAAAATATAGCTTTTTTAAAACATAGTGTTGGGAAAACTGGATAATATTTTAGAAAATAAAAATATTGGGTCCATTATTGATCTAGTAGAGTGTGAAAACACTTTACTTGGGTCAACAGTCTAAACGGGAACATGCTTGGCTTTCTTTATAACGTGTGTGGAGACAGTTCTAATTATGATTCACTATCAAGCAGCTACATAAAAATTATAAATGCAACTTCATTAAAAATTTTAAAATTCATGATAAAACTGAGAAAAATTAAGAGACAGGCTGGACAAAAATATTTGCAACTTATGTCACAGAAAATAAAATGCTAGTATCTTTCACTTAAAAAGTTATTGAAAATAAAGTGAAAACAGCATAGGAAAATGATTAAAAAAAGAAAGGTTTAGAGAAAATATATAAAAATAGTCCTTGAACATATGAAAAGGCACTCTAACTCACTGATAATAATAGGAATGCGAATTAAAACTACACCATTATGCTATTTCTTACCTACCAGATTAGTAGAAAATGAGTGCCTTGAAAACACATCCTTTTTGCTAGGCTTTGGGAAAACAGACACTCATAACTTTTGATGGGAACATATGATGGTAAAACCCTTGTTGAACACAATGTGGCAATATCTAACAAAGCTGCTGGTGCATTTACACTGATCCAGAAATCCTCTTTCTAAGACTTTGCTTGTATATACCTTCCTGCAAATAACAAAACAATATATGCAAAAGATTATTCACTGCAGCATTAACTAAAATAACAAATGTTGGATACAAACAAAATGCCCATCTGTAGAAGACAGATTAAATAATTTATAAAACAATGAACAGATAACTAGCTATTAACTTATATGGAGTATTTCCAAGATACATTGTTCAGTGAAAAAAGGGGCTTAAAAAAGTATACATACTATGGTATGTTTGTGAATGAGCACAGAAGAAATTTGTGTGTGTGTGTATGTGTACATTCTCTATTATATATGTATTTAAAATGTATAACATGTAATGCATCACACACAGAAAAGATACACAGAAAATAATGAAAATGGTTAATTATGTGTTTGAGTATGAAGAAGATGGAGGGATGGAAGTAAACTCATCTTTATCTTTATATATAAAGGACATCTAACAAATATGAAAAAAATGATTGAATTCTAAAAATGAACTTTATTCAAATGAAAACGAAAATGCACCATCAGAACTTGGTCTGTCCCTTGCCTTCTCTGAGCAAGCGTTATCAACAGATGCTAAAACCATTGTGTGGTGGACTGTTGGAAAATAGGGCTTTCATACCTATTCAAGATATCACACAAGTATAATATTAATTACTAATAGAAAACAATTTTTCTTTATGATTTGGAGATTTAGCAGCCAAACTTTGAATCATCAATGGTAGGACAACTTGATATAATGTTCTTAATGTGAAACAACAAGAAATATACATAGCAACTGTGTACTAGTCTTGCCAAAATTGTTAAACTGAATTTACACAAGAAAAAACAAGAATGGAACACATTGTAAAAGACCAGAGGCCTAGAATGGTCAACATTTCAATATAATGAGAAAAAAGATAAGGGACAGTTCAACATTAAAAGAAACTAAAGAGACATAACCAAATTCAATTTACAACCCAGAATTGCATCCTGGAGTTTTACAAAAAGATTCTAAAAGATAATTTTAGAACAATTAGTGAATTTTTAAGATGGACAGTATATTAGGTGATATTTTAGAACTAGTGTTAATTTTCTTAGATGCAACATTGATATAGTAGTTATAGAGAAGAATGCTTTTATTCTTAGGAGAGTCCTGCTAACATATTTGTCAGAGAAGTTATGAAATGCCTGCAAATTATTTTCAAGTTGAACAGCAAAGGAAAAAAAAAGTATGTATTTAGAGAAAGAAAATAATTTTGGGAAAAATTTAATGTCTAAATTTAGCTAGGTACAGGTGGCATTGTGCCTATAGTAAAATTTCTCCAACTTTCCTGTAGGTTTGACTTTTTCCCAAAATAAAAAATTTACAAAATGAACAAAACTCTTTTTATATTGAAAATATAGCCTGCTTTTTTAAATTAAAAAAAATAGAGATTGATCATCTGATCAATCTATATTCAAAGGAGATTTTCAGATATAGTTCTTATATGTTTGCATGCCAAACTTCGCTGCCAGCCATTTGCTGGAATTCCTGTAGAGGACATGGTTGCAAAAACGAAACTTAAATTGAGAAACATCATAAGAATTCAACCACTTCTGAAATACGTTCTTTATGGGTTTACTGAAATACAGACGTGAAGGGAAAGTCTAATTGTAAAATATTCATCTTGAAATGCTTCAGCTGCCCCCAGGAGCACCATATCTTTCAGGGATTGAAATTGCAAGAGAAAGGAAAACAAGGTTAAAAAATCAGGTATATCCTGTTTGGAAGGGTGTGGGATTATATGGCATCATCAGAACTTGTTCTGTCCCTTGCTTTCTCTGATCTTTGCTTTCCTTTGTGTTAGTGGAGTTCTCAGGCTGGCTTGCCATTTCTGCTGACCAGATGTACACCGGCTGCTCCCATCTTAACTGCTATCTTCTACCAACTTTAATAGCTGAAGAAAATTTCTCTCACTCCTCAGATTCCTTTCTGCTCTGAGTATCTTCTCTTGGCTCAGATACCAGTCCTAAAGAAATGCTTGCGGCGAGGGTCATATGAAACTCTGATTTACTGGGCTCACATTGCCCACATTTAAAAGAGGAATGACATTGTAGCACTAGGGCTACTGAAGTGAAAGAGAAGAGGATGTTTCCCAAAACAGAATTAGAATTCTCTTAACATTAAAAAGTGGGAGAGTGCTGGGCAGGCAGAAACAACAGCTGTCAACTATCAGCACCATGGCCATTTCTGGAGCCCTGAATTACACATTTTATTTTATGGTATTTTTGTCACATTTTGTGACTTCAAATAAGCTACATGAAAATTTCTGGATATTTTAATTTTCCCTTCTCATCAGTAATCTCCTGTATACTTTTATTTTTATAGGATGAACCACCTTTGATTACAAATTTCTTGATCTCACACTTACCTTTACTGAGGTTAAAATATTTGCTACTTGGCACAACTCATTATAAATTATAAATCTTTTCTGTATAAATTTGTTTCTCAGTTTTTATGCCATTTAGTTTCTAGTCATATTTCTACAAAGTTAAATTGTTGTAAGAGTGAAATACTAACTTCCAAGGTAAAGAAATTCTGATTCAAGAATGATTCATTTTTAATAGACAGCAAAGTTATCACAGTAATACATTAATTTTCTTGAGTGTAAGGTGCCTTTTTATTCTAGTAACAACATATATCCATCACTTTTGTCCTTCATTAGTGAGATAAAATAGTGCTTGATGAGCATGAAAGGGCACCATATTATAACCATTACATTTCTACACAGCAGAAAATGAACTAAAAATATGAAATCATCTTGTAAACATGAGTTATATAAATAGCTACTCTTCCTATTATGTTAAAAAAATCTGTATGTAAGAATTCATTATGATTTGCAATGATATACTACAACCTAATCCATTAGATCCTTCTGAATCTTTTGTTTTATAGAAGTATGTCAATCAACTTTTCTTTCAGCCAGAGAACCACAAAATCTCAAAGGCTTACGCTTTGTAGGTCTCACCGATTATATGAATGCCTAGGGTCAGCTTCAGTTTGGCTGAGCATTTCTGGATTTGGTTGGTTGATTTTATTGTGCTTGGCCTGTCTCCTTGTGTTTTCTTATTGCAGTATCCAAGTGGAAATATCAGCCACTACTACAACATACTTTCAAAATTGCAGAAGACAGAAATTAAAGGTGACTGACAGAAACGTAAAATAACTCTCACAGCTTCTGATACAATGTGGCATATGTTATTGCCGGATTACATTCTCTTGATGAAAGCAAGTTACATGTCAAAGCCCAACATCACCGGGGCGTGGGATTATATATCTCCCATGAGTGGGCGCCAGGTGTAAGTGAGGGAGTGGTGAACATTTGGATAGCCATATTATCTCCCATAAAATGTATCCAAGAAGCTGACTTGTTTTGCTATGCTGGAGGCAGATAGCCAACTATTTACCCACCGATTAGTTCACATAGTCACTGTTTGAATGTCCACTGTGGGTCAGGTCCTTATTACGTGCTCCCTTGTGACATGAATTTAAAACACTAGAAAGAAACAGAAAAACATGAAATTGTTCCTATCAAGGTGCTTCCATTTCTTTGGACCAGGGGTTGGCAAAGGTTTTCTGTAAAGGGTCAGATGTTAAATACTTTAGGGTTTATGGGCCACATACAGTACTTATGAAGAATTCTTTCACCTTTCTCCTTCTCCATATCTTCCTCCTGCCCCTCCCCCCATCCTCCTCTCTTTAAAGATTATTTAAATATGTAAAAAAGAGTTCTTATCTCTCATATTGGGTAAAAATGGGCCACCAGACAGAGTTGGGGCACAGGCTGCTAGTTCCTGCTGTAAGAGAATAAAATGGACAAACACGACTTCTATGACTTACACTAAACACAACTATATCATTCCAAATTCAAGTGTGTACTCTAATTTAATTAACTTGTAAATTTATTAGTAAATCCTCTTTTAATGTGCAGTGTCCCAAAAACTGACAGAAAAATATAAAATCACTATATCAAAAAGTACTTGTGACAGGACCTGCATGGCTATAACAAATGTGTTTCCCTTAGTTCCTCAGCCTTATTCTCTTAATAATACAGTTTAGGCATTAGCTTCATGCTTAGTTTTTCACACTGACTCTGTACTTCTGAGACAGTTTATCTTGAATTGGGAATGAAGAAGATAACGAACATAATGTATAACGGCATGAACTGAGTTCAGGTCTTGGTTTTGTCATTTGTTAGTTGGGTGGGGCATGTTTATAATAGCTAATTCATGGCCTTCGTCTGATAATCCCAACATCTGTGTCATTTTGTGATTATATTTTCCCCTGTGATTTTCCTGGTTGTGTGTAGGCAAGGTAGTTTGAAACCGAATTATAGATTTTTTAATATTATGTTATCAGACTTTGAGCCTCATTTAAATCCTGAAGAGGAGATTGATTTTTTGCTTTTTATCAGGCAATCTGATTAGGTAGAGATTTAGGCCACAGCTTGCTTTCTGTGGGTTCTTATTCCCTCAGTTCAGTCTTCAGAGCATTTGCTGTACTATTTAGATCACCCCATATTTGTGCCCCCCAGTGGCCAAACAGTGAGTGGAAGCCTACCCTGGGCTCAGTTTCCAAAATCTTTGATATGATATTTAGGGTGAGATGCATGAATATGCAGTTTGGAGGTGAGTTGAGGAGTTCCCACACAATTTGTGGGATTTCTGTTGATCTTTCTTCTTTCTGTGACCTCCACAACACCTTCTACCTTCCTGAGGCCACCCTTTTCTGTCCTCTCTCCAGAAACCTAATTTCTAGCTCTTCCAGACGCTTCCAAAAAGCGTGTTTGTATTCAGGACCAAATAGTGGGAAGACAGAGGGAGGGGGAAAAATGGAAATTTGCTTCATGCTCTGGGGACCCCAGATTTTCTTGCCAGAGAGCAGAATTTTCCTTTCTTAGAGTTGTGGGGGCCTGCCTGGTAGCCACCGCCATCACTGTGCAGCTGCCACCCCCCCATCACAGCTGCCTGGGAGCTAGAACAGGAGAGAAGGAAAAAAAAGTTAAACAAAACAGGCCATTTCTTTCATTTTTTCCAACCTTCAGTAGGTTCTTTCTCCTCAGATTGGAGAACATATTTCTCATGGACCTCTTTCTATCTGTGCTTGGCATGCATTTCCAGATTTGGGGCTGTTTTTAGTCCAGGTTGGGTAATACCAGAGGCAGAAAGAAAACACTGTAAACTTACCACCAGTTTCACGGAACTTTGAATTTTGAAATTCTAATGTCCAATACAACTGCTGCCATGTGCTTTTTAGGGCCTCGGACTGCTGCTCCATAGGTTCTGTCTGGAATTTGGGGTTGTTTCAGTGGGAGAAACTGGGTGAAGTGTACTTACCCGCCTTCCCTAGAATCTGAACCCGAAGTTCCTTAATTTTTAAATGGGCAAGGATGAGAGCGAAATGAAAGGTAGTAGAGGTGAGGAAATAAAGGAAAGTATTGCAAACAGCAATATATTCACAGGCAAGAAGCCACAGGAGGAAAGCACCAGTCCATTAAGGAGAAAAGCACTTGCTGACATACAAAGGTGTTTTTTGTGATTGATTTGTCCTAATGAGTTGACTAGAAAAGCAAAGCTTGGGAACCTGAAAGAGTTCATCTCTATAAACATACGTGTGCATGTGTCTTTGTTGTAGAATGATTTATAATCCTTAGGGAATATACCCAGTAATAGGATTGCTGGGTCAAATGGCATTTCTAGTTCTAGATCCTTGAGGAATCACCACACTGTCTTCCACAGTGGTTGAATTAGTTTACACTCCCACCACCAGTGTAAAAGTGTTCCTATTTCTCCACATCCTCTCCAGCATCTGTTGTTTCCTGACTTTTTAATGATCACCATTCTAACTAGCGTGAAATGGTATCTCATTGTGGTTTTGATTTGCATTTGTCTAATGACCAGTGATGGCAAAGGGAGGGATAGCATTAGGAGAAATATCTAATGTAGATGATGTGTTGATGGGTGCAGCAAACCACTATGGCAAGTATATACCTATGTAACAAACCTGCACGTTCTGCACATGTATCCCAGAACTTAAGTATAATTATAAAAGAAAGAAAGAAAGAAAGAAAGAAAGAAAGAAAGAAAGAAAGAAA
>NC_045438.1:76508315-76508597 GCF_002776525.5 Piliocolobus tephrosceles | reverse complement strand
AATCAACACTTCTTTTAGTGAACATCTTAGAGCTCTTAAGACAGTCAATTGCTGCTGATAAAACTTATAAAGACAAGGATAGTAATAAAGGACATCAGCCATATTATCTTACTCTACTTGGTGTCCCCTGTAAGTAAAATAACAAATATGCTATATGTTACAAGGAGAGAAGAAAAGAAAACAAAAAGTGGAATCGTACTTTGGAAAGTTCAAGCTAACTAATACTAAAAGAATAATTTTTTTTTTTGAGACGGAATCTCGCTCTGTTGCCCAGGCTGGAGT
>NC_045438.1:76486434-76508215 GCF_002776525.5 Piliocolobus tephrosceles | reverse complement strand
TCACCATGTTAGCCAGAATGGTCTCCAACTACTGACCTCGTGATCCGCCCCCCTCAGCCTCCCAGAGTGCTGGGATTACAGGCGTGAGCCACTGTGCCCGGCCCAGAATAAATGTTAAAATGATCAACAAGTAAATAACAACAATGATTAAAACAACAAAATATTTGGAGATTATAGATCTGCCAATATTCTTTCATCAAGCACTGTCCAGTAATATCAAGGCATCTGGTTTGAAAATACTTCCTTTTCTATTTAAAAGTGTCTCAATAACTGACACCTTCCTGTTGGAGGAGTAGGATCTCCATTTTGATATGTGCTTATATTAGAATTTTCCAGGTTCTTCACTTTTTCTTGGTTGCACTATCAAAGTCAGGGACACATTTGCTATCAGTGTTATTTTCAATGTTGCAATTTGAAACCTGATATGGGCAATTTTCCCAAGCAAAACAATTTTCTTCTTGCATCCCCATGTAAATACAGCGTGAAATTTAATAAGAGGAGGAGATCTCAAAGGGCGCTATGGAAAGTTAGCAGAGCCTGAATCTTCATAGATTCCTAAATTCGAATTTAAGATGTTTCTATGAAAAATTGTTGGCATTTTAACATATTCAGTGCATATAAAATCAATATAATTTGATAATTATCAAAGATTTTATGGCCCCTTGAGATTACATGTTTGTTTACTACACCCAAACTTCAAAGATACTGACTTTTCGGATCCAAATTTGATAGTCACAGTTTCTTTTATTGAACTAACACATTGTACAGTCATGGCAGACTGGTCAAAAACTCACAGGAATAAGTGGCTCCTGAAAAGGGGTTTAAATTGACATAAACTACTAAAATTTTGTCTGGATACCTACTAGAATATGAGGATATTTTTGGAGATATCTTCAAAACAATTTCACTCAGACTTACCTTATTGATTTACCACAGCTATAAGGTGTATACATGTTTTTAGATGTAAGTATTTAAAAACTTGTATCTGTGACAGTCTTAAAAAATAACAATAATAACAGCTCAGCACATTTATATACTATAGAAGTAATAAGAAAATCAATTTATTTAGAAACACTTCAAGTTCTTGCCCTTCAACCATGTACACAAGATATGAAGACTTTAAAGACACAGCAATTTAATCACAAATGTCTTTTGCTGGTCAGGAATGATACTTTCTGTTGTCTCTCTTTTTCTTTTTCTCATCTCAAAGACACATGAAGTATAAGAAAAACTGCCAGATGTCACAAACTGCAACCCTGATAAACACAGTGCAGTTTGAAAAACAGATGGAAGTGTCTGAGGCTCACTTCATCTGGTAATGCTGTTCTTTCTCTGCTGTGATTCACACAAGGTGATTATTGTGAAGCCCAGATGCTGGCTCTGCAGCTGCCACCTGGTGCGACACCTTCTCTCAGGGTCCTATACTTTGTGCAATGAGTTTGAAAACGTTTGGGCTCTGCTGAGCATGTGTTTTGTTCTTTGAGTTTTGTTTAATGATTAGTCAGTAGTGAAATGAAATGGGCTCTGAAGACAGTGAATAAAATATGACAGGGAAGCAAATACTTTTTTTTTTTTTTCTGAAGCAATGTTATGTTAGTATTTGTCTAAGTACAAATAGGAGAGCTCAGTGGCTATTTAGAATGCAGGTTGAAGTTAATTTAAGATATTAAGTAGAAGTTAATTTAAGATATTAAGTAGAATTTAATGATAATGATATTCTAAGGTGTAAATCTCAAAGATGGATCTTCATGAAAGCAGAAATTTTAGATACATCTAGTCCGCTTACACGACCTGTCCCATTATATGAAGGCTTAAGGTGGATGTTTTCTCGCCAGATGATTTACATGTAAGAGTGAAGGCAAACAATAAAAGTGAATTAAATAATGTTAGACCAGAGGTCCCAACAATTCAACCAGTCTCATAATTGGAGGAATCAAGGAAAGGTCTATTATTAGCCAAGGACCAACCTGGGACAAGACAGCCTATTGAATTTTTAATATTAAACCCTGTTTCAAGTTTACAAATGTAACAAATACTAGGTAGGTAGATCCCCAGGTGAGGTTTGAGGCTGAACACGAGTCATGATTCAGCCACTTAGTAGATCTACTTCGCTGCACTTACTTTCCAAAGCACATGAAGTATGACACACATAAGAAGATGAATTAGAGTTAAGTCAATTATCAATTATTTGCTAATTGCATATACTTTTAAAAAGTGATGACAGAGTGAGGGGATAGAGAAAAGGATAGAAAAACTTAGAGTGTTGAAGTAACTAATACTTTGATTTGGGATCTAAGACATATACAAGAGATCAATAGCATCTCATTGATAGAAAGCAAGACCTTCTGAACAAACAGCAGTAGAAGTTTGTAATAAGAATGAAGACCATGCATATGCATATTATGGCTCCAGTGCTTAACCCATATTAGGTGACTCATTCATTAAATGAGATGGGATACAGAACAAGCTGGATTAGAATAAAATTATTTCTGGCCAGTTCAGGAATTAATGGACATAATTTGGTAGGAAAGAATAGGAGAGAAATTTATGCAAGAGAAATTGTTTGGAAAATAATAGAAAATTATGCATGACATTTACATTTGCAGTGTCTAAAACGAATACACTAAATGACTGACTGTAAATTCAAGACGTGGACAATGAGAGGTGCCATAAATTTATTTCATAATTAGTAGGGTATAAATGCTCTGTAAGGAAAAGCATTCTTGAAGTCATATGGAGCTTGAGTTGTAACAATAATTACTGAAAGTAGAAAAACTGAAGACACTTGTAGATATTCCAGTATTAGTTGAAGAAGGATTAGCATAGATTATGGGAAAGAAATACAATGATCAGACACAGTATGTAAAGACCAATTTACATATGAAAATAGAGAAAAATATAAAAGTAAATGAAAGCATACCAGATTAGAGATCCCAAGCTGTCAAACAATATTGTAAGAATAGATATGTTATTGGCTGTGGAGATACCTGGAAAAGGCTGAATTTTTAATGTGACTACCTCTTTTAAGCATATAGACTTGACAAATGCTGTAATTTTGCCATATTTGTTTTTACAGTTTTCATATAAAGAAATAATACAGATGTCTTTGAACCCCCCCATTCCATTCACTCCCACCCCCCATGATTAAAGGCAGACATAAGTCTAAAGTTATTTCATGTTTACAGTCTATGTTTTTATACCTTCATTAAATTTGTGTGATTCTATGAAGTATTGATTATGAATGTTCAAAATGTATTTAAACCTTTCATTATGCATCTTACTTTATTAACTCAGAGTTACTGGTTACCTATGTAAATATTTGTGATACAGGTTTCATTCATTCACTGACTCATTCACTGTGGGTGGGTTTTTACTTTGTTTATAGTGTCTTTGGTCATACAGATGTTTCCAGTTTTATTGTCTAATTTATCACTGTTCTTGTGGAGTGTGTACTTTGTGTATCTTGTCTAAGAGATTCTTCCTTGCCCTTGAAGTAATAGAGTTTCTTGTTATTTTTATATCATTTGGTTGTATTGTTTTAAATTTAATTGTGAAATGTGGGAGTTAAGCCAAAATTTCTGTATAACATGTTGCATGAGGTTGAGGTACAATTTTCTGCTTTTTAATATGGATAGCCAATTATCCGTTTATTACACAGTCAATATTTTCCCGACTCATGTTCAATGCCACCTCTGTTTTAATACAGATTTTTTTGTCTGTGAGTGACTCCCCTGCCCCTGTATTTGTTATCCTTGCATCAACACCATAATATTTAGATTTTTATAACATCATAATAAGTATTTATAATACTATCACTTGTTAAAATCTACTAATACCTTGCCGATATTTTGACTGGATTATGTTAAATGTATAGATTAATTGTGGAAAATGAGATATATTTGTGGTATTGAGGCTTCCCATTCAGGAAAGAATATATCTCACCACTTAAGCCTGACCATATTCTTCAAAAACTCTTTACGATATTTCATATAAGATACTGCTATTATATTTAGCTAGATTTAAATATAAATTATAATTTTAATGCTTTTTTGGAGGGTGGGGACAGAGTCTCACTATCACCCAGGCTTGAGTGCAGTGGCACAACCGTGGCTCACCACAGCCCCGACCTTCCAGACTCAGGTGATGCTCTCACCTCAGTCTCCTGAGTAGCTAGGACTACAGGTTCCCAACACCATGCCCTGCTAATTTTTGTATTCTTTGTAGAGACAGGGTTTTGCCATATTGTCCAGGCTGGTCACGAACTCCTGGGCTCAAGTGATCTGCCCACCCCAGCCTCCCAAAATGCTAGGATTAGAGACAAGAGTCACTGCGCCCAACCTTGATTTTAATTTTTATGGTTGCTAAAAACCAGGATTTTCAAAATTTTAATACTATTGAATTTTTACTAGTGAACAGAAACACTATTTTTTTGCATCTTTGTTTTATATCTGTATAGCAAATTGCAGAACTCCCTGAGTAGTTTCAAAAGTTTGCATCTCGGTTCTTTTTGATCATCTACATAAGCAGTCCTATCAGTATAAAAGTGTATTACTTTCTTTACAAGAATTACGACTTTGCCTTATTTTTATTTACTCACTGCATTGGCTGGAATTGCACAGTCCTCAATAGTAGCCACTAGTTACCTATGATTATTTACATTTAAATTAAGTAGATTTAAATAAAATTAACTACTCAGTTCCTCAGTTACTGACCACATTTCAAGTGCTCAATAGCCACAAGAGTTAAGTGGCTGCAAGATTGTACCACACAGAAATAGAACATTTCCATCATCACAGAAAATTCTACAGTCCCAGAGTAAACCTCGGGTATAGAAAAGAATTGAATAAATTGGGATCACCGATATACAGATACAAGTTTATTGTATTCATTTACATGCTGCTGTGTAATAAATTATTATAAACTTTGTGGCTTGACACAGCACAAATTTATCTCACAGTTTTTGCAGGTCAAACATCTGAGCACAGTGTGGCTGGAGTTTTGTTTAGGTGGAGATTTGTTTAGGTAGTTTATAATACGGATATTTGCTTTCATTAAGGCTCACTAAAGTTCATCTCTCTAACTTCCTCTTCTGTGACAAGCAGGTAAAAATTCTGCTTTCAAAGGCATTGTCTGGTTAGGTCAGTTCCACCAAAGATAATTTCCCATTTACTAAATAAGTTAACAGACTCATGGGAGTGATATCTCTCTGTAGTCATAACTCCCAGCCACACTCAAAGCAGAGTGGGCTATAGAATACTGAAGGTCACTGGGAGTCATCTTGGAAGTCTGCCTACCATAGCAACTTTAAATGAAATGCATATCTACCATTCTTACAAAGATAGTTTTTCCTGTAGACTTGGAGTAGCTGCCATAAGTAGGGTAAGAAAATTCCTTTATAGTTCTAGTTTAATAAGATTTTTCACTATAAACATGTATTGCATTATACTAAATAATATCCCTTCTTCTTTGTAGTTGGTCACACTTATTTTTGTCCATTGATTCTATTAACATGTTAAATTATATCCCAGGGTTTCTAATATAAAACACCTGTATACTTGGGACCAATTCTACATTTGGTTACATAGTTACAACTAATAACAACTGAGCTAGTGAGGACTACAATTCATTTATGGGTACATGGGGGTACATAAGAATCTCCTTAGATTCTATCTATCTATCTATCTATCTATCTATCTATCTATCTATCTATACTGTATCTGTGTGTGTGTGTGTGTGTGTGTATGTATATATATGCTATACAGTGTAATCTTCACACTGAGCCTTTAACAGTACTAATTTGAGGAAAGTAAGCCTGAAATTTGCCCTGAGCAAGGACCCCGGGGTAGGCCTAAAGTCATACCAGGCAGTAGTGCTCCTTGGATATCAACAGAAGGAAATATTTTTCTGAGGGAAACTTTCTTTATATATAGTCATTTGATGTCCCACAGATTAAGGGCAAGCAAAAAGCTAATAAGAAAGTATGAGTTTGCGTCCTTTGTAGAGACATGGATGCAGCTGGAAACCATCATTCTTAGCAAATTATCACAAGAAGAGAAAACCAAACACCGCATGTTCTCACTCATAGGTGGGAACTGAACAATGAGCTCACTTGGACTCGGGAAGGGGAACATCACACACTGGGGCCTATCATGGGGAGGGGGTAGGGGGTAGGGATTGCATTGGGGAGTTATACCTGATATAAATGATGAATTGATGGGTGCTGACGAGTTGATGGGTGCAGCACACCAACATGGCACATGTATACATATGTAACCTGCACGTTATGCACATGTACCCTAGAACTTAAAGTATAATAAAAAAAAAAAAAAGAAAATAACAGGCACATGATAAGGCAAGCCATTAGATCACAAAAAATGAATAACGAATAACAGAATTAGGTACCCCCAAACTGCAGAACTTTTAGATACAGAATTTAGAACATATATGTAGGAAAAGTATATTTCATAAGCAATAAATAGGCATTTTTAAAAATCCATGAAAACCATAAAGATTGAAATTTTTTGAAAAGTAAAAAGACAGGTTAAACAGGATTTGACATTGCTGAATGAAGAGTAAATGAACTGAAAGATTTATCTGAAGGATAGGAATGCATCACAGGAAGATAAGGAGATAATAATAAATAATGAGATGTACTAAGATACAGGGAAAGCAGAAGGTGAAGGTTTAAAACATGTCTAATTAGAATCCATCACCATAGATTTAACAAGATTGTTTAAATGCTGGTTGGAATGTGTACTGATTGCCATGCAATTACAACATAGTTGATGGCTTCAAACAAAAGAAACTTATTCTTTCACATTTCCAGAGGCTTCAAGTCTGAAATCAAGGTACCAGAGGGGACATGCTCCCTCCAAAGCCTCTAGGAGAGAGCCTCTGCCCCTTCTAGGTTCCAGTTGGCTACTCCTGATATTCCTTGGTTTGTGGCAGCAAAACTCCATCTCTGACCCTGTGTTCATATGGCCATTTTTCTATGTGTCTCACTGTGTTCTATTATCTTTATAAAGACACCAGTCATTTAGGGCCCCTCCAATATCCAGGATGTTTCATCATGAGTCCTTAACTAATTAATGTCTGCAAAGATGTTATTTTAAATGATTCTCACATTCTTTTTTAAATTAATTTTTATTTCAGTATCTTTTGCGGTACAAGTTTTTTTTTTGTTTGTTTGTTTGTTTGTTACATGGATCAATTACTTAGTGGTGAATTCTGAGATTTTAGTGCACCTGTTACCCAAGTAGCTTACTTTGTACCTATGTGTAGTTTTTTATCCCTAGCCTCCCTTCCACCCTTCCCGTTTTGAATCTCTAAAGTCCATTATATCACTCTGTATGCCTTTGTGTACTCATAGCTTAGCTCCCACTGATAAGTGAGAACTTACAGTTTTTGGTTTTCCATTCCTGTGCTACTTCACTTGGAATAATGGCCTCCAGCTTTATCCAAGTGGCTGCAAAATACATTATTTCATTCCTTTTAATGACTTAGTAGTATTCCATGCTGTAAAGAAAGTATACAACATTTTCTTTATCCACTCATTAGTGAATGGCCACTTAAGTTGCTTCCACATATTTGCAATTGTGAGTTGTGGTACTATAAACATATGTGTGCAAGTGTCTTTTTCATATAATGACTTCTTCTCTTTTGGACCCACGGTGGGACTGCTGGATCAAACGGTAGATGTACTGCTGAGCTTCCAAGTAAACATGAATTGGGGGGAGCACTACTTAACCCACTATCAGATGTTTTTCAGTATTCATGAAAATAAAAATCCAACATCTCAGTAAAAGTTCCTGGATATGTGAACTTACATTGGAGTACGTTTAAAAATAATAAAATTATTAATTTGAATTATAATTAAATTTAAATTAAAAATCTAAAACTCTTCTTAAAATCAAAGTGAAACTACAGAAAACTAAAGATCAAAAGGTGATCTTAAAAACAGCCAAAGACAAATATTGTATCACTAATAAAGTGACAACTTTTAGAATGGCAATAAATTTATGAATAGTGATAATAAAAGGAGAATCCAGTTAAATAAGTATTCTAAATTGTTGAAATAAAAAAATCATAATTTATAGGAAAATAATCATACATAGATGTATGTTAATAAAATAGCAACAGTATAAATAAAGAGGTCTTAATAGGTGAAAATCAAGAAGACAATTAACAACGTGATAGATATACCAATGGCAATACAATTTAAAAGACAATAAACATTTCAAGTGATAAATAAAATAATTGTCATGCTGGAATTTTATGCTCAGATAAATTATTAGTAAAATTTTACTCTTGCTCAATTTTACTATTTACTCAATTTTACTCTTGCTCAATTTTACTCTTTACTCAATTTTACTCTTGTGCTGCCTAAATCTGAGGATTCTCAGATAGCCAATTCAAAATAATCAGTTCTGTAATATTCACTGTTAGTGTCTTATCAATTGTGCCATCTGCCATAACATCACTATTATCTCTTCTGGAGGTCTCATTGATATGTATAGAAATTTATTTTTTATTCTACATGTTTTTAAATTTTTTCTTTTGTATTGCCACTGAGTGATACTTTTTTTCTGATTTATATTCCAATTTACTAACTCATTCTCTGGATGTGTCTAGTCTTCTGTTTAACCAAATCATTCAGTTTTTATTTTATTGATTTAATTTCTTCATTTCTACGTGTTCTAATTGGGTCTTTTCCAAACTGGTCTGATCTTATTTACTGTGTCTTCTCCATTCTTATGTTTTTAATTCTTTAATTATGACTTCTCTTTGGTGCTGTTTTCTATTGCTCATAGCACCCTGTATATGCTTTTATTTTACAATTTTTGATAGTAGGCTCATGTTTAGTCGAAATCTTTTGACACCTTAGCTGAAGGTTTGTGTTTGCAAAGTCATATTGCACGTGCTTCTACTAATCCCTTGGAGGTATTGCCATCTCAGGGCCGCTCTTCATATTAAGTTATCTGCTTAAATGTTATTAGACTTTATGTATGTTAGTATTCCAACATCACTTTAAGGGGAGACCATTGTACTAATTGTTAGAGAATTTTTTGATTTTCCACTGAGAGTGTATCCTAGATGGCAAAGAAGAGTTTTCTAGTGTACCCTGTCATGGAAAATGCAGCTTTTCAAAAGTCCTAGCTTTTTGCATTGATTTCATTCTAACTCACAATCTTATGTAAACTCAAAGCAGCCTTTCCCATCTCCACATGAAAACCAAAACAGAGTATCCACACCTCATGATTAAAGCTGTTTCTCAGCTTTCTCTTGATATTTGACCCATTTTTCTACCATTTTTGCCAGTCAGTTATGCATTTTGAATTATAATTGTTATATTTTATCAATCATCTACCCATACTTTGCAGTAAGATTACATGGGGATTATCTATTCTGCCATATTAACAGGAACCGAAGTCTACTTTCAGTTATATAAATGTAAATTATCAGAGCTTGTCCACTCAAAGTAAAATGTACATCCGGACAATTGGAAATATAAAATATACTGGTAAAAGATTAGAGCTAGAGATAGGAATTATAAATAATAGAGTAAGTCAAGAGATGTAGATGAGGGTCAGGAAGCAAAGTTTTCAGGAATTTAAAAGGGTGTTCACCAAGAAAGTTGGAGGATTCATGAAATGGTCAGAGAAAGATGGTTTTGGTTTACAGTGAGTGAACATAGTAACCCCACCCCCGCCATCATCCACAGGAAATATGTTCCAAGAACCTCAGTAAATGCCTGAAACCACGGATGATGCCTGAAACCATGGATGGTACCAAATTCTATATATACTATGTTTTTTCCTATACATACCTACCAGGGATAAAATATAGTGTATAAATTAGACACAGTAAGAGATTAACAATAATAATGACATAGAATAATTATAACAATATACCAACTTCGCTACTCTTTCACCCTGGGACCATTATTAAGTAAACTAAGGGCTACCTAAACACACTCACTGTGATACCCCGACAGTAGCTCTGATAACCAAGACAGCTACTAAGTGACTCATGGATGGGTAGAGTATACAGCATAGATACTCTGAACAAAAGGATGATTCACATTCAAGGCGAGATGGAGCAGAATGGTCCGTGATTTCACCATGCTATTCAGAACAGTGCACAATTTAAAACCTAGGCATTGTTTATTTCGAGAATTTTCCACTTAATAATTTTTGGACCACAGTTCATCCCAGAAACTGAAATCTCAGAAAACAAAACTGTGGTTAAGGGGAGACTATATACTAGGAAAAGGATCTCAGGAATAATGTAACATATTCTAGCCATGTCCCTACAGAAAAATGGGAGAAGACTTGCTATGCTAAACTCTTCCCTAGAAAGCAGTATTAAAAACCCTCTCTTATCCAGGATGCCATTGAGAATAGTATTTTCTTTCCTTATTCATTTCCCCCTGATTATGAGGTTGGAGAAAAAAAATGTTTAATAATAAATTCTCTGTACATTTAAGTTTGGATGTAGTTTTTCTTTATTGAGCCAGTTCAAACTAAAATTTTCAATAGTATTAATAACTAACACTAAATAACCTCTGACTGTAAATGGTAATTTCACCTATTTCAATGTGTTCAGTGGATAGTATGGTGTTTACCATTATCTACATTATCTTATCCATTTTCATCAAATATTTGCACCTTATTCATTATTGGCTATGCTTTTATTATACCATACTCCGATCCCAGTAAAAGTAAATTTTTAAAAATTAATTTAAAATATAGTCTTCTAAAACTCTTTAAGTTGGTAAGCTTAAAGAATGTTTGATGGCATCATACATATATTTGTATAATGAATATAGACAGTAATATTTTTGTTTCCCAACATTCAGTAAAATGACTTGCCTATCTATCTTTCTTAATAAATAAATGTAAGATCTTCACAACAAATTTGAGACATCATGGGGAAAATTATTCTACTTCCCAGTGGTATAACATAGGATATACTATATAATGTTAGTAAATGAATAATTCAAATGAGAAATTTTAGTTATATGAATTTATCTAGCTTTTAAAGGATAATGAATATACCAATATATCTATTTGACCTTTCTTAAAAAGATAAATCAACACTATACAGAAAAAGAGTCATGAGTAGTTTGAGACCAGCCTGATCAACAAGGCAAAACTCCATCTCTTCTAAACACACAAAAAATTAGTTGGGCGTGGTGGTGCACAACTGTAATCTCAGCTACTCAGGAGGCTGAGGCAGGATAATCCCTGGAACCCAGGAAGCAGAGGCTGCGGTGAGCCGAGTGTGCCACTGCATTCCAGCCTGGGTGAGGGAGTGAGACTCCGTATCAAAACAAAAAACCCCAAAAAACAAAAACAAAATAGTCATCGCAATAGAATAAAGCATCCCATTTCAAAATAATTGTACCATTTTACATTTTCATGAGGATTCTATGAAAGAAATATTCATTTGTAAATCCTTCCAGGTTGCTCTATTATTCATGTTGCTTCAAGAATAAATTGTGCTGACCAATTTGGGACTTTTATCAAATATATCACATGTATTTTTCCTTTTGTACTTTAAAACTTTAACTTTTGTCTCATTTTGACAGATAGTTATGCCTTCCGCAATCAGCAGCTGTTTTTTCTCTACCTAGCAACCTGGAAGGCTGATGTTAGAAACAGTTTTTATCATTATGACTCTGCCCCAGTCATGTGGGAATTGAGATTTGATTGATTTTTTTTAACAGCTTCACTTAGATTCTAGCCGTGCAGCTGTCTCTGCTTTCTTCCACTGCTTCAGGTAGAAGTTCAAACTACAGACCTAGGCAACAGTTTCAACTCTTTTCAGAATATTTTCCATGGAGATTTGGAAGAATGGAAACCCAGTCACCAGCTCTACCTTTAGCTTTTCTCTGATCTCCTGATATGTATGGCCTATTTTGCATTCCTGTTACTCAGAAGGGGAAAAACTATTCCAGACCATCTACCTCTGTGCCCATTTCCAAGAGCCCAGTAAGCACACAGCTTCAGGTGTCAGGCACTGTTCTTTTTATGTTGCATTCCTCATTTTTGGAGATGTATAGCTTGCTTGTATACACAACTATGCCTTTTAAATGCATTTAAACAGATATGTCTATCATTGCTGTTTGTTTGGAGTTGCAGGTGATTGATTACATTTGGATTCTCAGGATCATCTTGACTAGAATGTTTTTGAAGTTTTTAACTTTTATGTTTTATTTTTTAAGACATAGGGTCTTGGTATGTTGCCCAGGCTGGGATGCAGTGACACAACATGGGAGCATTGACCTGCTTTATTTTTAACCTGTTTTGGTTTACCCTTACTTTAAAAAGCCAGTGGTCCCTTGCCTCCAGAAGGTCACCAAATTGATGCCAAACCTACGACAGACATTTGATTGGCACAGCACACTACAGTCCAGAACTTCTGAGCACAAGTAATCCTCCTGCTTCAGCTTCCCATGTAGCTGGGGCTACAGGTGCGTGCCACCGTACGTGGCTGAAGTTTGTAACCTGAGCTATTGGAATTAATATAATTAGGATCATGATTATTGAAAATATGTGTAAGGGGAAATATGTAATCAATCAAATAGCTCTTATACAGGAGTACTTATATTTACCTGGAAAATGTTTTCCTCATCTTTGTTCTTACTTAGGAATTTTTGTATCATTTATACAGAATCATAAATGGGTAACATTAATAAGAGTTTGTTTTCATTTGTTTTTATAAAGCAATATAATGGAATGAAGACTCAGGCAGTGTGAAATGTATTTTAAATTATTGTTTTCCTATAATAGTGATGTAATTGCACTGATCCTTTTACATTCAGTTTCCAAAGGCCCCTTATGTTCAATAATAAATGTTTTCACAACAACTAGCTATGATTATGATATATAGCCTATATAGAGGTCAAACCAATGATTTTGATAAAGCTGCTTTGAATTAATCATTTTGGCACAGATAAATATTATTAATAAATTACAGTAAATAGTTTAACTTTGTGGTTTCTTAAATGGTACAGTTTTATGAGGTAGCAGCTGAAACAAAAATATGAAAATCCAGAGATTATATTGGCTTTTGTTTGCTATACAAGTGTGATTTCAATACTATCTGCTTAACTCTGATTGATTGTTTACAATATTGATATCAATAATGTTTACAACATTACTATCATAAGGAAGTATTTTCTAGGTAATATTATCCAGCTTAAGGAGGTGAAAGTCAACACAATTTATTTCAATGGACTTTTAAAGAGAACCAGAATTCATTACTTTCATTCCTATTACTACAGGAGACTTCGTAACAAAAAATGTGGTGTAACACTTTTGAAAAAAAAAGTCTGGGTCCAAAAACAAAGATAAAGCAAAAGAAAAAAAGACCTTCAGGCCGGGTGTGGTGGCTCACGCCTGTAATCCTAGCACTTTGGGAGGCCGAGGCGGGCGGATCACAAGGTCAGGAGATCGAGACCACGGTGAAACCCCGTCTCTACTAAAAATACAAAAAATTAGCCGGGCGCTGTGGCGGGCACCTGTAGTCCCAGCTACTCGGGAGGCTGAGGCAGGAGAATGGCATGAACCCGGGAGGCGGAGCTTGCAGTGAGCTGAGATCCGGCCACTGCACTCCAGCCTGGGGGATAGAGCAAGACTCTCGTTTCAAAAAAAAAGAAAAAAGAAAAAAGAAAAAAGACCTTCAAATCCAGCAAAAACTTCAAATCCAGAAAGTCAGGAATATAACTTAACCCTTAAAAAAATCATTTGAATCTTCTTGGAAGGGGCCAAGCACCAAATTCAGAAATGGCTCACTGGGGTCATGGTTCACTTCTACAAAAAGAATATAGTAGAAAATAAGAGGCATAGTTTTCTATTATTGAAGTATAAAGATTATTCAGAAACCTTGTGAACATGTGGCTGAGGTCTTGGTCCTCACTGGATGCATATAAGCATAAGCTTCAGTTATATCAACTGCAGCTTTGCCTCAGGAGTTATGCTGATAGTGATCCCCAATGTGTAAGAACCTACTGGAAGATGCCTTTAGTCATAACTGAAACAGAGGCAGAAACAAGAATCAGAGAATTTGGAGAAAGTTAGGCTAAAATCTCCACTGGTTGGTAGTTCTTTCTCGTAGGAGAGGGTAGTGTCTGTGTACTTGTGTCCCAGGTTCAACTCAACATTGGCCCATTGGCCTGAATCAGAGACACAGGACTTAAGGCAGAATGGAAATTGCTTTATGAACAAATAAAACATATGAAATTATCTGGAATGGATTAATTTATTTAGACATGGTAGAGAAACTTCACCCATTTCTGTGAATGACAGCCCATGTTTCAATGTTATGTCTGCACTTGTTCTACACAGGATTCCTAACGAATGAGAAATTAGTTAGAAAACAACTGTGCTCTTACCATCTGTTAGATTTTACTAATGTTAGACTTTAATATCCTAACTGTTGGCAAGAATAAATGCATCAAGTTTTGGGATTTTAATTTTTGCCTAGATGTTTGGTCAGGAAGGGGGCATTATGATTTTTAACTTTAGATCATTTTCTAAACCATTATTTTAGGATTAAGGTAATTTGATGTTCTCAAAAGATCTTCACATAAGATGTAGAGAACTGTATGGGACCATATGTCTGAGAATTATTTGAATGGAACATTAGAATAAGAATAAATTTTCAAATTAGGCCGGGCACAGTGGCTCATGCCTGTAATCTCAGCACTCAGCAAGGCAGGCAAATTCCCTGAGTTCAGGAGTTCGAGACCACCCTTGGCAACATAGTGAAACCCTATCTCTACTAAAATACAAAAAAATTAGCTGGGCATGGTGGTAGGCAACTGTGGCAACTGTACTCTCAGCTACTTAGGAGGCTGAGGCACAATAATTGCTTGAACCTGGAGGCAGAGGTTGCAGTGAGCCAAGATTGCGCCACTGCACTCCAGCTCCTGTGCAAAAGAGTGAGACTCTATCAAAAAAATAATAAATAAATAAATATGTTCAAATTGAAGAACCAGTAGAAACTTGTATTTACTTTGAATAACATTTTTTCTATCTAATATATTTTACACTATTAGAGGCTTTGTGTCACAAATCTAAACTGTCCAGCAATTGATCCCAGAAAACACCTACTAAAAATCTAATAAAATATCAGTTTTTATATGAGTCATGAGGACTTCTGAAAGTAGAAGCAGGATGTCCAATAAAGAGAGCAAAGAGCTTGGCAGTATTATGGAAGAAGTTCTTATTCTTCATTTTTCATGTTTCCCTAAGTAAATAAGAATTTTCTCTTTCTTCCCAAAAAAGAAAACACAGAAAAATACAAACAAGCAAAAAAAAAACCTTCTAGCCTTTTTCTTACCCAAATCTATTTCTTAACGAGAGCATAGGTGAGACTGGGAGAAGGAACTGGGTATCTGCTTATACACCTTATATGGAATCTGTTTTGGAAGCAACTTATTCTCAGGAATTATGCTTTCCATCCTTATGTCTGATGTATTTATTAAAATCGTCTCATAGACCTATTATTTTGGCAATTTCAGGATTAAGAAAGCTTAATTTTGGCTTTGATTCAAGCCACATTTTCCAAGTCAGATTTATCAATAATTTATATCTTAATTTAACTATTTTTTTGCAGTTTTCTCAATTTATCTAGAACTCACTTTGGAAGGGAAGAATGATTATTTGTCACTCCTGAAGCTTACTGTCAAAAATGTATGTATCAAAAAGTTTTATGGTAAAGATAAATGATTTATAATTACACAAAAAGGCACCAGCCTCATTTGTGCTGAACTCACCTGTATGGCAGTTATTTTTGTAAAACTAAAAATACTTTGTATGTGTGCATCTTTCCATTTTTTGAAGTTTTTAAATAAATATATTCTTCCCTGATTTTTCTAGACCTTCTAATATAAATGGGCATTTTTGTCTCATTTACATAAAGTAATGGCATTTCAGAGAATCTGAAAGTGACATCACAGGAACTAGGAAATAATTGAGATAGAAATGAAACCCATACTTATGACTTGAATTCAGTGTCTGTAAACTCATTCACTAATAAAGGAATTTAATTATCAGTCACTGTGCAAAGCCCCAAAGAAAGATTGGTAAACCAAACAGAATTGGTACCTGCTCTCACGGAGTTATAGTTTAGAGGGCAAGCACACAATAATATGTGTAAAATCAATAAAGTTGAAAATGTGCTATCACAGGAGAAATTCAAGATGTCAGGGGATGATGCAGTAGAGAACACCTAAGCCAGCTCATACCATTGACACTTCTGTAAATTATAGTTTTAATGCTGAAAAAGAATTCAAAGGCAGTATATATAAAACATAAAGATCACAACAGGCATGATTATTACTTGACAAATACTGTTAGAATAAAACCCTGATCACTCTTCATGTTTAATTTATTCAGCCAACTATTAGATACAAAAGATTCAAAGGTGAATACGATATGATTCCTGTCCTCAAAGAATTCTCAACCATCGGAGAAAGACAGGTAAGTGTATAGTTGCAACAAAGTATGGCACATGTTATGATAATACTTTGTGATGACTGCTTTGGAAACATAGAGAAGAATATGGAATACTATCTAGGAGTGTCCAGAAAGATGTCACTAAGAAAGTAAACTTTGAGCCAGCTCTCGAAAGGTATGTAAAAATGGGTCAAATAAAGAAGAGGACGAAAGAACCAAAAAGCTACAGAATGTGGCAGTTAACCTATTAAAGTAATGATATATCCAGGAGATGGGAAATGTTTAATGTGTTTTTACTGCTAGATGCTTGGAAGGAATATTTTAAGAGGTTTGAGGGGAGTTATTTTGGGGTGAGACTGCAAAGTTCAATATAAATATACGCTTAACATGAGGGCAACCGAGATCTTTTAAAATGGGCTTATGATGGAGATATTTTTAGGATTTTGCTTTGTGCATTGGTTACGGTAGGAAGACTCAAACAAGGAAACCAATTAGGGATCTATGGCAATAGTTCATTCAAGAGATAATTGGGGAATTTTGATTAAATCATTGAGTGTAAATAAAGACCTTATTTAGGAGACATTTCAACATTTCAAGGAGAATTTTTAGTACCTCAGTGTTTAAGATGAAGGAGAGTGTGTAAAGATTCATAACCAGTGGTTATATATATTTTACATAGAATAGATATTCCAGTTATAGAGTTGTGACTTCTGAACAATATAATTAATTATAACCATTGGGTATCTAGTAATATGAATACAGATTTCTCCAAGAATAAATCATATCAGTTCAAAGCTCATATGATATGTGGCTTGATCAAATTGAAGTTGAATTTCAAAATTTGAAAAATAACAAAACAGGTTTAGACAATGAAATTATTTAGTATGTTGGGAGTCTAGATACAGTATAAATATAAGGTTCTGAATAAAACAAGTATCTAAAATATATAAAGTAATACATGAAAAATTTATGAAAAAATTTTAAATGGACAAAATGGAACACCGAAGTTGTATAAATAGTTATTAAATGAAGTCAAAAAATATTGAGACAAGGAATCAAGTATTTAAAGCCACACCATGCTAAAATATAATTTTAAAAATAAAAAGTATATTTTTAGTTGAGTCTTTTTGGAAAATGCAAAAATATATCCAAACAAACATAGAAAACTTTGCAAGTACATGATAGTATATTTAAATATATTGTACACTTTTTAAAAATTAAATTACTAAAGCAGATGTAAAATTCTAATCGTAAATTTTCTACAGCATGATGCCATTGACAGTCTCCATCTGACTCTACTCCTAAGAGCATAGTTTTAAAAAGCAACTCTTAGTTTACTAGGAGATATTCATTGAGTCACACATAAGTTATCATAATCAGAAACACCTATCATTTTTAAATCTCATGTGAAGTTTAAATGGAGTATGTGTGAGAGGGTGCAGGTGAAAATTCACCTCAAGAAAGCAAGTCTTTTAAGAGTGCAACTTCTGGAATCAAACAAACAGAGATCCCATACCTGTTTCACCACTTTATAATTACATAGCCCTGAAAATTTAACACCTCGTACCTCAGTTTCTCAGTTGAAGAATGGGTCTGATAATAGTAAATCATAGGGATTTTGTGAAAACTAATGATACAAAAGATGTAAATATTTTAGCATAGTACATAGTAAGAGTTAAATAATAGTATTCAGTAACTCATAGTAATTTTAATAGAACAGAGAGTGAGGAAGAGATCAAGGAAGAAATAGTCATGCTAGACCATCCATAAATGAGTCCATTATATTGGCAACAGACTTGTCAAAAGCAATAATGGGTGGCAGAAAATACTAAAATAATATGTTTGAACTGCTATGAAAAAGCAATGGTCTACCTAAAGTGATGTACTTACTAAAAATATCTTTTAAGGATAAGGGTGAAATAAAAGAGGTTTTACATGAATAAATAGTAAGAGTGCTTACTGCCAAAAAATTTGAATAAAGTAATTTCTAAGGATTGCCACTTAGGAAGAAAGAAAATGATTCCAGAAGGAGGACTGAGATGATTAAACAAATGATGAACAAAAAATATCATTAGTTATATAGGTAAATCTCTACAAAAAGGTCTGTAAAAATAATAATATATAATTTTCACTGTCAGCATATCAGAAAATATTCTTGATTACAGAAGAATGTAATCCAGGATTGGCATGATCAGAATAAAATCATTCCAAGGTAAGTACTGTTTAAGAGACAGTTAAGATATTAATATCAGACTTTTTATGCTAAGTCTACATACTGTATATAAATTTCCAAAAGTACAAAAGGGTCAAAGTGGGAGGAACAATGCCCATTTTTTCAAATAAATAAAAGATAATTAAAAGGTAGAGAAAGCAAGACAGATTAAGTAAATTTAATTTAATTTAAGCAATTTAAAGTAAAATGGAAGAAAAGGTATAAATATATGAATTATCACAATAGATGTAAAAGAACTAACCTTGCTAGTTAGGAGACAGAGATTGTCATACATGATTTTTTTTTATATATGCTTTTTGCAAGACATTCACTTTAAAATAGGGCACAGAAACATTGAAAGTGAAAAGACAGAAAATGGTCTAAGAAATGGTCACCATAAAAATATAAAAATTCTGAAACAGTATTTTCTAATACAATTCACTCAAAATATATAAAGCAATAACTGATAGAGATGCATGAAGGAAATGAAAAATATCACACTATCATGGAAGATTTCAATGTAGTTTTCTCAATTTGTGGTAGATTGAGCAAACATAAAGTTAAGAGTAGACAAATCTTGAAAAGTATATTTAACAAGCTGAAGTATATATAGAATATTTGTAACAAGTGTTGTTACATTTGTGTTGTTGATATTTATTCAATATCGCTTTACCACTTATGTACCCAGTTTACACCAAAGGTATTTTACTGCAAACAATTTTAACATAATGTCTGGGAACTCTCTTTCAACCTAAGTGCTCAGGTTAGGCAGGAAGTACTGAGTAATTCATGCTCAATAATACAAATATTTTTGTCTTCCCTTTCTTTTTCACTTACCTATTTTTCTACTAGTGTTTCTATATTCACTCAAATATTTTTCTCAGAGTCTGCTCTGGGGTGAAAAAAATGTAAGCACTGGAATTGATTCTAGGAAGCGAACCTTCAGGATGGGCTTCTGGCATTAGATTACTTCTCAGACAGATATTCAAAGGACCACATTATTGGTAAGTAGCATGGTGATGTCTCTCATATGCCATAGGACAACATTAACTAAGACTCTTATCTATAGTATCTTGAGATGGAATAGAAATGGAGTGGGGAAGAATTCATGCTATGAGGCATATGCTAGTAAGAAGGGGCACTTGGGATTGTTGAATCATTCAGAAGCCCAGCAGTGGCTGAATTCTGTTAGTCAAGATTGATAGTAGAAGATGCTTCCATGGAATTGATACTCCCAGTTTCGATGGAGATGATAGAATTGCAGAACAGCAGAGACTGCACAGGAACACTTGCCCATAAAAGGCAAGTTCAACAGGATACACCTCTCTGTAGATGTGAGCTAGCCTCTGACTTCGACCACTCCAGAGTTTCCACAGTCATGGTGACAGTGATGGAGGCAATTAGTAGGCCTTAAAGCGTGTAGCAGCAACAGAAAATAATGCTGATATCGTCCCATCCCTTGAGGAAACCAACTAGCTCCTTAGTGGTAATTTAATGACATTATATTTCTTATTTCCTATAAGATCCAGGATTCTAACCTCACAGGTATTTTGTACAAATTGGGAATATGAGTTAGCCTTCTTTGCCCTCATTGCCTTGCCCAATCCACCAGTTTTGGGGTAAGACTACCTGAATACCTTCATGGAGTCCAACATAGCATCACCTGGGACTTTGATGAAAGAGGTTCAACATGGGTGCACGATTATGGATTCTTCAGTCCTATAATATACTATATCACTTGCTGATTGAATTTCTCAGTAGTCTATTTAAAAATACAGTTAATATGACACCTTGAGAATGACAGCTTGGGGTGCTATTCTTCAAAATCTGATATATAATTGAACCAATGGACATTATATGTCACTGTGTCCCTGGTTAGCCAAAAACATGGAGAACTACAGTTACAGAAGTGGGAAGCTCCTCTCATCCTCACCTCTAGTGATGAACTATCCCTAATACTTTGAAGACAAAAAGATCTAGTTATTCGGGTGGGTAAGGAGTGCGTTAAACCTAAAGCTATAGTTGCTTCCTAGATATTTTGGGGTCCTTGCACTGGCAATCCACTACCAAAGAAAGGAGCTGTATATTGGTAAGGGATATTGACCCACGTTATCACATGCACAAAATTACTCTGAGTATTTTTCCTGAAAAAATAAATGAATGATAATATTATTTATTTTCATTAAGCAAAATGTACAGAAGAACTAGCCAGGAGAGAATACAAGAATTCTGTTAAGATATTCGTTTTGAGATTATCGTTGTATCCCCAAGTATAGAAGGTCTAATTTTAGCTCACTGCTATTGAATCATTTAAATCAAATATCCAGATGAAACTATTACACATTTACTGAGATTCAACTATCTCAAGACAGTCTGTAATCAAAATTTAGTAATTTTATTTTAGTATCCCATTAACTCTGAAATAAATCTATAATTAAAATGTTGTGAATAGACACTATCTTAAACAGGCTGTAAAAGAATGGCATAAACTTAATGTCAGGAACAGATGGACTTGAGTGTGTGAAGCAGAATGGTTACCTACTTTGGAAAACAGTTTGGAGGTTTCTCACAAAGCTACACATAGAGTGACCTTGTGACCCAGGAATACCACTCTTAGGAATGAAAGTCTTTGACTACACATAAAGGTTTAAATGAATTAATATAGCAGCATTATAAATATTAAAGAAAAAGTGGAAATACCCCAAATAATCATAAACCAATGAGTTGGTAAACAAAATGTGGTATATTCATAAAATGGAATATTATTCAGTAATAAAAATGAGTAATGTGGCCGGGTGTGGTGGCTCATGCCTGTAATCCCTGCACTTTGGGAGGCCAAGGTGGGTGGATCACGAGGTCAGGAGATCGAGACCATCCTGGCTAACATGGTGAAACCCCGTCTATACTAAAAAATACAAAAAATCAGCCGGGCGTAGTGGCGGGCGCCTGTAGTCCCAGCTACTCGGAAGGCTGAGGCAGGAGAATGGCACGAACCCGGGAGGCGGAGCCGAGATGGCACCACTGCACTCCAGCCTGGGTGACAGAGTGAGACTCTCGATAGATAGATAGATAGATAGATAGATAGATAGATAGATAGATAGAT
>NC_045438.1:76389598-76486424 GCF_002776525.5 Piliocolobus tephrosceles | reverse complement strand
GATAGATAGATAGATAGATAGATAGATAGATAGATAGATAGATAGATAAATAAATAAATATAAAGAGTAATGTACTGATACGTGCTAAACATGTATGAACCTCGAAAACATAAGCTAAGTGAAAGACACTAGTCACAAAACACCACATATTTTAGTATTCTATTTATATGAAGCATCCATAACAAAAAACTCTATAGAGACAGAATGTATTTTAGTGATTGTTTAGGGATGGGAAAGTGGGAAGAACTGTGGAATTACTGCCAATGAGCATGTTGTTTCTCTTTGCAGTGATCAAAATGCTCTACAATTGATTGCAATGACCTGAATATACTAACAGCCATTGAATTTTACACTTGAAATAGATTGTAACAACTCTGAATATACTAATAGCCATTAAATTATACATTTGAAATAGATAGAGTATATGATATATTAATTGTATCTCATAAAGCTGATATATATTTTAAAAACTTAGTCATTTCACAAAAATGAAAAAAATGGCTAATGTTCTTGTGACATGTTACTCAATCATGTAAAAAAAAAGGAACATAAGGTAATAGTATTTCTGCACTATTTAGCACAAACTAGATTTTAAAAAATTAAAAACTAAGATGTGTAGTAGCAAGAAGTATTATTGAAAATGGGGATCAAGTAGAATAATGGTCATCTGGAGTTGACAGGAAGAGGGAATGAAAAGTTAGTGTTTTATTGAATTTTTAAAACTGTATTGAGATATTATTGATATATTTTAAAAACTGCGCATAGTTAATGGAGACAATTTAATGACTTTGGAGATATGCATATATCTGCGATGCCATTACCACAATCAAAAGTTCCATATGAAAAATATGAAAAATGTCTAGAGAGGGATGGTGGTGATGGTTGCACAACAATGTGAATGTACTTAATGTCACAGAACTGTACACTTAAAATGGCTAAAAGGGTAAGTTTTATGATATGTGTATTTTACCACAATAAAAAAAAAAGGGTAAAGAAGAGGAAAGAGAAGGAGAAGAAGAAGGAGGAGGACGAGGGGAAGTTGGAAGACGAGAATACGAAGGAGAAGGAGAAGGGAAGAAGGAGAAAGGAGGGGGAAAAAAAGGAAGAACAATGGAAATTCTTGTCCTCTGGTCACCAAAGCATAAACAAAATAAAATTAAAAAGCTGAGAACCAGATTGAGGAGCTGAAATGTGATGTAGAAACCTTGCCGTCCTATTCCTGCTTCTCATCTCAACTCATTTGTGTTTGACTCACTGGCTTGTTGAGCATCGAGTGAATGCTTGTCTGTCTGTATTTCCACCAACTCACATATTCCTCCTGCAAGATGAGTAACTTACACAATTCATAAAATTGTGAAAGATTTCTTCTTATTCCATTCAAAGGAGGAATCAGTGAATTGAAACTTGGACATGATAGGTCCATCTCTTTCAGACATTGTTTTGTAGACTGCTGTTCTCAATCGAGCACACTCTGCTTTTTCATTTTCTGTTCTCATATACTAAGAGAATATTATTGAGGGTCATCTATACTTCCAGTAGTAATGCTAATATCTTTATTCTCAGTCTGCAAGTCTCACGCTTATTGGTCTGAATTCTACAGTAATGTAATTGAATGATACTTTCTTTATTTCCTGAATTTCTGAGTTTTATCCAGTTCTAACGGGAGCAATAACAGCTATAATATTGGGTAAATCAAGAGGGTAGCATTGGCCCTTTCCTTTCTACTGCAAGGAGACTGACAAAAATTTGCCATAAACCTCTTGCTTGTTCATCAAGAAAAACATAAAGCAACAAAGACAACCCTTCACTTTGACTGCTAAGACTGTGGAGGGAATGAGTAATTTGGGAAAAAAAAAAAAGTTTTTTTTCCTCTGTATTCTTATTATTGCCACATTCTTTATTCTGTAAAAAATAAAAATTTTACTAATTCCTATGTGGTCCATTGTACTCAGAACACTTACATTTAAAATAAGCAAACTATTTTTTTAAAAAATAAAACACAGCAATTATCTATTAATACCTGTCAAACGCGTATCTCATTGAAGTCAGGGGCATTTCTTGCAAGACTTTTAGCAAATTTCGCATAGGTGTGAGCTATAGAATAGTAAAACTACACATGAAAATAAGGAGTACATTTTAAATAGCCAAGTAAATTAGTTAAAATGTAAAAACAGTAAACAGCAAGTCAGTAGGTTCTACTTCAGATTTTATCACTGTCTAACAGTGAGATTTTGGATAATTTGTTTAAGCTGTTCAGGTTGTAAACTCATTCATTAGACTGAAAGATATTTAAGGTTGTTTCTAGTTTAAAATTTTAGAATACTTAAAATTGTCAGTTATCCAAATTACTGCTTTCCACAACCTTAAAATCTACACTTTAAGAAATAACTGCATGACTGCCTTATGTTTTCAAACCAATATTTGGAACTCTGTAGACAAATCTTCCATCATCAGGCAGAATAGATTATATGTACTTCGCAATAAAAGTTACTGTTCCATAAAAATCCATTTTTCTATTCCTCCAAATCATGTTCATGGTTGACTGCCCACTAAGAGAACAATTTCCCTACCAATAATCTAGATTTTTATATCCTTTATTCTCCATTTTCCTATTCTAATCCTTTATTATATTAATTAACAATAAAGGGCAAATAAATAAACCAATATTAAGATTGCCTTGTGACTCATATCTAAAAGGAATAAAAATGGGAGAAAAATATCATTTAATTTTTTTTCTATATTTATCTCTTGCTAGAAACTGGGAACAGAATTCAGTGAACTTAGTATTATCTTAATAAGATTATAGCCCATAGTTACATTATGTCCTATAAACACAGGCATCCCTAAGGACTGGGATGAGGTCTCTTGATTTTTGGTTTTCAGCATCTAGCACCAGGCTAAAAAGATGAAAGATTCTCTATAAATGTGTGTTGAACTGAATTTAGCTGAAGGAGACAAGGAAAGGAAAAGGAAATTTGAATTGACTGGGCTGGGACATTTTTGAGTACTTTACAAAGTTATCATACAAAGGTTATTGACTTATACTGATATTTTAAATAAACATGCTGAGGCTCCAAGGCCAAAAGAACCACCATTTCATGGACTTCCTTAATGGGCTACAACCAAGTTGCATAACTCTGGCTTGATAAGCTGGTTTCCTACCAAGTTCAGGTTTTTCCACCATGTCCACTCTACCTCATAATTCGCCAGTACTCCTATGTGCCTTGATTTCACTATAAGGTAGAAAAAGAAGATTTTTGCCTTGATTTCATAAGGTAGAAAAATAAGATTTTTGAAATTAATAGAAGTGAAAATAATCTATGTATTTTGTGAAGATTTATCTGTAAACTTATAGAATCTCAGGTATAAGAACTTGACTTTACCTTTTCTGAGTGCTAATTGATGATGATGATGATGATGATGATGATAATAATAATAATAATAATAATAGAATCAAAGAATTGGTGGTAAAGAGAGGGTATGATTTCCTCAACCCAGCAGCATTTTAAATACTGCAAGAACATACAGTCATGACAGGCTGACAGATTTAAGTTTAACAAAATCATGAAAATGTATCACTGCATATATTTTTATCTTTACCAAAGTTTAACCTGGTTCTCACTGAATTACAAATATATGATCTTAGTGGCCTAAAATTTATAGAATCATTCATGGAATGTTTGCTTTAGTCAAAGCATCAGTTTATTCTACAGTAAGTTTCTGTACAAAGGGCATCATATTTATGCTCCTGGGTCTCCATAGCTAATTCATATAATCAACAAATATTTATGGGGCAGCTACTATGTGCTGAGAACTAGTTTAAAGCTAAGTTCTGGAAATAAAGCTATTAGCTGCTCTTGACAACTACATTCTAGTAAACTGTAGCCTATCCGGGAAATATTAACCAGAAAAGTAAATAAATAGAAGTTCAATTAAAAATAAAAATTATATTAAAAAATAAGATCTGTTTAATAAGAATGGAAACAAGGGCTGATTGGTGATTTTAAAAGATGGTAAAAAGGTCTTTTCTAAGGAGGAGCCTACCATGTAAAGATCTGGTAGAAAAGCTTTCTATGCAGAGGAAAAATCAAGTGCAAAGGCCTCAAGTAAGGACTGGCTTGACCTTGTTTGAAATACAAAAAGTCCAGTGTTCCTAGAATTAATAAAATGAAAGTAAAAAGTTTAAGTCAGTGAGGTAGGCAGAGGTCAATGACGTCAGGCCTTCTAAGCTAAGGAGAGGAGGGTGTGTTTTACTTGACTTGAATTGCAATGAGAAGCCATTGAAGTAGGGTACCTACACAACCTGTCATCCAAACCAGAACCTTTTGAGAGAGAAAGTAGGCTCAATTAATAATTATTTCAGAACAATAGGAACAAACAAGGACTCTCTCAAGCAAACAGGGACATGAATACCTTCTATTGAAGATTTCTAAGCAGTTTCTTAGCAGAAAAGTAATATATGATTTATGCTCATAAAACATTAAATTAACCTCTTTGCAGAGAATGAACTATATAAAAGGACAAAACTGCAAGCAGAGCAATGAACAAGAGATTACTGTGTGTGCCTCATTGGCAAATAATTTTGTTTGTCCTTAGCTTTGTAGTAGAAGAGATGGTAAGAAGTATTCAGGTGTGAAGTTAGAGCAAAAAAGAAAAATTCGTTGTATCGGATGTAGGGTGGGAGGGAAAGAAAAGAATATGGGATGACTCTCAGTATTTCTGCTTGAGAAAAATGGGTGAATAATGACACCATTTACCTATGCTGAGTAAATTGGAAAGGAGGAAGAGTCAAGAGAGGAAATAAAAATTGTGCTAAGAGAAATTTATCTGAGATAAATATATCTCTAAGCACAGAAGGCCGAATATCAGCTAATTCCTAGACATATTGTCAATTAAGTCAAACATTCAGACCAAACTTTCGAACAGAATTCATTCGGACTCAACTGTCACAAGCTAGCCTATATGCAAATTTAATAATTTTGAAGGTCTTTCCGCGGGAAGCAAAGGCAGTACAAATAGTAAATCACAAAGGAAATATAATAGTTACTTCTTCTATTTTAAAGTCCAGGGCTCTCCTCTGACCTCGATATCAAGAAATACGTATAAATTTAAATATGTGAATATATGTTGTAGCACAAAATGCATTAATTTCTGCTTGACTTTGCTCATGGATCCTTTCCCTAGTTTCTTATTCTACTATAAAGGAGTTAGTAAATATTTGGATAACCTGTGTTCTCATACCCAAAAGCAATGATACTGATATATATGGATATCAAGCAAGGCTTTTACTCTCTCTCATAGACAATACATGCCATTAATGTAAAAGAACCAGTATCTGATATAGTTGGTCAGGTACTCATTCCAAATAACTGATGTCCTCAATGTACTAGTAGTCAAAGAATGTTTGTCGGTAAAGAATTTTATACTACCTATGTTTCAACTTAAATGTCAGATTTATAGAGTTCATCATGACCAAGTATTTTTCTAGAAAAAAATAAACTAAAAGGTCCTATAATCTAGCATTTTATTTGAGAATAGTTAAGCTCATAAAAAGATAACTAAATAGAATTAATTGCATATGGCTCAAACTGTCAATAATTTATAGTAAGTATAGAATAATTCTCTATTTCTTCCTCCTAAAAACCATAGATGACCTTGAACCCATTGTGCCTACTCTTTGTTTCGAGGCTGGCAAAACTAAAGTTTAATATTTGCATATGTGCATGTTCAAACTACAGTCCCTGAGAAATGGTATTGATCTTTAAAAACTCAGCAAATTGGCAAGACCTATGTTCTTATAGCAGTGGTATTCTCTCAGGGGCAATCAGCATTTTTCTTCATGTTGCATATGCACAATCTATGTATGTGACTAAAGCAGCAAGGCATGACACAGAGCAGCATGTTGCTAATTAATGAGTAGGTTTGCATTAAACAGAGGAAGTATCATAAGTCACTTTACATAGACTCAGTCAAGATCAACAATTTTGTGTTGGCCAGGTGTGGTGGCTCACTCCTGTAACCCCAGCAATTTGGGAGGCCTAGGTGGGTGGATCACCTGAGGTCAGGAGTTTGAGACCAGCCTGGCCAACATGGTGAAACCCATCTCTATTAAAAATACAGAAATTACCCAGGCATGGTGGCACACACCGGTAATCCCAGCTACTAGGGAGGCTGAGGCAGGATAATCACTTGAATTCGGGAGGGAGGTTGCAGTGAGCCGAGATTGTGCTACTGCACTGCAGCCTGGGCAACAAAGTGAGACTCCTTCAAAAAAAAAAAAAAAAGTGTTAGACCTACCTCTATTCTGGGATAATTTCTTTTAGGTTAATTTTTTTAGAATTTGTAATTTGTGCAATTCCCAGCAAACTGTCACTCTCTGGGATCTGAATGACATAGTAGAATGGTTTGTGGGCATGGATGCACCCAGACCCAATTACAATGTTGACCTACTATTTATTAAACACAGACTAGACATTTACTCTTTTTGATCTTTGGTTTTCTCATCTATAAAATGGAACTAAAAATATATAACTTTTAGGGCTGCCCTGAAGATAAACAACAACGGAAAAAACTTAAAATGATTTTTCCTAGCACAAATTTGGTGCTTGATTAATGCTAATTGCACTTCTATTGATAAAAAACATTCATTCGACACTAAGCATAGGGTATTTCGAATTGTTATGTGTCTTATTTATCTCTGCGTTTAATGAATTGTTTCACAGAGTAACTCCTTAAATATTTGTTTTAAAATTTAATTTTAACAAGATAATTCTCAGTCCTAGACTACCCCAATGTAGTTAATAACAGAGTAATATATTGTTAATAAAAAAGAAATAAAAGTTTTAACATGCATATTTATATAGACAAATATGTATAATATGTGTACAAATATACATCTAAATATATGCATACTTAACTATGTGTATTTGATGCTGAAAATATCAGTAATGTTATTGAAAATGTATATAAAATAGTGGAAACTATTGATTTTACTTAGAAAATTATTTCTTTATGACAAAACCTCTTGTTGTTTTGTTTTTTGTTTTTGATCTCCCTCTTCTTTTTTTATAACCAGATATAACTGAAAAATCTTACTAAATTAGAATTTTTAGGTATTACTTCATTTTCAGTTCTTATAATTGTTTTATGAAATGATAGAGTAAAAAGAGAACTTCAAAATTTTTTATATAATTCTGGAGAACTGTTCCTATCATATTCTAAATCAGAGTTCTAACTTATTTTCAATAGCAGACAAAGGAAAATATTTCATGAGTTCTGCTAGAGTTTCCAAGATTCTATTAGTCAAAAATATTTCAAGAAAAAGGGAAAGTAATGAACATACACATGCATGTATCTTTATAATAAAACAATTTGAATTCCTTTGAGTATTTACCCAGTAATGAGATTGCTGGGTTGAATGCTATTTATGCCTACAGGTCTTTGGGGGATCACCAAACTGTCTTCCAAAATGGATGAAGTAATTTACACTCCCTTCAATAATGTAAGTGTTCGTTTTCTTCCACAACCTTGCCAGCATCTGTTGTTTTTTTGCCATTTTAATAATAGCCATTCTGTCTGACGTGAGATGGTATCTCATTGTGATTCTGATTTGCATTTCTCTAATGGTCAGCGATTTGAACTTTTTTTCATATATTTGTTGACCTCATGTATGTCTTCTTTTGAGAAGTGTCTGTTCTGTGTCCTTTTCCACTTTTTAATGGTGTTGTTTTTTTCCTGTAAGTTTATTTAAGTTCCTGAAGACTCTGGTTGTTAGACTTTTGTCTAATAGATTGCAAAATTTTTCTTCCATTCTGTAGGTTGTCTGTTTACTCTGCTGATAGTTTCTTTTGCTGTGCAGAAGCTCTTTAGTTTAATTAGATCCCATTTGTCAATTTTTGCTTTTGTTGAAATTGCTCTTGACAGCATTATTCACGATATCAGAGACATGGAATCAATCAGAAGCTGGTTGATATCTCCAATGACAGCCTGGATATAGAAAATGTGGTACATATACAACATGGAATATTATGCAGCCATAAAAAGCAATGAGATGACGTCCATTGCAGTGACATGGATGGAGCTGTACGCCATTATCCTTAGCAAACTAATGCAGAAACAGAAAACCAAATGCCACATTTTCTCACTTATAAGTGGAAGCTGAATCATGAGAATACATGGGCACAAAGCGGGAAACAACATGTCCTGGGACCTCTCAAAGGGTGGAGGAAGGGAGGAGGGAGAGCATCAGGAAGATTAACTAATAAATCCTGCACTTAATACATGTGTGATGGGATGATCTGTGCAACAATCAACCATGGTACATGTTTACCTATATAACAAATCTGTACATCCTGCACATGTACCCTTGAACTTAATGGTTGAAAATAAAAAGAAAACATTATGCTAAATGAAAGAAACCAGTCAAAAACCCCACTTATTGTATGATTCTATTTGTTTGAAATGTCCACAACAGGGAAACCTACAGAGACAGAAAGTAAATTAGTGGTTGCTTAGGGATAGGGGAGGGTGGATGGCAGAAGGATAGCTAAAGCTTACAGAACTTTCTTTTTGTGGGAATGAAATGTTCTGTGGTGAGGTTTGAACATACCTGTGAATATACTAAAAATAATTGAATGGTACACTTTAAATGAATGAATTGTATGGGGTGAATTATACTTTAATAAAGTCATTTTGTAAAAAAAGAGAAAAGAAAAGTATATAATTAGAAGCCTAGACATTAAATTTTGAAGGAGTGACTAATAAGTTCTTTGATCCATATTTATTTGACACCTGTCAATTCCTTAGAGAATTAGACAAACATCTGTGTGTTTTCAGTTTGATTAGGTTATTTTATTTCCAAAACTAGAGCAAGTGTAGTATCCCCCTGATCTAAATATATCAGGAGACTTTCAGAAATCTATGAAAACCTTTAACACAGTAGAAAATATCTATTTTCTTTGATTTGTATGCTAAGAAACCAACAATTGTTTGTGATAGAGTGATAAATCAGAAAATATAGATACGAATATTAAGCTAATTGACTACTACATAGCAGGAGTCTTAGTCCATTGGGCTGCAGTAGTAAAATACCATTAACTGGGTGGCTTATAAAGAAAAGAAATTTATTTCTCACAGTTCTGGAGGCTTGAAATCCAAGATCAAGGCATTGACACATTTGGTGTCTAGTGAAGGCCCGTTTTCTGGTTCATATATGGTGACTTCCGGCTATGTACTCACATAGTTCAAAGAAGTTAAGGCAGCTTTCTAGGGACTCTTTTATGAGGGCAAACTAATCTCATTCATGAAGACTGAACCCTCATGATTTAATCACTTCCCAATGGCCCCACCTCTTAATATCCTCACATGGTGATTAGGTTTCAATATATGAATTTAGAGACAACACAAACATTCAGATGGTAAAAGCAAGCATTATTTAGGTGCATTGAATGCATTACTTTATGTAATCCTCACAATAATTCTCAGTTTGTTACATTTTCTCATTTGGAAAATAAAACAGAGGGATCAAGCATCTTGATCCAGGGCACACAGTTGGTGTGTAAACCAGGGCACACAAAATTCAAATTGTGTCTGTCTACAAAATGAAAGATCTTAGCCACTAAGTCATGCTCTTTCTGTGGCCATAAAAAGGGAAGTAAAGTGATAGAAAAACATAGAAAATAGTCACTAGTGTCCCATAGTGACTTTACTACATCTAAAGCATGAATAGAAATTGATTCAAAATCACCCATATTTTAAGATGACAACGGTTTCTCAAATAAAATTTAATGTAACCTATTTTTTATACTTGATAGTACTAAGTTCATTTCTCAATAAGGTCTAAAGATCTAAAATATCCCTAGTCCTACACATACCTAGAGTATCTCTGGGTAGTGTTTATGAGTACATTAACACAGGGCCAAAATTTAAAAATTTGAAAATTTAAAAATCAGCCTGAATTTTGTTCACAAAACACCAAATGGTTTATTTGTTACTTGTGTTTGTCTGTTTATTCCCACTGGTTTGAGCCCACATGAATAGAGTTCGTGATCTAATAAAAGAGCTGGGGGGAACAGCATTCATCCCTTTTGACCTTCATCCCTACTGCCATATGAGATCATGGTGATCCTTCCCTCCAGAGGATACAGCAAGGAAGCAGAGAAAAACCCTTATCAAGACACCAAATGCTGGTTCTTTGATCTTGTATTATCCAGTCTCCAGAAATGTAAGAAATAAGGTTCTGTTCTTTCTAAATTATCCAGTCTCAGGTATTTTGTTATGACAGTGCAAAATGAACTAAGATAGCCTCCTAAAAACTGAATCAATTTACCATCACCCTCAACAGTGTATTAATGTTCTATTTCCCTGATATTCTCATCACTGAATATTAAACTTTTTCATTTTATTCAACTTATGTATATTATTATTGTCTTAATTGGGAATTTTACAAATTACTAGTGAGGGCAAATGTTTTTTAGTGTATGTATTGATCATTTGTACCTTTTTCTGTGAAATCTGTACTTATCATTTGCTCATTTTTTTTCTCTTGGCCATTTTCTTACTGAAACATAAAAACTTTCTGTGTATTATGTTTATTACTCCTTTGTGGCATGTAAACTGTAAAAATACTTTCTTCCAGCCTCAAACTTGTCATTTGCCTATATTTATGATGCCTGTTTATTAAGTTTTATGTTTTACGTAGCAAAGTCATTCAAACTCTTCTTTATATATTTTACATTTTATATCTAGTTAAGGAAGGTAGCTCAATCCTTAAATTCAAAAATATTGTTCCACATTTTTTTCTACTACTTTTATAAATATTTAGATCTTAGTCTACTAGTACTTTTTATATAGTGTGAGGTGCCTACTGAAATCAAATTTTGTTTTAAAATAGATGTTCATCTCCAGTTTACTAAAAGCTTGCTTTTACTTTCCTTACTAATTTGAAATATAATCCATTTTATATTATAAATTCCCACATAGAAATGGGGCTATTTCTGTTTTCCCTATTCAATGACATTGATGTATTTTTGAAACAATACTGCATTATTTTAGCACTATGATGTATTGTAGTATACGTATTGAAGAAAAACATTTCACTACCACCTCACAGATGAGGTCTAATGTTTAAGAGCACAGATTTCAGACCCATTCCTGGCAGCAGTACTTCCTGCCTGCTGGCACGTTGGTTGAACTTTCTGTACCTCCCATTCCTTATCTGTAAAATTTGCATGAGTATAGGATTATTAGTAGTATTAGAGAAGTACTAGAATTATAAGATTATTTTTAGGATTATTATAAGTGAGTTAATATATGTAAAGTTCTTAGATCAGTATTTATTATATAGTAAATATTTTTTGTTTCCTATTATTATAATCCCCCTTATATTTATTTTGAAAAAAATAGCTATCTTTTTGCAATATCTGCCTATATAAATTTTTGCACCAGAATGCCAATTTTCACAGATACTCCCATGTGCACTCTGTTAGGACAATGAGTACTACATTAATTATACCTAAAATACTGTTTTGTGCATGTTGGTGTTATTTAGCAATGGAACCCTGTCTTCATATGAAAGTTTGAGTAGAATCTAAAAAAACAATCCCTTAAAGATGGACCTGCAATCGTTAAAGCTGCCAACACCAACTACCAGTAAACAGTTTCTAGGACTCTAAGAAAAATAGTTTGAAAATCCCAGGTTGAAAACATTTTTTTCTTGTCACATTATCTCTCATCACATGAATGTTTATTTCAGTGAGCAGCGACTGAGTTATTATGTTTTATTGTCTGAAAGGAGGTTGGCATTTGGTGTACTTCATAAGAAAAGCATCCCCAGACATTATTCCAGAATTTGTAATTCCAGGAAAGAAAGCAATAAATGACCACCATCTCCATCTGTTCAAAGGCTGCATTTACTAAAGAGGAATGACAGATTAATGCGCACCATATGAAAGAATTTTTGTTTCACCAAATTTGGTAAATTTGTATAAACACTGTAGCATACGGTTAGGTGAGATGATATTATAATCACATACTCATCCCTCTGATAGATAAGCTAACCATATTAGTCTTTTGTACAAAATACACTACTGAGTTTTGTGTTCCGGTAATGCTGTTATTGGTTATCTTCTTGATTTAATATGAACAGCTCCCTAAACCATGAGTAATTTAATCAGCTTTCTGTAGTTTTATATTTATGTCATCACTTCTGTTGAACTAAAAATGCAATTCACTAGTTATTACCATAAACATAGTCTTCTGAGTACAAGGAATTATAATAATGGGCTGTATTTGTTCTATTGTTATACTTTGTTCAACCAAGTGACAGCATGAACTTGCATCTAAAACACAAGTTATTGTACACTGCAGGCCAAAACATAGGCTAGTTCTGAAGTATGAGCTAATAGTGCAGACATGGGATAACAGTGAATGGCTCTCTGGGTTCCAATGACTAGGGCAACTTTCCAGTTCATCTGAGAGAAACACAGTCCAACATTATCACAGCAATGTACCCATCTGTGAGTTTTAGTAGCTTTGAATGAGTTCATTGCAGAGACTGTGGCTAGTTAGCCAGTTACTGAGTGTTGCACACTGCTCTGCCTGTATGAAAATAAAAGACACCACAGATGGGGCTATTGTTTTGAGAGGATACCAACAGTGAGTATCTTGATGCATTGTGTCATCAAAGCATACAACATCACAGAAAAAATAATGGTTGATTATCAACAAAGAGATATTATGTTGAGGTATTCTAGGTACTTAGAGCCATTGGGGAAAAAATAAGAATAAATGTGAATTATTCATTACACATAGTCTCCAGTATGCCTTGTAATTAGTGGATAGATCATTATATATGTGACTCACATGTGTACATTTTAATCTGTAGAGATTAAACTCAATAATTTAATAATTTTTAATTACAAAAAATTTACAAAACTTATTTAAATTCTTTGAATAATGTCTCTGCTCTAACCTAAAAAGGAAAAAAAAAAAAACCCTGCAATTTGTTTATATACCCATGTGACATACAGGTTAAAATGAGTTTTAGAAGTGAAGCTTGCCCAGGATTAAAACTAGCAATTTTGGAGCATAATTTAAAATCAGTCTGTCTAATTTCAAAGCCACTAGCTGAACCATTAAATAATGCCTGTCTCATTGTAAGGGCATTTTTTTCCCCTACAATCCAACCCTCCTTGGTTTGTTTATTTGTTTGGTTTGAAAATCTATCTATCTATCTATTATCTATCTATCTATCTATCTATCTATCTATCTATCTATCTATCTAATCTATCTAGAAAACAAGCGATACAATCTATAACAAAGGTTACCATCTTGTCTATAAAAGCAAACTATACAAATAAAATGCAACATTCTTATGTTGTTATTCTCACAGTCCTCTTATTTCCTCTCTGGAGACAACTGCTATACTGAACTTGGTGTGTATTCTGCCAGGCAATGTTTTTAATTATTTTACTGCATACATATTATATGTAAGACATCAACATTAATTATATGTTGACCGACATAAATCGTATCATGCTGTGAAACAATTCTATAAATTTTTTCTTACAATTTCACATGTAATCTAGTTCATTCATTTTAACAATTGCATCACAATCGATCAGTTTTATTTATCTATTCCATATTAATGAATACTTAGACTTCAAACTTACAATATTTTAAATAAATATGCAGCAAATTGTCTTCTATGTATTTCTTATATAAATGTGTGAAGTTTCTCTAACTGTTTCTAAGGTATATACCTTGAAGTATGTCAATGGTCAGTGTCCATGCTGTCCACTAAATTATTTGAAATATAATTCCTTTGTATATACAATGTACCTTTGTCAAATATTATACCAACATAATATTCTATCAGCACTGTACAAATAGGCCTGTTTTTTACATTCTGCCAATGCTAAATTCTTTTGAAAGAAGTTAATTGTTTAATCTGGCATATATATAAATCTATAATATATGCAGATTTTGAAAGAATAATAAGTGACTATCAGTCTCACCATCATATTAATAAGTTAGAACACTACTGGTTCCTAAGAAGTTGTGAGTTCCTACACAATTATAGTTATCCTCTAGAGTCAATTTTGTGCTCATTATTCTTTTTCCATATATATTTAGCTGTCTGAATATGTATGTTTACTTTTGAAACCTTAAGTAGCAAGCATAAAACTAGACGTATAATAAAAACAGAATTTAACACTATTAGTGGAAAGCTTTCAGGAAAACCTCGGCTGAGTGATTAGATCTCTGAGAATGTACAAGAACCCTTTTTGGTGAAGTTAGTGGGTGAAGCTATTAGAGTCCTGACAAATAGGGCTTGTGTCACTTAGACCATTTAGCTAGGTTGAAGTGAGAAATAGATATTGAGGAAGATCCATCAGAAATATGGCCAGAGGAAGTGAGTAGCTCTGCATTTTCTGCTTCTAAGCTCATCATAGCCCAACGTTAGCTCCCATGAATTGGCCAAAGCAGAACACTTACGGCATCATCAACTGATCCAGGGAATAAAGCATGAGGAGAGAAGCAACAACGTTATCAGCACATGGTTTAGTTCAGCCAGGTACAGGTAAGACTCTGGGGCAGGTGCCACTTAGGCATTCTGCTCTTAGATTAATAATAATGGCACAGAGGCAATGGAGAGGTTGTTGAAAGCAGACTTCGACAAGTTTGTCTCTTGAGCGTATTCCAATCTATTCTGAAACACAGTCATCATTCAGGGATCTTTCTTCACAACCTTACCAGCAGGTCTCTTTACCTCTTTCTTGTGGTAAATCTCTTGTTTCAAGTATTCCATTTTTTCCTCTGTCTTGGCTTTCTTTGAGCTTCAAAAGGGTATCTAGTTTCTCTTATCAATACCAACAGAAACATTGACATCAAAATTTCAGGCCTTTTCTCAAGGACTGGTCTGGTCTCCTATAGAGACCTCCAATCTCCTACTTGGAAGGTAAAGACCTAAAAGCTCAATAGTAGAGAAGGACTGTCATCTTTGAATTCATTAGTCACTAATACAATCACCATTTAATCCCTTTGGGGAATATCCACCCACCCCCTGCCTCCCCGCCCGGTGCTTTTTACTGCCAATCCCTTCTCTTTACTCAATTCATAGCATACACTTTTAGATTTCTATTTGGTTGAGAAAGAGGCAATTTACTAAACAGGGAGTGTTTTTAAGGGTTCTAGAAATACTAATGCATCTAAATGGCTTTTAGCCAGTCTTCCTCATGTTAGGCTTCCCCTTCACTTACGATGACATGGTCCTTGATACTTCTGGTAATTCTTGAGAATTATTCAGTAGACATTGTGCAGTCTTAAGATTTCCTCATGTCAGGCTTGGAATCTGGCTTTTTTCAGATGGGTGAGCCTGTTACCACTTGCGAACCCAAAGTATCTGAGACAGGTCTCAATCTACTTAGAAACTTTATTTTGCCAAAGTTAAGGACACACTTGTGACACAGCCTCAGGAAGTCTGATGACATGTGACCAAGGTGGTCAGGATACAGTTTGGTTTCATACATTTTAGGGAGACATGGGATATCAATCAATATGTGTAAGACGTACATTGATTTGGTCCAGAAAGGCAGGACAACTGGAAGCCTGCTCCAGGCTTTGAGGTCTGGAGTTGCATTCTTTTGAGTCTTCGATCATCCTTTCACTGAACACACAATTTAAATGTGGGGGAGGGGTCTAGAGGAATAGTAACTTATGCCTTAGTCTGACTCAGTGAATCTGTATATTTTACATAAACAATAGGGCAGAAGAAGAAATCAGATATGCATTTGTCTCAGGTGAGCTGAGATGACTTTGAGTTCTGTCCCCTTTTCCCACATCCGTGAAAATAAGGTATCAATTTACATTGCCAAGGTGAAATTCAACAGAACAGTTTCAGGGTAAAGATTTTGAGACCCACAAGGAATTTCCTTGTGGGCACACTGTGAGGGAGGTATGTAGCTTTCTTTTCTTTGCAGCTATCTTATTTAGGAAAAAAATGGGAGGCAGGTTTGCCTGATGCAGCTCCTAGCTTGACTTTTTCCTTTGCTTTAGAGATTTGAGGGTTCAGAGATTTATTTTCCTTCTATAAACTTTTTCGTCTCTTTTCCAGCTTACAAAATGTTGTTGCTCTTGCCTTGACTCTGTGTTTCTCATCCTTGTTGACACTAAAGTAGGCATTGTGGAAGCTGAGACCAAATCTAAAACAAAATAGACTTTTACTGAGAATGTATGCAACTCTAAATATTCCCACTTGAGCAGTTTTCAAATTCCTTTTATTAACCATTTTCTTCTTAAATACTTTAAAATGGAGTGCCCTGTGTGAGGTTGTATGCATTAAAACAAACAAGCAAATGAATGAACAAACAAAAACTCTTGATGATGGCTTTTGGAATACTACACACTTATTCAAATGAGACTTAAGTAATCTGAAAGTATGGATGTAATTTATAAGAATCCAATGCAAATTAGAGAAAAATTACAAAGCTAGAATGGGAATTGTTTCTGCACACTACCCAATGCTGGAGGAAGACAGTGTGTGAAATGCTAGCTAGCTTGTGAAAGGCTTATAAATATGATGCTATGCCATTCTTCAGACTATATGCTGAATGGGGAAAAAAGATGTAAGAAACAATAAGCAACATAGTCATGGGTCTCCAGAATAAATTAATTCAATGTAAACACTTTCTATTCTAAACATTTCTAAGATTATTCAGTGTGATAGAGATTGGAGATCTCAAAAGCTTATGGTCAGTGAAGGAAGCTGACTATCAAATGCTAACAGGACTCAAGGTATATATCTGTGCTGCTCCTTGTCTTTTAGATATAAGCTAAAATGTCACCTCTTTCTGATCATCCTGTCCAAAGTAGATCTCCCATCTACACATTTACTCTCATTAATTCTTAGTTTTCTGTTTGTTTCCTATAAAGTGTTAAACAAAATGTGTGATTGTTTTATTTTTGCTTGTTTCTTTTTTCTGTCTCTCATCACTAGACTCTAACATAAAGTCAAGAACCATAACTTTTTTGTTTCCCATTTTATCTGCAATAGATGAAGTAGTCCTTGACATACAATATATTGTGGAATTTAGCAAGACCTTCTACCTAATCTCCTAGCAGCACATGAGCAAAGTCTCAAAAGATTTGTAGGAGTTAGTCTGTGTTGGAGGGCATTTGGGGAAGTCATTTCTGTCAAGCAAAGGAGTATGTGAGAAACTGTAAATTATTGAATATAGCCAGAGTGAATACTTTAGTAATAAGGATAAAAAAGAACTGGAGAGAAATAACATTGAGGAGCAAAGCCAAGCAAACTCATGAATTATTGCCCTGTTGCAAAGTCTTGAGCACCATTGCAATATTTTAAGCAAGAGAAATGTAAGAAGACATTTTCTATTTTAAAAAGATAAATCAGAGAAAAGTTAGTGATAAGCATTTGAATAGAGCAAAGCTACAGTTATTAATATAAGTGTTGATATAATAGTTACCCTCTAGAAAAATAAAGATTTCAGTTTTATATGGAGTTCATACAGAGAGGAAAGATGAAGAGCTTTCTAAAGACAGAATCAATAGTATTTGGTCATCTACTTAATGTAGTAGGTGAAGGACAAAGGCAAACTAAGTCATTTTTCAAATTTTTTGTTTAGCCTGTTAGGTAGAAAATAGTGCCATATACAAAAAATGAGGAAAATTTTGGAGTGGGAGAGGGAAAGAATATAAGCAGAAATGTCACTTTTAGTGTGGACTTCTGGCAAAATATAAGGCTCATTACATAAAATATAAAATATTAAATGTAAGGATAGTCAGATGAAGAAATTCAAGATAAAAACAGTCTGTTTACATCCTTATTCTTATTTTGCCATGATGCTTATTGATCCAAAACTAATCTCACCACCAGGTTTAATCTCTGTCTAATCTTTTACTTCTCATTTATAACATCTGAAATTTCAGCAACATGAAATTCACATTTTAGTTAAAAATCAGATGTATCATTTAAGGAAATAAAATTTCGGTCAAAATACTCTCATTTTTTATTGTTAAATGTCAACTATTAACAGAAATATCTCTATCCAATTCTATTTGCATATGTTAATCTAATTATGTTTAAAATGTGTATATATCTTGCAAAGAATAAACAAAAGAAGGTAAAAATACATAAATGTGAAGAATTGAAAAAAAAAAATCTGGGAAAAACTAAAAGAACAAACGCTTTTTGTAGCAATGAGTACTTCCCAGTCTGGGGCAAAGAAAGAATTATGTGAGGCTGGGGTATCTTGTTCTACAATAAATTTAATTGACTTCAAAATTAATGAAGTGACATTAAAACAGCAAGCAAATAGATATAAAAAGCCCTCAAGGACTAAAGTGACAAGTTGTGTACCAAAAGAATAATAATTGCAGTAGAATAAAATAACCTTTCAAAATCCACAAGCAGTGTTCAAAAACAATAAAGCCAGAAATACCTCACAGAATAAGATTTGATAAAGCATTTCCTTACTGGGAATTTGGTAGCTAAAGTACAATAAGTAAACATCTTTTCTTTTCTTTCTTTTTTTCCATTAGGAACTATGTTTTGGAGTAAGAACTCTAGTAATTGGGGAAAAGCTCTATGTTATAGAAGAGTACAGCTTATTTTATAAAATAAATGACAGAGTTGAGATACAATTGTTTTAAGCTTGTAATCTTCAAGTAGTATAAGCTCCAAATATATTAGTAAAATTTACAGAATTACAATGAAAATAATTCCAAATCTGAAATCAAAACATTGTAAAACTTCTCTCTGAATAATAAATACATTGAACAATGACAAAATTGAAAATTGTTACAAGAGATTTGAACAGCTAACACACTTAATGTAATGAAATATATAAAAACCTGCACCATGAAATTGCTGAATGAACATTTTGTACCATATATAATTAACAAAAAATTAACTTCAAAACAATAAATTGACAACCAATATCAAAGAAGTATAATTATATCAGCCATTTTCTGGTGACAATGAAACTAAAACACTAATTAATTACAAAACCTACCAAAAAACACACATATTTCAAAACTTATATAAAAGGCATTGCAAAAGAAAGAAAATTTCTAACATTTGTGTAACTAGAAACTTAGAAGGAAAGAGTACAGGGAATGGTAGCTATTTTTAATGACACACTAACTAAAAATTTTTCAAAACTGATGAAAGAATTTAAACCATCAATTATTAAAGTGCTACTAATCAAACAAAATAAGTACAAACAAAATCAGATTATTCACACCATAATCAAAACACTGAAAACTAAAACAAAAAGAAAATCTTAATAACATTCAAAGAAAAAGAAAATACACAGTAATAATGTTTTGGTCAGTAACAGTTCCTTAAGATAAAAATGGAGCTGAAAAATTCTTCTTGCCTAGTGATATAGCCATCTTAACATTGTAGCACAATGAATTTATTCACATTTGTGGTTACAGTTGTGTGAACAAATCTACTGCACTTCCAGTATTATAAAAATGAAACACATAATACTTGATAATGATAATATTAATAAATGACTATGTTATGGGTTTATGTATTTACTATATTATCATTGTACTGCCATTTTAGAGTATGTCTTCTACTTATTAAAAAAAGGAGAGTATTTCTTCTACTGATTAAAAATATAGTTAACTGTAAAACAGCCTCAGGCAGGTCCTTTAGGAAGTATTTCAAAAGAAGACATTATTATTATAGGAGATGACAGCTCTATGCATGTTTTTGCCCCTGAAGACCTACCAGTGGGACAACATGTGGAGATGGAAGACAGTGATATTAATGATCTTGACCCTGTATAGGCCTAGGCTAATGTGTATGTTTGTGTCTTCATTTTTAACAAAAGGTTTAAAAAGTAAAAAAGAAAAATTAAAAATAGAAAAAAGATTACAGAATACGAATATAAAGAACGTAAATATTTTTGTACAATGTGTTTGTGTCTTAAACTGTTATTACAGAAGAGTCAAACGCTTAAAAAGTAACGTTTATAAAGTGAAAAAGTTATAGTAAGCTAAGTTCTAATTTATTAAGAAAGAAAAAATTTCTTATAAATTTAATGTAGTCAAATTTTAGGGTGTTCATAAAGTTTACTATAGTATACAGTAATATCCTTAGGATTTCACATCCACATCCCTTTTACCGACTCACTCAGAGCAACTTCTGGTCCTATAAACTCCATTCGCATAAGTTCCCTATGCACAGTTGCTGTAAAATATCTTTTACACTGCAGTTTCACTGTGCCTTTGCTATGTTTAGATATGCTTAGATACACCAATACTTGCCATTGGGTTACATTTGCCTACAGTATTCAGTACAGTAACACACTGTAGAGGTTTGTAGCCTAGGAGCAATAGACTAGAGCATATAACCTGAGTAAGGGGGAGGGCATCTCATCTAGATATGTGTAAGTACACTCTGATCTTAACACACAAAAAAAATCACCTAAGACACTTTTTTGGAAAATTATTACCGTCATTAAATGATGCATGACTAAACTATATTTCAAGTAGAATCAATAAGTATGAGAAAGATTTCTCAAGGAAATAAGTTTTAAAGAAGACATTATTATAGCACTAAAAGAAAACATTGGTCAACATTTATTCTATATCTAGCTAAAATGCCCTTCTAAAGTGAGAAGAAATAAAAATGTTTTGTGACAAACAAAATTGGAAAATGCATTGCTAGTGTCCTACACTAATAGATAGAGTAAATAATTCAAGGACAAAAAAATTATTTCAGATAAAAATATAAATATACAGGAAAGCGAAACAAACTATGTAAATGGTAAAAATTGGGTAAATATAAATGAATGTTAACTATAAAAAGCAACACTAGGAAAATTCCATATGCTCGGGTTCAGCATGTAAGAAGCTTAGAAGTCACCACTTGACCCTCACAAGTAAAAAGCTAAAACATCAACAATTCCTCTTAGATCCATCAAAGAAAAATGAGAGCACAGAGCAAACCACTGCCTTAAAATTGGAGAGCCAGACAGGGTGATGCAGAGAATCACATTACTTGAGCAGAAACTTCCTAGGGGACTGGTGTCTTGTAGGAAAACCAGAACAGTAATTGACAAATTGTTGGATATTCAGTGTGGACAGATCCAAATGTTAAAAATTCCAGGAGGATCTAGTCAAAAGGGAGCCTCCACCCACACTTTTGTGAGTTTAACCACGAGGAGTTCTACCAGACCTCCACAGTGAATATCAAAGAAAAATTCTCTTCTGCTTCTGGCAGGGGAAGGGAAAAGTAACCATTTTGAAATATACCTGGGTACATTGTTCTTAACAAAGTTGGCCCTTAAGAGAAAGAATTTTACTAGATTCTAAGGAGAAAAGTACTGGGAGGCACTGGTTAAGCCTATAGTACAGGGGCACAGACTCACCAAAAGACTGAAACTTAATCGTAGGAATAGAGAATGCTTCCTCTACCCTCACAGTTTGGGATTACCTTACTAAAGGCCTATTTACTACAGATCCTTTTACCCAGCACATCATGTCCACCTTTCAACAAAAAAATACTATACATACCAAAAGGCAAAAACACAGTTTGAACAGACAGAACAAGCATCAGGATTAGAGACAGAAATGCAGGAATGTTGGGATTATCAGGCCAAAAATTTTTACAACTATGATTCATGTACTAAGTGAGGGCTTTAATGGAAAGACTAGATAACATTCAAGAACAGATGAATAAGGTAAACAGATAAATTGAAATTCTATCAAAGAGTTTAAAAGAAAGGCTAGAGATCAAAGTCACTAACAGAAATAAAAATACCTTTGATGGGCTCATTACTACACTGAGGAAAAAATATCTGTGCTTGGGTATATGACAATAGACAAAGACGAAAAAGCAAAGAAAAAACTAAAATAAACAGAACAAAATATCAAAGGACTGTGGGACAACCACAGAAGGTGTAACATACACGTAACAGAAATACCAGAAGAGAAGAAGGAGAAAATAAACAGGAGCAATATTTGAAGCCATCATGACAGATAACTTCCAAAAATTAATTTCAGACAAATGAATGACAGACACTTCCAGGAAACTCAGAGAACAGCAAGCAGGATAAGCACAAAATGAACAAACTATGCAGAAACATATTATATTTGAACTGCAAAAAATCAAAGATTAAAAAAAAAATCTTAGAAGAATCCAGAGGAAAAAATGATCTTATCTATAGAAAAGTAAATATAAGAATTACATCTGATTTCTCAGAAACCATGTAAGCAGGAAGTGAATAAAGTGAAATCTTTAATGTTGAGAAGAAAAACCTACCAACCTAAAATTCTGTACCCTGAGAAACTGGCTTTTAAAGTGGAAGGGGAAATAAGGTTTCCTCAGGGAAAAATGGAATTTGTTGCCAGTATACATGCCATTCAAGAAATGTTAAAAGCTCTTCAGAGAGAACCAAAATAATACAAGTCAGAAACTAGTCTATATTAAAAAAGAAGAGCAATGGAGAAAAAATAATGAAGGTTAAAAAAAGTTTCTATTTTCTTATTTTTAATGAATCACAGTTTGTTAAAAATAATAACAATATATTTGATGATGTATGCTTATGTATAAACAAAGTTAATGGAAACGATGATGCAAAGATATGAGAGAGAGAAATTAGAATATTTTGTTAACATAAGGTACTTGCACTACCCATGAAGCAGTACAGTGTTATTTGAAAATGGACTTAGTTTCACTGTAAAAGTGTATTGCAAACTCTAGGGCAATCACTAAGAAAAGAAACAAACCAAAAAGAAGTATAATTGCTATGCCAAGAACAGAGAAACAGAATCACATAAAATACTCAGTTAAAATTGCAGAATGACAAATAAAATGAAGACAAAAACAGGAACAAAAGAACAAGGGCAACAAATAGAGAATTAACAACAAAAAGTGAGAACTGCATGGAGAAGTAAGTTAATTCACTGTTACAGTTGAAGACTTTTCATCCCTCTATCAGAAATGGACTGATCCAGCAGGAAATTAGTGAGGATGGATTTGAACATAGCAGAAGCATTAATCAACTGGATACGATTGACATCTATCAACGACTTTATCCAACAACAGTAGATTACACATTCTTCTCAAGCTCACATGGAATATTCAGTGAGACCGATCATATTTTGCACCGTGAAACATATATAAACAAATTTACAAAATAGAAATAATACAATGTTGGCTCCCACTTCAGAAAGAAATTAAACTTGAAATAAATGACAGAAAGATAGCTGGACAACCTCAAAATACATCGAGATTAAATAACACCCTTCCAAATAACACGTGAGTCAGAGAAGAAATATATCAAGATAAATCTTAAAATATTTTGAAGTGCTTCACTTAATCAAAATTTACAGGATGCAGCAAAAGCAGAGTTAACAGGGAATTTCATAGTACTGAATACAACGATATGGGAAAGAAAGATCTAAAATCAATCATCTAAATTTCTACCCTAGAAAATTAGAAAAAGGAAAGAAAATTGAATCCAAAGTAAGCAAAAGAAAAGAAATAATAAAATTAGAGCAGGAATCAATGAAATAGAAAACAGAAATTTAATTGAGAAAAATCAACAGAATAAAAATCTGATTTTTAAAAAGATCAATAAAATTAATAAGCTTCTAGCCAAGAGAGAAGATATAGAAGACTAATATCAGAAATGAAAGAGTGAACTTAACTACAGAACTCATAGGCATAAGAGGATAATAAACGAATATTATAAACAACTTTATGTCTACAAATTGGTTAACTTAGATAAAACAGATCAATTTTTGAATGACAAAATCTGATAAAACTTAAGAAAAATAGACAATATGAATGGGCCTATATTATTCAGAGAAATTGAATCAATAATTAATACCCATCCAAAACACAAAACACCAGACCCAAATGGATTTACTGATGAATTCTACCAAATATTTCAGTAAGAAATTATTCCAATTCTCTAGAATTTTTTTCAGAAGATACTAGCAGAGAAATATTTCCCAACTAACACTGTGAGGTCAACATTACCCTAATACCAAAACCAGAGAAACACATTCAAAAATTATAAATTAATATCTCATGTAAACATAAAGCACAAATCTTCATAATATTGGCAAATTAAATTTAAAAATATATAATTGGAATTATACACTATTACCACGTGGCATTTATACAAACTCTGAGAAGTTGATTCAACATTTGAAAATCAATTAATGTAATCCATCATGTGAACATGCTAAAAAAGAAAAATCACATAATCATATCAATAGATACAGAAAAGTTATTTGACATAATTCACCACCCATTCATAGTAATAAAAAAACCTGGGAACAAAGCGATACTTCCTCAACTTAATAAAACGTACCTACAGAAAACCTACAGGTAACATCATATTTAATGGCAAGATAATTGAAGTTTTTTCACTAAGATCAGCAAGAAGGCAAAAATGCTCCCTCTCTCTACTGCTTTTTAACGCTGAATGGAAGACATGGTTAATTCAATAGGACAAGGAAAGGAAATAACAGGTACACAGATTAGAAGGGAAGACATATTAAAATACTTCAAGTTCAACAATGTGATAATGAACAATCTGATTAATGTATGGGTAAAAGACCTGAGAAGTTACCTCACTAAAGAGGATATACGGAAGGCAAATAAGTATATGAAAAGATGTTCAACATATTATATCATTAGAAAAAACAATGAGAGACCACTGTAGATCTATTTAGAAAATTAAAATAAAAAAAATGAGAACACCAGATGTTGAAGAGAATATGGAGCAACAGGAACTCTCATTTATTGACAGGAATGCAGAATGATACAGTCACTTTGTAAATCAGTTTGTCAGTTTCTTTGAAAAGTAAACATACTCTTACCATATTATCCAGCTCTCATGCTCTTTGGTATTTACTCAAAGGAGTTGAAAATGTCAGCCTACACAACACCTGCACATGAATGGTTATAGAATCTTTATCTATAATTGCCAAAACTTAGACATAACCAAGAAGTCGTTTTGTAATTGAATGAATAAATTAACAGTGGTATATCCAGACAATAAAATGTTATTCAGTGTCAAAACAAAGGAGTGATCAAGACATGAAAAGATATAGAGGAAATTAAAATGCACATTACTAATTTTTTAAAAAATCTGTAAAGTCTATATACCATATGATTCCAACGATATGACATTCTGGAAAAGGTAAACTAGGGAGACAGCAAAGCGATCAGTAGTTAGCAGAGGGTAGGAGAGAAAGGGATAAACAGGTGGAGCACAGAGGATCTTTAAGGCTGTGCATTCTGTGTGATACTACAATAATGGGTACATGCCATTATATATTTGTCAAAACCAATAAAATGTGCAACACCAAGAGTGAATTCTAATATAGCTACAGAGTTTGGTGATAATGATGCATCAGTGTAGGTTCATTGATTGTAACAAATGGACTACTATGGTGAGGGATATTGATAATGCAGGTGGTTATAGATGTGAAGGGAGAGAGAGTATATGAAAACTTGTACTCCACTTAATTTTGCAGTGAACTTAAAATTGCTCTAAAAATAAAGTTTAATTTTTATACAGGTATCCTAATAAAGTTTTGGGGAACTCCTAAGGCTTGTGATGTACTACGTTGTACTCAAGTGACGGTTAATTTGTCTTAGCTCTAGAATTGTTCATTAGCCTGTATGTTTAGGTAATGTGCTTTTTTGTATTTGTTATATGTTCTAATATTTAAATGGATAGTGACTGTATAAATAGGAAGTAAAGCAAGAAAATACTTAGGAAAATTTAGAGAATGAAAAAAGGATTAAGAAGATTAAGTATTTTATTTATTTATATATATTTAACTTGTTAAGTTTAAGGGTATATGTTCAAGCTACATGTTTGTTACATAGGTAAACTTGTGTCACATGGGTTTGCTGTACTGATTACTTCATCACCCAGGTATTAAGTCTAGTACCTATTATTTATTTTCCCTGACTCTCTCCCTTCTCCCACAATGCACCTCCCTGATAGGCCCCAGTGTGTATTGTTCTCCTCTATATGTCCATGTGTCCTAATCATTTAACTCCAACTTATAAGTGATCACATGCAGTGTTTGTTTTTCTGTTCCTGTATTAGTTTGCTAAGGATGATGGCCTCCAGCTCCACCCATGTCCCTGCAAAGGACATGATCTCATTCATTTTTATGGCTGCATAGTATTCCATGGTATAAATGTACCACAATTTCTTTATCCAATCTATCATTGATGGACATTTAGGCTGATTCCATGTCTTTGCTGTTGTGGATAGTGTTGCAATGAACATATGCATGTATCTTTGTAACAGAATTATTTTTATTCCTTTGGGTACATACCCCATAATGAGATTGCTGGGTTGAATGGTATTTTTGTGTTTAGGTCTTTGAGGACTCACCACACTGTCTTCCACAACAGTTGAACTAATCTACACTCTCACCAACAGTGTGAAGCATTCTCTTCCCTCCACAAACCCACTAGCGTGTTTTTGTTTGTTTGTTTGTTTTAGTTTTTAATAGTAACCAAAATAGCATGGTACTGGTACAAAAACAGACACATAGACCAATGGAACAGGATAAAGAACCCAGATATAAAACCACACACCTACAACTCTCTGATTTTTGAAGAACATGACAAAAACAAGTAATGGGGAAAGGATTTTCTATTCAATAAACGGAGCTGAGATAACTGGCTAGCCATATGCAGAAGATTAAAACTGGACCCCTTCCTTACACCACATACAAAGATTAACTCAAGATGCATTAAATACTTAAATATAAAACCCAAAACTATAAAATCCCTGGAAGACAACTTAGGCAATACCATTCAGGACATAGGCATGGGTAAATATTTCATTTGCAATTGTAACAAAAGCAAAAATTACTAAAAGCAGTTGCAGCAAAAGCAAAAATTGACAAATGGAATCTAATTAATTAATGCGCTTCTGCACAGCAAAAGAAACCATCAATAGAGTAAACAGACTACAGCAAGGAACAAAATGTTTGCAAACTATGCATCCAACAAAGGTCTAATAGCCCACATTTATAAGGAAGTTAAACAAATTTACAAGAAAAAACAACCCCATAAAAAAGTGGGCAAAGGACATGAACAGATACTTTTCAAAAGAAGACATGTGCAGCAAAGAATCACATGAAAAAAAAAAGCTCAACATCTTTAATCTTTATTTTATTTGTGAGACAGAGTCTTTCTCTGTTGCCCAGGCTAGAGCGCAACAGTGCAATCTCACCTCACTGCAACCTTTGCCACTGCAACCTTTGAACCTGAGCTCAACCGATCCTCCTATCTCAGCCTCCTAAGTAGCTAGAAGTACAGTCAGGTGCCATCATGCCCAGCTAATGTTTGTATTTTGTGTGTGTGTCTGTGTGTGTGTGTGTGTGTGTGTGTGTGTATGTGTGTGGAGATGGGGTTTCATCAAGTATCCCAGGTTGGTCTTGAACTACTGAGCTCAAGCAGTTCACCCACCTCAGGCTCCCAAAGTGCTGGGATTACAGACATGAGCCACAGCATCCAGCCTAAGTCATTTTAAAAGCATTCATGATTTATTTGTTAAACTTATGTGTGCATAAATAAATGTTTTTCCTTATTGTTATTCTTTAAAATATATATTATGCGTATTCTTTAAAATATATGTATATATTCATAATCAAATAGTAAATATAAAGTATTCAAATATTTAAAAGATGAGGAGTGTTGTCAGAAAGATTATAAAATAGAACGTTCCAGTGCTCATCCCCTCACAGAAACACCAGTCTGACAATTATCCACACACAAAACTACATTCACAAAACCTATGGAATCCAGGTGAGATATTACAGAACCTGCGTGGAGCACAGAAATAAGAAAAGATACATTGAAGAGAGTAGGGAGGTCAGTTATACATTGCTCTTTTCACCCCCCCACAAACCCAGGCAGCAAAGTACAGAGAAAGATACTCTCTGCATAGGGAAAGGAACTGAACCATCACTTCAGGCCCACCAGAATGATTCTCAGCATTGGACTGTCCCCTGACACTCCAGGCTTGCTCTAGTGCCAGGACAGATCCATAGCTCCAGGAACAAGGCCAACCTCTGCAGCTCCAGCTCCAGGCCAGCCACAATGCCACACCAGTTCCTGTGAACTCTGATCCCAGGTTGGTCACTCTGGTCACTCTGAACCCAGGACCCAGGCTGGCCCTGTGGACTAATGCTCCAAGCTTGTCCTCATGATCTCGGGCACCAAGGCACCAAGACTGCCAACATGGACATAGGATGCTTGCCCCAAGAGACCCCAGCATCAGGCCCAGTGCTAGGGACTCAGTACCAGTCTCATCCCTAGGGAATCAGATGCCAAACCTGTCCAATTGCCAAGTCCCAGTGTACCCAGGCCCAAAGCTCACCCTTGGTACAGGTTGACCTCTGTGGACCTTGGATTCAGGGTCACTTTTGCAGACACAGAGGATCCAAGCCTGCCCCATAGGACCCAGGCACCAGGGCTAGTCCTTGTGGACCCAGGACCCAGTTTGTACTTGTGGACCCAGGCTTCAGGCCTCCCCTCATAGTCTTAGGCACCAGGACGGCCTCCATGGACCCAGGTTCTAGGCTTGCCCCAGTAGACCCCAGCATTAGACTCGTTCCCAGTGACTCAGTACGAGGTTCAACCCCATGGAGTCAGATGCCACACTTGTCCCACTGTACGACTGGTACCACTGTACTCAGGCCCAAGGTTCATCCCAGTTCCAGGTTGACCTCCATAGACCCAGGATTCAGGATCACTTTTGCAGACACAGGCTCCAATCCTTCCCCACCCAGGCATCAGGCATTGTTCTATGGACCCAGGTATCAGGTTTGTCTACTTGTGTACTCAAGGCCCCAGGCAAGCCTGGCCAACGATTCCAGTGGAAACTCCCACCCACACCCCACAAACTCTACCAGACAGCCAACCCAGGATGACTGGATAGGTTGACTTACTGGTGAAGGTTTTTCCCAGCTGAAACCAGTGTGTAATGACTGAGAGAGGTACTTACTTCCTAAAGACACCAATGCAAAACCACAAGGATCACAAATAATCAGGAAAACATGACACCACAAAAGGAATAGATTAAACATCAGTAACCAGTCCCATAGAAATGCATATCTACAGTATGCCTGTTAAAAATTCAAAACAACTATTTTAAAGAAGTTCAGTGAGCTTTAAGAAAACATAAGTAGACAACTAAACAAAATTCAGCAAAGCAATACATCAATGAAATAAAAAGTTCATCAATAAGTTAGAAACCATGGAAAAAATCAAACAGAAATTCTGGTGCTGTAGAACGTAATTACTAAACTGGAAAATCCCATAAAGAACTTCAACAGCAGACATGATTAAGCAGAAAGGAAAATCTGCAGGTGACTTAAAATTACCCAGTCAGAGGAATAAAAACAAAACAGGAATGCAAAAGAATAATGACAGCCTATAGGTCTCAGAACACATAGGAGTCCAAGATGAGAAGAGAATGAGAAAGAGGCAGAAATCTTATTTAAAGAGACAGAAAGTTTCCCAAATCTAGAAAAAAAAAGTAAACAGCCAGACCATGAAGCCCTCAATAGAAAGATATCTTACTGAGACTCTTTGTAATCAAATTTTCAAAAGTGAAAGTCAAAGAATTTTGAAAGCAACAAAAAAACAAAAGCAATCTGTCACATACCAGGGAATGTTCATAAGACTATCAATGGATTTCTCAGCAGAAACCTTCCAAGCCAAGAAAGAATGAGGCAATGTATTCAAAGTGCTGTGATGAGAAAACTGCCAACCAAGAATATTGTATTTGGCAAAGTTGTTCATTGGAGATAAAAATGAATGAGAAAAAAAATTCTCCAGATAAACAAAAGCCATGGAAATTAATCACCACTATACCTGCATTATAAGAAGCACTAAATGGAGTTCTTCAAGTTTAAAAAGATAAAGATGTTAACTAACAACATGAAAACATATTATAGTGTAAAATTTAGTACTAGGTTGATGCAAAAGTAGTTGTGGTTTTGCCATTAAAATAATGGCAAATATAAAACAGAAATACAGTCAAATTAAGAATACTCTTATAATATAATGGTGGTAAATAAATTACTTTTACCTCTGGTATAAAAGTTAAAAGACAAAAGAATTAAAAATAACTATAGCTTTAATACCTTTTTAATGGATACACTGTATATAAGAGATGTAAGTTTTGATATTAATAACTTAAAATATGGGGAAAGGAGAAGTTAATGTGCAGTTTTGGTATGCAGCCAAAGTTAATTTATTATCAGTCTGAAATACACTGCTTTAGTGATAAGATGTCTTATGTAAGCCTCATGGTAACCACTAGAAAAATGTGTAATATTATATGTAAAAGGTAAAGAAAAAGGAATCAAAGCATATCACTCAAAAACATCATCACATCACAAAGAAAGACACATGAAACAAAGGAACTACAAACAGAAAACAATAAGCAATTAGGTAGAGAAGGATATACCTTAACATAATAAAGCCCATATACAACAAGCCCACAGCTAATATCATACTCAGGAATAAAAAGTTGATTTTTTGCTAAGATCAGAAACAAGAGTGCCTACTCCCACCCTACAACTTCTATTTAGCATAGTACTGGAAGTTCTAGCCACAGCAATTAGGCAAGATAAAATAAAAGGCATCCAAATCAGTAAGAAGAATTCAATTATCATTGTTTGCAGAAAACATGATCTTATATATAGAAAACTCCATAAACTCTACCAAAACACTGTTGGAACTACTAAATGAGTTTAGTAAAGTTGCTGGACACAAAATCAACACACAAAAATCTGTAGCTATTCTGCAGCAATTCTGTACACTGAAAAGGAAATATCTGAAAAAGACAACAAGAATAAAATTTCATTTAGAGTAGCATTAAAAATTAATTTACAGTAGCATTAAAAAATAAATATTGAGGAGTAAACTTAATCATGGGGTAAAAGATCAATACACTGAAAACTAAAAACACTGATGAAAGAAATTGAAGAAGACACAAATAAATGAAAAGATATCCCATGTTCATTGACTAAAGTGATCAGTGTTAAAATATCTTCACTACCCAAGGTGATTTGCAATTCAATACATTCTCTATTAAAATTCCAATGACATTTTTTACAGAAATTTTTTTAAAATCCTAGAATTTGCATGAAACTATAAAATACCCAAAGCAATCATGAGCAAAAAGAGAAAAGCTGGAAGCATCACACTACCTGACTTCAAAATATGCTACAAAATTATAGCAACCAAAACAGCATGATACTGGCATAAAAACAGACTTATAGACTCAGGGAACAGAACACAGAGCTCAGAAATAATTCCACACATTATGGTCAATTGCTATTTGACAAAGGTGTTAAGAAGACACAAAGAGTAAAGGACAGTCTCTTCAATAAATGACACTGAGAAAACTGTATATCCATATGCAGAAGAATGAAATGGAACCCTTATCTCATACCATATACAAAAATCAATTCAAATGTATAATACTTTAGATATAACTTAATTGTAACGACTTAAATGTAATTAAAGATCTGAAATTGTAACACTCCTAGAAGAAAACTTAAGGAAAAATTTATTGACATTAGTTTGGGCAATGATTTTTTGGATATTGTCTCAAAAGCACAGACAACAAGAGTAAAAATAAACATATGGGATTGCATCAAACTAAAAAGCTTCTACACAGCCAAGGAAACAATTTACAGAGTCAACAGACAATCTAAGGAATGGGAGAAAATATTTGCTATCCATATGTCCTATAAGGGGTTGATATCCAAAATATCTAAGGAACACATACAACTCAATAGCAAGGAAACAAATGATCTGATTTAAAATGGACAAAGGACCTGAATAGACATTTCTCCAAAGAAGACATACAAATGGCCACAGGAATATGAAAGAGAAATGCTCCACATCACTAACTTTCAAGGAAATGCAAGTTAAAATCACATGAGGAATAATCTCACACTTATTATAATATCTATTATTAATAACAGAAAATATAAGTGCTGATAAGAATGTGGAGAAAACGGACAGTTGTGTGCCAACTTGTACACTGTTTGTGAGGATGTAAATTAGGACAGCTATTATGGAAAACAATATGGAGGTTCCTCAAAATATTAAAGATAGAAATATTATGTGATTCAGCAATCCTACATCTGGGTATATACCCAAAGAAAATGAGGTCAGTAAATTGAAGAGATATCTGCACTCCCATATTAATTGCAGCACTATTCAGAATAGTCAAGACATGAAATCACCCTAATCATTCAACAAAGATAAACAGATAAAGAAAATTACACATAAATGTATATATATAATATAGAACCACAAAATATCTGAAATACCCAATTACAAGCAAAAAGACACACACATATGCACACACACACACACACACACACTGGAATATTATTTAGCCTTTAAAAAAGAAGACAATGCTGTCATTTGTGATGACATAGATAGATCTGGAGGACATTAAGCTATGTGACATAAATCATGCACAAAAAGACAAATATTGCATGGTCTCACTTCTATGAGGAATATAAAAAAATGCAAACTCATTGAAACAAACACAAGAATGATGAGTTGCCAGAGGGAAGAAGGTGGGAAGAATGAGAACATACTGGATAAATAGTACAAATTTTTGATTATGGAGGATGAATAAGTTCTAAAGATCTAATGTAGAGCATAGTGGCTTTAGTTAATAATACTGTATTTTATACTCAAAATTTGCTGAGTCTAGATCTTAAATTTTTTCACTGGAAAAAAAACTAGGTGAGGTGATGGATATGTTCATCACCTTGATTACGGAAATCATTTCACAATGTGTACACATTTCAAAACATCATGTTGTACACTGTAAATATATACATTTCATTTGTTATTTGTTCTTTAATAAGGTTGGAAAAAATAAAGAGTTAATAGTGCAAAAAAGCAGAATTTATGCAAAAATTTTAAGAAGTTTTGTTATAAAGAAGAGTCAACAAATGGGAATGTAAAGTGGAAATGGATAAATACACACATTGAGTTTAAAACAAAAAGACAAGAAATGTTGAGCATATTTGTGTTGTTGAGATTAATCTTCTGAAGAGGGGCATTAATGATTAAGGAAAAATAAAATGAAATTGCAAAGGAAGTCCCTGTCCAACTGAGAATAACAGGGAACAAAAGACAAAAGTAATTGTAGACCATTAGAAAGTTGTCTTTCTAATGACAGAACACTGCTTCATTTTCTTACAGGTAATTTCCTGAGAGTGAGGAGGAATTTATGGCGGGGGCAGGATGGCTTTCAGAAATAATGAGAGGTTGTGAGATTTTTGTCCCAGGAAACATTTATTGATGGGATTGTTCAACAGTCTTCGCTGGCAAATGAAAAACCAGTTATAGTGGTTCTGTAATTTGCCAGTGATCCTCCAGGGCATCAACACTTAAACTAACAGTATGTAAAATCTTGCCAAGACTGAATATTATTAATACTCGTTATCTATGCCAATGTGATATGTGAATTTTTTAAACTTCTTTATATTCTATATTTATTTTATTATTAGGTAAAGTGAGAATGTTTTCTTGTGTTCGTTTATTGTTATACTGATTGGAAAAGAGTAAGGCTAGAAGAAAGGACACTTAGAAGATTGTTGGCATAGCGTAGGTTGAGCATCCTTAATCTGAAAATCTGAAATGCAAAATGACACAAAATCTGAAACTTTTTGAGTGTAGACATGACATTCAAACGTCATGCTCAAAACAAATGCTCTTTGGACTATACTGGATTTCGGATTTTCGGATTGGGGATGCTCAACATATATAAATGAATATAATGGTGGCCTGAATACACTAAATGTTAGTGTGTTTATGTGTGTGTGTGTGTATACACACACACAAATATATGTTATATAACATTAGACTCAAAATAAAGCACATTGAGTCTAGAAGAAAACCAGCTGCCTGTCCTCCATGAAGCTTAAAGGGTGACATTATTTTGATGAATTTAACCACACTTTTCTCAGTCTGGATCCCAAGCTTATGGGTTTACTGAAACCAAGTTTTGTCAGCAATCGAAGAAGAATATATTTCCCAGTGGGGAGCCTCATGTGAACAAAACCAATAAAATTAAATTTACATATATTTTTCATCTTCAAAATAGTGAGAATAAAATGAGTTGTATTTACCAATATATCTGGAACCAGATGCTGAATACATGATAGCTTATTGTTACACATAAAATCAAAATGTTAATAGATTAATTACCACTGAGAAATAGAACTATCAGGTTGAGTGTTATTTTTGCGTAATCAGGGCAAATTACATTTACACACATACAAGGAAAGACAATTTTCTTTGTAAGCTTGATTTAAAAAGTGGATTGCAGAGAAAGTAAAGGCAAAAATTGTTTACAAAACCTTTAAAAGTGTGATTGTAAAGGAAAGAAAAGATAAAAATTGTGGCTGAAACAGAAAGTCTAGTTAAAGAATGTTTGAAAGTTTAGTATTTTGTTTTATTAAGGTAGTGTTATGGGTTGAACTGTGTCCCCAACCAAAAGTATACATGTATTATGAAGTCCTAACCCCCAGTACTTTGCAATGTGACTTTTTATTTAGAATTAGGGTATTGCAGATGTTACTAGTTAAGATGAGGTCATGCTGGAGTAGGGTTGGCCTCTCATCCAATATGACTAGTATCTTCATAAGCACATGCCCATGTGAAAACAGAGACACAGAGGGAACACCACAGGACATCAAAAGCAGAGAAGGGAATTAAGTGTCTGCAAGCCAGGAAACACCAAAGATTACCAGGAAACCACCAGAAGCTACGAAGAGGTAGCCCAGCGTTGTGAGAAGGTAAGTTTTTGCCCTTTAACCATCCTGTGTGTGATACTTTGTTACAGGAGTCCTAGAAAACTAACATTGATCAGGAAATTCAAGAAGCTTTAAATGTTGTTGAGAAACAGTTACCAGGAAGGGAGACAATGAAGATAGAGAGAGAGGGACAACTGATGGAGTCTGTTTCTGGAAGAGAAGACAGGAAATGCTACCTAAGAGAATGGCCCTAGGAGGAAAGTCACTTCTTGAATTTTACTGAGAGGAAAAAAGGAAGGTGAGGTAATTCTTACCTATAATTCTCATTTTCTCTAAAACTTATGAGGTAAAACCATCATCGGATGACGAACAAGTACCTGGTTTCATAGAAGATCTGGAAGAATAGAAAAGATTGAAATAACTTCTGTAGAGAATAAGAGAGGAAACTGAGCACCTACAAGATTGGCAGTCTCAAGTAGAACATTAATAAATGAATACATTTGCAGTTCTGTTTGATATATAGAAAATTAAACTGGTATTTTTACTTTTCTTACCTGCCCTACTTTGAAAGACTAATTTAATAATAATCATTATAGATATTATAATTTGAAACCACTAATAGTTTTTCATATGCTTTGTTGCCCCCTCATATCATCTGAGAAAATCATTCATTTATTTCATGGCCTGTATTCATGTTGTTGGTGTCTTAGATTTGCTTACCTAATAAGAAATGTGTAATCACTGAATTAAAGCTTGTGGAAGCTACATAACCAGGAGAAGTGGAACTCCCATTAGATCTATAAATTTACCTAGCCCTTGAGTTTATTTCAATATGTGCAGTCATTTATTAAGTAAAATGACATACTAACATTTTGCAGTTTGAAATGTGTAATCAATGGGTCCCATGACAGTATCAATCAAATAATTCAGGGACAGAATTGTTCATTAGCATATTTAAGAGTTTATTACTATAGATAAAACTAATTAACACAAATATGTAGTAATAAACCAATATAGAGTTTAAGAAGATGCTTATGATTTCTCGAGACATAGGCGGAAGATGTGTAAGATTATATTTGGTTTCCATCCCTGATCCACAGACGTAAATAATACTGAATTAGCTATAGGTCTGGGAAATATTAATAGAATCTCTATTCGTGAGGAGATAAAGAAAAGCTTGGCATAATGGTATGAACATTTAAAAATACAAATTTTAAGCACTAAAAACAATCATATATTTATGAATAATAAGTCATTCTAGACTAAGCCCACATTATTTTGATGTGGTAACTAGTCCATTGTTTGGAAGTATTATATTTTTATATATATGTATATATGTGTGTATGTACATACATAAATTTATGTATATGTATTTGATTTATATTTATGTTACAAAATGAAGACACAGTGAAGTTGATTAGTTATTAAAATAATGAATGAATATAGCACTGTATTGATACTAATTGTATAGAATGATGTTCAAAAGAGAACCAAAATCTTTACATTAAGCCTTATCTATCTTTGTAGAGGCCAACTCCTCCTTCAAATTTGTTCCTCTTCTCAGTAGCAGAGCTGTGTGGCATGGAATTCAAGGGCATAAGCTTTGCAACTATTCAGCCATATTTGCAATTCCACTCTCCTGGTCGCTAACTATGTGACCTTGGAAAATTATTTATTTCTCATGTCTACAATTTCCTTATCTGTAAAATGGAAAAATATTATTTTGTAGCATTATCGTAAGAATTAAATGAGTTATTGCATTAAGAATATTTGGAATCTCAGCATTTTAAGAGGCCAAGGTGCAAAGATAGTTTGAGGTCAAGAATTCAAGACCAGCCAGGGCAACATAGTGAGACCACGTTTCTACAAAAAGTTTAACAATTAGTTGTACATGATGGTGGATGGGATAGCTGCTCTGACATGGGAGGATCACTGGAGCCCACGAGTTCCAGTTTACAGCAAGCTATGATAGCACCATTGCACTCCAGCATTGGCAATAAGAGTGAGACTCTCTTAAAAAAAAAAAAATGTATTTGGAGGCCAGGCGTGGTGGCTCATGCCTGTAATCCCAGCACTTTGAGAGGCCAAGGCAGGTGGATCGTGAGGTCAAGAGATTGAGATCATCCTGGCTGACATGGTGAAACCCCATCTCTACTAAAAATACAAAAATTAGCTGGGCGTGGTGGTGTTTGACTGCAGTTCTGGCTACTCAGGAGGCTGAGGCAGGAGAATCGCTTGAACCTGGAGGCAGAGGTTGCAGTGAGTGAGATCACGCCACTGCATGCCAACCTGGTGACAGAGCGAGATTCTGTCTCAAAAAAAAAAAAGTATTTGGAGCTTGAGCCTGACACAAATTGAGAACTAAATAATATTAAATATTGTAATAAGCACTTATTATATTCTCTATCTTGGCTAATAACATTGTCATCAATTTGTATAAGCTGAAAATCTGGGCATCAGCTTTAAATCCCACCTTTTCATCACATATGTGTCATAAATAATTTGTAAACCATATGCCTGGTTCAATCTTTAATATTTAAGCTTTAATTTATGTCTTCAGTTTCTCACTTGGACAGTTAGGTCTGTCTCATAAGTCTCTCTGATCTCAGCTGCTCACACTCAGATTTGTTTTCCACATCATTTACTATACCATATTTCTGATATCCAAATCTAATTATGCTACTTCTTTTCTTGTAAGACTTAGAAGTTTTCAGGATAAAGTTCAAATGACTCACCATTACCCATCGAGTTCAGTATAAAACGTCACAGTTGTCTGAACCTGTTCTGCATATCTACACCTTACTGCTCTGCACTATTTTCTCTCCATCTCCCACTTGGAGTGCCTCTCCCTCCCTTCTCTGCTTAATCATGATGCCCTTTTCTTCCCATCTTGTGTTAGTCATCTTCTCTCTTTCACCTTTTAGCATAATTATTCCTTAATAACAAGAGCACGAATAACAGTAGTTAACATTAATATACAGTTATGTGTCACACACTATTATAGAGACAGATAATACCTCATTTATGCCTCAAAACAATTCCATAATGTGGGTAATGTTATCATCCTTATCTAACAGATGAGAAAACTGGAACCAAAGTATTAAACATTTGTCCAAGACCACCTGGCTGGTGAGATATGGAGCAGACTTTGAATCCATTCATTATTATGTGAGAGCTAAAGTTCTGAAATACTAAATAATACTGCCATCCCAAATACAGAACCTGTATAGTACTGCGTATCATACTATCATAAAAATGAACCCCTCTCTCTCTTCCAAAGCACATTGTCTTCTTCATATTGGAATCTCCAGTGTCTGATTCAGTAGTGTGAATACAGACTGCATAATCATTGATAAAAGAACAAATAAATGGATAAATGAACAAGCTCAAATAAAATAAATAGCCAGTTTATAGTGGATTACCTTTCCCACCCTGTGGAAATCACGTTTATTCACTTTTATGATTACCACTTCTTTATGTTTTTCTTTCAACCTCGTTACGGGAAAAAAATAGGAAAATTAAATTTAAAAGTTACATTGCAACTGAATTAATGTTTCTCCACATCTATACAACCGCAAGGAAATCAGGCCATAAGAGAACTGTTTGCCCTTGTAAATAGCGCTGCAGCGAATGTGACAGTACAGATATATCTTGGCATACTGATTTCAGTTTCTTTGGACAAATATCCAGAAGTGGAATTTTACAATTATTATTTGTCAATTACAAATACAATTAAGTCTTTAAAAAAGAACTGTCCTTGACTTGATTTGTCAGTTTTTCAAGTCCTGAAAGTGCTAGCTTTAGTGCTTGTGGAAACTGTTAAGACAGATTTTCATCAAATTGAGCCATTCGAATTCTCAAAATCTGATCTCTTTTTCCAGGGTTGTTAGATATAGCCACTGTAATAAAAAACCAGTATAAGTGGAATTGTTTTAACATTCCAAAGTCAAGACTTAAAAGTGCATATATTTAGTCAGTAGAGTATATAGCCTCAGTACAATTTTAAAAGCATCTCATGGATATGTGACAGAATGGTCCCATTTAGCTAAAATACATGATTTGATTCCTGTCTAGATTTCTGAAATATATTCCTCCTGGGCCAGTGAGAGCAGCCACATTAGAGGTTTCCCAAAAAGTTAGATTTAGTGTTACAGTATACATCTTTCTTCATTTAGCCTCTGACTATTTAGAGGCTTTCAACCTCATTTCTTAAATGTCATTGCTTTTTAAAAATGACTACCTGAAATTGAAATCATACCATGAGTTTTTAGCTTCTATTTATTTATTTATTTAACTTCCAACATTTTTCCTAGAAAGGAAAGATATAAAATGTTGTATAGGCTTTCTATTTTAGCTTAAATTCAGGTATTTTGGTGTTTAATTTTTTAATTTTTGAACATAAGGGGATTTTTGTCTTATTAACTTATAATTGCATTGTATCAAAGAAATATAATATTTTAATATTAATTTTTGAATAAAATTTTATACGGAAAATTTTGTTAGGTCATTTTGGATAAAAGTCAAGTTCTAAGAATCTATTGTAACAACTGAGAACATACATAAAGATATAGTCACAAGGACTTTCTATGCATTTTCTTTATAAACACAATAATTTTGAGAAAAATATGATCATATGAGTTATTCAAATGTACAAAATAAATCACTGTAGTTAAAAATTGTGATTCAAAGAAATTTAATAACATGGAAAGACATTTAAAAATTAAGTGAAAAAAGAATACTAAAACAGATATATTTAGTATGTTTTCATTCCGTGAGTATATATGAAAGACAAAACTCTGAAATGCTACTATTGTTGTATAATAAGAATGAGGATGATTTGCATTTATTTTACTCATCCATATTTTTCAAGTTTTTAGTATTATTACTTTTGTTTTTTGAAACCCTATATTAATGTAAACTATACACAGAACTAAAATTTTAAAGTTCTGTTCTATTTGGTTTACTCTGAGTGTTAAGACAAAATTAATGCAAACAGAAAGTTTAATGGGTCTTGAGGAGGGATAGTTAAAAATTTTCTTCAAAATGCAACAACAATTGTTGATATATTTCACATACACACACATAAAATTTCTACTACTGATGCTGAAATTTCTTTAGATTGGCTGCCTATACCCAGCCTCATTTATTCAAACTCAGGACTTTCTTCTACTTATCTAGAATTGCTTCAGGATTATCTAAAATCTTTAAAACAAAAGTGGACTTCTATTATTAATTCATATTCTTAAGGGATCATTAACAGATGTTACATCACACAAATTTAACATAACAATGGAAAAATTTTACAAAGTTATATAAAAGTTGTATGCTGTGGGAAGCTAATAATTTTTTTTTTGCCTCTGTTCTTATTTTGATTAATCTTTCCTTTGCACATCATTACTTTTCCACAGACTGAATGAATTTGGACTTTGAAGTCAGAAAAATTAAAAATAAAGATAAGAATTTATTCTTACTGGCTAATCAGTCTACATGATAAAATATAGAGACATGTTGATTTATAAAACACTATTTATTTCATCCATAATAAAAGACTCAGAATACTCTAAATAAAACAAAAATTCAACCCTTAAAGGGCTTCAAAAGTGAAGACTACTAAATTTTAAAATCTCAATGAAGAGTTTTTAAAATGTAGACTAGAATGAAGAGGTACATTAGATCTGGGGGAAATCAGGTATCCCATAACACATGTTTGCAGTTAAAACTTTTCTGGATTAAATAAATAAATTATATCAAATTTTGCAATAAAATGACAATGATTGACACAATAATATACTTTTAATTTATAATTAAAGAGTATATTCAAAACATTCATATGATTCAGTTTTTTAAATGCGTGTGTGTGTGTGTCGGCAGTGGCTTTTGGAAGGATATGCAGAGATGCACATATAGTTATCAGGCCATCTTGAACAACGAAATTATTGGTGATTTTATTTTCTCCTTTATATTAATCTACTTTTAAACTAGTTTTATTATAATTAAAGTTATTTTTTATTTAAATTGGTCTAATTACTAGTTTTATACTGGAATCTTAGAACCACTAGTTCTCCCCTTTACAAACCATAAAGATAATTCCTTAAGCAAACAGGTTCAGCAAAGCATTTAGAGTCAGTAATATTTTCCTATTATTAAATATCTACTTAAAAGAGGCATTATACCTACAAGTATCATCAAGTATTTATCTCTTTTATTTAGAGAGGACTTGAAAGAGCATGTGTTATTTAAGATAACTTTGGTAAAACAGTTAATGCTGTAGACAAAGAAATGAAACAGGGCATAAATATTATAAATGAAAAGATAAATACCATTATTGCAAATATAATTCTCTATCTAAAAACCACACAAAAATAAACTGAAAAACTGGTTCTTCTGGAGCAACTAGCCTAGCTATATGGTATCCAGTTCCCCCACCATCATTGGTGTGGAGCAAAAGGTTCTGATGACAGAAATATTTCTATCATGTGATTGGGCAGTTTTACTGGCTGCATTGTTCCTGTTGGGGTAGCATCAGAACCTGGTATTCTAGAATCTCTCACTGAATCTGTGAGCTATCTGGTGTCTTAAAATAAATTTATTTTCACTTACAATAGCAAGATCTGACCTTATTCCTGACAACCAAATTATTGGACAAATTCAATGGAGCATTATTAAACGGATAGATGATAGGTAAATAGATTATCTAAAAAGACATATATATGCATAAATATTAACATTGAGTGTATTCTGGATCATAATATTTGGGGTAATATTAACCTTGCTTATTTAAAGAAAAGCTTTTCATTATACTAATAATGTATGCTAATATATATTTGCTACAAATATGTATATGTATACACTAATATGTATTTGCTGAAAAGAAGCTATGCAATATAAAGTGGACATAAGTCCACCCAGAGGTTTTCTTTGGTATGCCATAATTAAACACAAAATAGTACCTAAAGTAGAATCATTTCTGTGGCTGAGCTAGCCAGCTGTTCACCAGACAGATAACACACAAGCAGATAAACAGATACTGGTTGCCTCTTGGGAACACAGCTAGACTACAGTTAGCCTCCCTTGCAATTGAGCGTAGACACATGGCTGTTTTAATGAAGGTACTGTAAAGAGAAGTCATGCGTATAACTTCCAAAAGTGGCTCAAACAAACCTCCTATGAGCAACCTCTGTGCTCTCCATTCCCCACTCTGGCTGATGGTTATGCCCCTGGTAACTTTGGAATCCACATATTGAAGATGGCAAAGTAGCCATCAGTCTGCCCTGGATGTCTGCAAAGAGAAAATGCAGCTATCAACCCAAATAACAGCCAGGACAATTAACTGAGAAAGAAATAGGCCAGACATGGTGGCTCACTCCTGTAATCTCAGCATTTCAGGAGGCCAAGGCAGGAGAATCATTTGAGTTCAGGAGTTTGAGACAAGCCTGGGCAAGATGGCAAAACCCTGTCTCTACAAAAAACACAAAAAATTAGCCATGCAAGAGAGCAGGCGCCTGTGGTTCCAGCTACTAGGGAGGCTGAAGTAGGAGGATCTCTTGAACCTGGGAGACAGAAGTCACAGTGAGCCAAGATTGTGCAACTGCACTCCAGCCTGAGCAACAGAGTTAGACGTTGTGCCAAAAAAAAAAAAAAAGAAAGAAAAGAAATAAATCAGGCCTTTTTTTTTTTTTTTTTTTGGCACTGGAAGTTTGGGGTCTATTGTGTCAGCATACTCAACATTAATACAGTCTCCATCTTTAATTATCTACCTTCTCCTCTGGCTTTCATCCCTTCAAATTAAGAATTCTGTGGTGTCATTCTGTGCTTTTTATTTGCTTTCTCCAAAATCTGCCTGCTTTTAGTAGCTGGAGACTTCTTCTTAAAAGAAGTCTCATCTGTAATAATACAGAAATTGTTCAAAATTTATAATGTTGTCCCTTTCCCAAAGATTCAATGTTGATAAATTGCTTTTTATTTTCTTATTTTTATGTGCACATTCCTATCATGTAGCACAAAAACACTGAGTGACTGTTCATACATTGACATATGTTACTAACGTTTTGATTTGGAATGATTTATTACTTTTATTTTATTAGTATTCTTCAATTCTTCTGTAACAAACAGAAATTACTTATGCAATGTTTAATAAGAAAATTCTACAAAGCTTTATTAAAGATATTAAAGTTAAAATAGATATTTAGCTTAGTGTTCATTTAAAACTTTGAATTCAATTAAATTCAAGTTCAGGTATTGACAAAAAAAAAAGTTTGTTATTCCCAAACTGGCTTTCATTTCTCAATAAAATTGTGTGTACAGGCCTGTCATATTTACAAACATAGGCAAGAGAGTATGCATTCAGAAGATGTTCTCCTTTTTTAATTTTCTTTTTTTCCTTCTTCTTCTTCTTCTTTTTTTTTTGAGATAGGGCCTTGCTCTGTCACCCAGGCTGGAGTATAGTGTCATGATTATAGCTCACTATAACCTTGAACTCCTGGTCTGAAGTAATTCTCTCACCTCAGACTCCTGAGTAGCTGAGACATATACCACCACACCAGGCTTTTTTTTTTTTTTTTTTTTTTTTTTAAGAAATAGGGTCTCATTATGTTGCCCAAGTACGTCTTAAACTCCTGGCCTCAAGCATTCCTCCTGCCTCAGCCTCCCAAATTGTTGGGATTATAAACATGAGCCACCATGTCCTGCTCCTTTATAATTTTCACCTTTAATTCTCTAATATCTTCCAATATCAGGAATTAAAAAGCTGCATCTTTTTGCGGGAAGTCAGGGACCCTGAATGGAGAGACCGGCTGGAGCCACAGCAGAGGAAACATAAATTATGAAGATTTCATGGACCTTTTTATCACTTCCCCAATAATACTCTTATAATTTCTTATGCCTGTCTTACTTTAATCTCTTAATCCTGTTATCTTTGTAAGCTGAGGATGTACATCACCTCAGGTCCACTATGATGATTGCGTTAACTGTACAAATTGATTGTAAAACATGTGTGTTTGAACAATATGAAATCAATGCACCTTGAAAAAGAACAGAATAACAGCAATTTTCAGGGAACAAGGGAAGACAACCATAAGGTCTGACTGCCTGTGGCAGAATAGAATCATATTTTTCTTCTTGCAGAGAGCTTATAAACAGACGTGCAAGTAGGACAGATATCACTAAATTCTTTTCCTAGCAAGGAATATAATATTAAGACCCTAGGAAAAGAATTGCATTACCGGGGGGGGGGGGGGGGGGGATTCTATAAATGGCCACTCTGGGAGTCTGTCCTATGCGGTTGAGATAAGGACTGAGCTACAGCCTGGTCTCCTGCAGTACCCTCAGGCTTACTAAGATTGGGAAACCCCAGCCCTGGTAAATTTGAGGTCAGACCTGTTCTCTGCTTCTGAACCCTGTTTTCTGTTAAGATGTTTATCAAGACAATATATGCACTGCTGAACATAGACCCTTATCAGGAGTTCTGATTTTGTCCTTGCCCTGTTTCCTCAGAAGCATGTGATCTTTGCTCTGCTCTTTGCCTCTTAAAGCATGTGACTTACTCCCTGTTTGTACACCCCCTCCCCTTTTGAAATCCTTAATAAAAACTTGCTGGTTTTACAGCTCAGGTGGGCATCACAGACCTACCGATATGTGATATCACCCCTAGCAGCCCAGCTGTAAAATTCCTCTCTTTGTACTCTTTCTCTTTATTTCTCAGACCAGCTGACACTTAGGGAAAATAGAAAGAACCTACATTGAAATATTGGAGGTGGGTTTCACCAATAGCATCTTACTTCAAAACCTCCTATACATGACTACTAAGCATTCTGGCCCATAAGGGCCACATTCCCAACTCTGATTTTCAGTAGTCCCTAGATCATTCAAGGTCCATTTCTACTGTTGATCACTCTGTGAACCTTCCAGGATTCCTCAAACAGATGTACTCATATCTCCATTTATATATTTCATTTGACATTTGTATATGATACTTTCCAGACCAGGTCTTTTATCCAAGAGATCTTAATATCTTCTGTGCCTCTCCATAAACTGAAAGCTTCTTGAGGTCTGGAACTGTGTCTCATTTGTCTTTAAATTCTCTATATATCTTAGCATTGCAGAATACAGATAAATGAGGTTTACCATATTTTGTTGAATTAAATTAAGCAAATATCTAAGTTTAGTCAATGTTTCTGCTTCTAATCTGCCACTAAATCCCCGTTTCCACAACAATCCTAGGTGATAGGAGCTCTTCCTTCCAAGAATAAGGTGTGGATGCTGGTGGCAAGATGTACTGGAGTCCGGGATGGAATAAATAGGAAGAAAGTTGTTTCTGAAATCACCAATGAGAATATCCTTAGGAAAAAGAAAAATTGAACAGCAGCTCAGCAGAACCTGAATCCTGTCCTCTTGCTTTTCTCCCCTGAGACATGAGATTCATCACCCACTCCACCACTTTCTCCACGTTATAACTGCCTATCTGTGGGGTCCTTCCAGTTGCTCACCAGTAGCCTGGCTATCCTTTATGCAAGCACTATGGGCTCTAACTCCTGGATCTTTTCTTTCAGCTCCACCAGCTTCTGGGTCAGCTGGGTATCTGGTAGAAATAGCAGGGCATACAGAGTAAGAACGAAGCCATGCCAGTCCTGAATAACGGCTTAGCCTCCTACCTGGACAGAATGAGTGGCCTGGAGACTGAGAATCGGAGGCTAGAAACTAAAATCTGGGAACATCTGGAGAAGAAGGGGCCCCAGGTCAGAGACTGGGGACATTATGTTAAGACCATAGAGGACTTGAGGGCTCAGATCTTTGCAAATTCTGTGGACAATGCCCACATTGTTCGGCAGATTGACAATGCCTATCTTGCTGCTGGTGATTTTAGAGTCGAGTATGAGACAGAGCTGGCCATATACCCATCTGTGGAGAGCCACATTCGTGGGCTCAGGAAGGTCACTGATGACACCAATGTCACTCAGCTGCAGCTGAAGACAGATCTCGGCTCTCAAGGAGGAGTTCCTCTTCATGAAGAAGAACCACAAGGAGGAAAAAAAGACTTATAAGCCCAGTTTCCCAGTTCTGGTTTGACCATAGAGGTAGATGTCCCTAAATCTCAGGACCCCAGCAAGATCCTGGCAGATCAGTGTAATGAGCTGGCTCAGAAGAACCTAGAGGAACTGGAAAATACTGGTTCCAGCAGATTGAGGAGAGCACCACAGTCATCACCATGCAGTCGCCAAAATCAGAAATGCTAAGATGATGCTCATGGAGCTGAGAGGTACAGTCCAGTCCTTGGAGATCAACCTGGACTCTAGGAGAAATCTTAAGGCCAGCTTGGAGAACAGCTGAGGGAGATGGAGGCCCACTATGCCATGCAGATGGAGCAGCTCAACGGGGTTCTGCTGCACCTGGAGTCAGAGCTGGCACAGACTCTGGCAGAAGGGTGGCACCAGGCCCGGGTGTATGAGGAGGCCCTGCTGAGCATCAAGGTCAAACTGCCGGCTGAGCTGGCCACCTTACTGCTGCCTGCTGGAAGATGGGAGGGACTTCAATCCTAGTGATGCCCTGGATAGCAGCAACCCCATGCAAGCCATCCGAAAGACAGCCACCTGCGGGATAGTGGATGGCAAAGTAGCATCTGACACCAGTGACACTAAAGTTCTGAGGTTTTGAGGCAGCAGAAGCAAGGTGCCCTTTGAGTAACAGGAGACCAATAAAAAGTTCAGAGGTCCAAACAAAAATCAAACAGCAGTTCTGGTCACCCAATATCAGTTTTTAGATTTATCTCTATATCAACTAACAGGATTGATACGGAATCTAACTAATTTTTCAAACATTCTATCATTGGGAAATACATTCCATGCTTTAAACACCTCACCAAAGCTGTCTTTGGAATAAAATATATTCTTCGTTTTTAAACTTATTATAGTAAAAACAACTGGCAACTTCACACAATCCACTATCAATCCTAGAAGTGCATTCTTTGTGCAGAAGTTATCTCAGTTTAGTTGATACACTGAACTATACAGAATGACAGATCTTTTTGTAATTTTATGATCTATCTTGAGTAGAAAATTCTGTGGTCTTGTCAGGTATAAGAGTTATGATATGCCACAAATATTTGTCTTATAACAGAAAGCTCAAACTTAGGGAGGAGGTATATAACTGTTCTGGTCCTATGTCATCTCACTGAGTTAGCATGTTTTATGTTTCAATAGCAAATGTATACTGAAAAGGCAGAGAAACTTTAAAATAAAAGAGAAAATACAGAAATAATATTTCATTATCTGGACTTTGTTAGTTTATAATTTTCTCCATAAGTTTTAAAAAGGGGAGAAAATTGGTTATAATAAAATATATACTTTTATTATTTATCACTAACTTTTACCCCAACAGAAGTAATTTTTACATGAACAAATCTAGGATTGTTTCAAAAATTTCAATTAAATATTATACATTTATTTTTGTGTATATGATATTCTGTATATATAATATTCCATATATAAATATATATGTATATTTGTATATATAATTGTGTATATAATAATGTTCATGATAACATGAACATATTGAAATATTATTCATCCATAAAAAGAATGAGGTTCTGATACATGCTACAACATGGAAGAAACATGAAATCATTGTGTTAGATTAAATAAGCAGACACCAAAGAAACACATATTTTGTAATTGCATTCACATGAAATATCTAGAATAGGCAACTTCAGAGAAACAAAAAGTAAATTAGAGGTTACCAGGGCCTGAGAGCGGAGCGAAGATGGTGCTGCTGCCTACTGGTCGCAGAGTTTCTATTTGAGTTGATGAAAACATTTTGAAAATACCAATTATGGTTGTACAACGTTGTGAATGTGATTGATAGCTCTGAATTGAACACTTAAGAAATGGCTAAAATAGCAAACATTATGCTACATATTTTGCCATAATTAAAAATTAAAATTAGTAAGCAGTGATACAGCAAAAAAAGCATAGCATTGTGTTTTATGTCTGTTGCTACTCTGACCTGTTTAACTTAGATTAAAATTTTTATTTCTGCTTATGAATATAATCAAGAAATGAGAATAAATCAAGTAGCCTTACACCTGACATTGACTATTATGAAAAAAACCTAGATTTTTGGAAAATAAATAACTGTGGAATCTATAACACAGTTTTAAGAGTTCTTCCCCAAACTTCATGGTCAGAATTTTAAAACTAGTAGAATAATCACTGATTGAAGAAATGAAGGATCTGTTTTTGGGCAGCTGACATTTCGAATTCATGAATGAGCTTATTAAACTGTTAAAATATATTTATATAAAAATAATACAGAACACTAATATAAAACTCAATACATATAAAAATAAAGACAATGCCAAATACAATTAATATTAATTCAATTAACACAATTAATACAATTCTATTGATATTTGATTTTAAGATAATTTTTTGAAATGATATGATACATTTTGTATGACCCAAAAGTAATGAAGGTAGCCAAAGAGAAATAAGGAGAAGAGTCATTGAAAATGTTTGAATAGAAAATCAAACATTGTTCTCACTTGTAAGTGGGAGCTAAGCTATGAGGATGCTATGAGGATGCAAAGGCATAAAAATGATACAATGGACTCAGGGAGAAGGATGGGAGGGGTGTTAGGGATAAAAAGACGACACCAGAGTACAGTGTACACTGCTCCAGTGAAGGGTGCACTGAAATCTCAGAAATCACCACTAAAGAGTTTATCCATGTAACTGAATATCACCTGTTGGCCCAAAACTATTGAAATTAAATAAATAAATAAGATCTAGAAATGGAATACATTTTAATCACTTTTGTGTACAAATGTGTTGGTTTCATTACATAAGTGATGTGATTCAGCAAGTGTTTGATATAATAGCTCTTTAATCTTCTTTATCATAGTCCTGACTTTATTATGGGAAAAAATTAATTCTACCCATGATTTTCTGCCAATCCTAACTGTCTCTAGTGGAGTTATGCACTCTTAGGTATCTTGCATAACTTATTTCAAATTTTCTTCCCTAATGTTGTCAGTCCTTGCATCTCATCTACACCAACAGCACTCCTTTGCAGAGTTAAGGTTAAAAAAAAAAAAAAAAAAAAAGGAGTAGAATTTGACAGATAAGCAACACAAAAACTGACAAAAATACTTCATTTGAGAAAATGATAGAAAATCTAAAACCTCTCTCTACTATAACAGTTTGCATGTACAGGAAGAATTGAGAGGATAGTAGAGTTCCAAAATACCCCACACCTAGTTTTCTCCGTTATTAACATCTTGCATTAGCATGGCAAATTTGTTACAATTAATGAAATAATATTAATACAGTATTATTAACTAAAGTTCATGGTTTATTCAGATTTCCTTATTTGTTGCCCTCTATTCATTTCCTGTTCCAGGATATTATCCAGAATACCATATTATACTTAGTTGTAATATTTCCTTAGGCCTTTTTTGGCCATGACAATTTATCTAACTTTTCTTATTTTTAGTGTTTTAGTGACACTGACCCCTCTGAGGAGTATTGGTCAAATATTTTGTAAGATACTCCTCTATTGGATTTGTCTGATGTTTTTCTCACTATTGGACTTGAGTTACGGGTTTGATGGAGAAAGGTCACAGAGGTAAAGTTCCATTTTCATCACATCATATCAAAGACAAAATCAACATGATTTGTCATTTTTTATGTCAACCTTGGTCACCTGAGATAGTGATTGTCAGATTTCTTCACTGTGAAGTTACTCTTATTCCTCTGTTTCATGCTGTACTCTTTGGAAGTAAGTCAGTATCACAGCCCACACTTAAGGGATGAAAAGTTATGTTCTCTCTGCTTGAGGGAAAGGTACCTACATAATTTTTTTGGAATTCTTCCACATGAAAGACTTGTCTCTTCATTTATTAATTTGCCACATTTTAAAATTTATATCAGTATGTACTCATAGATACTTGTACTTCATTTTGTACTCAAATTGTTCCAGCTTTGGCCATTAAGAGCTCCTTCAGTTAGCTGTTGTACTCTGTTGGCATACATACTCCCACTGATGTATTTTGGGGGCCTTTTTGTTAGCACGTTTTTACTTTCTGAGACTTCAAAATGCTGCAGGTTAATCTTTCTGCTCCAGTTCTAGAAGCCACCATCTCTCGAGGGAGCCTTGCTTCCTGTCATTGGAGAATGGTATTAGAAACTGAGATCTGGACAATAAGTGTACTTGTTATTATAAGAATGCCCTTTATTTTAAGCTCTCACAGCTAACAGAGCAAAGAAATAGATGTGTATACACTAACTGGTGATTGTATATACATAGTAGATCATCTTTATTTGTAGATTCCATACTTGTGACTTTTCCTACTTGAACATTTATGCACACATGCAGGACAGCAAAAAAATGAGTTACCTGACATGTACATCCTAACTGAGGTAGAACAAGGCAACATTCTGCCTTCTTGTTTTAACTATCATAATATAAACAAGTGTCCTTTTGTGGTATACTTAGCACTATGTTTTGCACAGTTTTTGTGCTTTATGTTATTTTCCTGTTTAAAGTGGTCCCTCAAGTGCAGTGCTACAGTGCTTTCCTAGTATTCCTAAGTGAGAGAAGGTTGTGCTGTACCTTATGAAGAAAATACTTGGGTTAGATAAGCTTCCTTCAGGCAAGGGTTATATATGTTTCATATATATATAGCACTTATACAGGAGCACAGGAGTCAACTGAAAGAGCTCCTAATGGCCAAACTTGGAACAATTTGTAACTATATACATAGTATTGTTGGCTGGGAGCTCAATATTAATGAACCAACACTATATAGTGAATGAGGTGAGTTAAAACAGAAATACATATAAAACAGGTTACATATTGATTGGTTAATGAAAATGTTATAACCAGAGGATCACAAAAAACTAACCCTGTATTTTTTTCTTGGACAATGGTTCATCATTTGCTAATTCAGTGTTTCTAATGGCTTTATAGAATATAACTACCATAAATAACAAGAATGAACTCTATAAATATTTTATATGTAACCATCTGTATCTATATTAAATTAAACATGAATTCTTACTGATGTCTCCACATCTGAACTATTACTACCAGGATCATTCTAGCCTGCTTCCTTGTTTATCTGTAAACTCCCACTCCAACAGTGAGAAACCACCATTTTTTATTTATTTACTTACTTTACTTTATTATTTACTTAATTGTTCAATTCCTGTCCACATGTTTAGCAGTATCAGAACTGATCATTCATATCCTCAGGAGAAATAACTTTATCAACTATAGTACAATGCTTATATACAGCTTATATGTTTATAAACCGTATTTCCCTTTTAGGTCTCTCGGCCTGTAATGGGAGGGGCTGCTGTGAAGACCTCTGACATTCCCTGGAGACATTTTCCCCATTGTCGTGGGGATTAACATTCAGCTTTTTGTTACTTATCCAAATTTCTGCAGCCGGCTTGAGTTTTTCCTCAGAAAGTAAGATTTTCTTTTCTATCACATTATCTGGCTACAAATTTTCTGAACTTTTATGTTCTGCTTCCCTTATAAAATTGAATGCCTTTAACAGCACCCAAGTAACCTCTTGAATGCTTTGCTGCTTAGAAATTTCTTCTGCCAGATACCCTAAATCATCTCTCTAAAGTTTAAAGTTCCACAAATCTCTAGGGCAGAGGCAAAAATGCCACTAGTCTCTTTGCTAAAACATGACAAGAATCGCCTTTGCTTCAGTTTCCAATAAGTTCCTCATTTCCATCTAAGACCACCTCAGCCTGCATTCTATTGTCTATATTGCTATCAATATTTGGGCAAAGTTATTCAACAAGTCTCTGGGAAGTTCCAAACTTTCCCACATTTTCCTGTCTTCTTTTGAGTCCTCCAAACTGTTCCAACCTCTGCCTGTTACCCAGTTCCAAAGTCACTTCTGCATTTTTGGATATCTTTTCAGCAGCACCCCACTCTACTGAAACCAATTTACTGTATTCATCCTTTTTCACACTGTTGATATAGACATACCCAAGACTGGGCAATCTACAAAGGAAAGGTTTAGTGAACTTACAGTTTCACGTGGCTGGGGAGGCCTCATAATCATGGCAGAAGGCAAGGAGGAGCAAGTCACATCTTACATGGATGGCAGCAGGCAAAGAGAGAGAACTTGTGCAGGGGACCTACTCTTTATAAAACCATCAGCTCTCATGAGACTTATTCATTATCATGAGAACAGTGCAGTAAAGGCTTGCCCCGTGATTCAGTTACCTCCCATTGGGTCCCTTCCACAACAGGTGAAAATTCAAAATGAGATTTGGGTGGGGACACAGCCTAACCATATGAAGTGACAAAAAATCGAATTCAGGAAATTCAGAGAACCCCAGGAATATACTACACAAGATGACCATCCCCAAAACATACAGTCATCAGATTCTCCAAGATTAAAAGAAAAAGTTTTAAAGGCAGCTAGGAAAGAAGCAGCAGGTCACTTACAAAGGGAATCCCATCTGTCTAACAGTGGTCCTTTGACAGAAATCCTACAAATCAGAAGAGATTAGGAGCCTATATTCAGCATTCTTAAAGAAAAAAGTTCAATAAAAAATTTCATATGCAGCCTCATAACCTTAATGAGCAAAGGAAAAATAAGACGCTTTTCAGAAAAGAAGATGCTAAGGGAATTTGTTACCACGAGATCTGCCTTAAAAGAAGTCATAAAGGGAATGTTAAATATGGAAAGGAAAGTCCCTTACTGGCCACCACAAAAGCATACTTAAGTACAAAGACCATTGACTTTATAAAGCAACTACCCAATCAAGTCAGCATAATAACCAGGTAACAACAAGATAACAGGATCAAATTAGCACATATCAATATTAACCTTGAACGTAAATGGGCTAAATTCCCCAATTAAAAGGTACAGAGTGGTACATTGGATCAAGAAGCAGGACCTATTGGTATGCTGTCTTCAAGAGACTCATCTCACACGCAATGATCTCCATAGGCTTGAAGAAAAGGGATGGAGAAAAATGTACCAAGAAAATAGAAAACAGAAAAAAGCATAAGCTGTGATTCTAGTTTCAGAAAACAGACTTTAAAATAACAACAGTTGAAAAAGAAAGAAGAGCATTACATAATGGTAAAGGGTTCAATTCAACAAGAAGACCTAACTCTTCTAAATATATATGCACCTAAGGCAGGAGTAACTAGATTTAAAAAACAGTTCATAGAGACCTACAGAGACTTAGGTAACCACAGAACAATAGTAAGAGACTTCAAAACCTGACTGACAGTGTTAGAAGATTATAGAGGCAGAAAACTAATGAAGATATTTTGGATTTGTACTTGACGTTCCACCAAACAGACCTAACAGACATCCACCGAACTTTCCACCCCAAAACAACAGCATATGGCACATATTCTAAAATTGAACATGCAAGAGGTCACAAAACAATTCTCAACAAATTAAGAAAAATTGAATTAATACCAACCACACTCTCAGACAACAGCACAATCAAAATAAAAATAAATAGAAAGAAAATTACTTAAAACCATATAATTACATGGAAATTAAACAACCTGTTCCTTAATGACTTTTGGATAAACAATAAAATTAAGGCCAAAATCAAGAAATCTTTGAAACTAATGAGAAAAAAGATACATGTATCAAGAATCTCTGGGACATAGCTAACACAGGATTAAGAGGGAAGTTTATAGTGCTGAGTGCCCACATCCAAAGTTAGAAAGATATCAAATTAACAACCTAACATCACAGCTAGAGTAAAAAACAAAGCAAGCCAAATCCAAAGCTAGCAGTATAAAAGAAATAACCAAAATTGAAGCTGAACTGAAGGAACTTGACATGAAACACCATATAAAAGATCAACAAACTCAGGAATTTGTTATTTAAGAGAATAAATAAGATGGATAGACAACTAGCTAGACTAAAAAATAGAAAAGGAAAGAAGATGCAAATAAACACAATCAATTGGAAAAGAACAAAGGGGACATTACCTGCAACCCCATGGATATATAAGAACCATTCAGAGACTACTACAAACACCTTTATGTACACAAACTAGAAAATCTAGAAGAAATGAATGAATTTCTGGAAAAATTCAACCTCCCCAGATTGAACCAAGAACAAATTTAATTTGTGACCAGACTAGTAACAAGTTCCAAAATTGAAACAGTAATAACAAGCCTACCAACCAGAAAAAGCCCAAGACCAGGTAGATTCATAGTTGAATTCTACTAGATGTATAAAGCAGAGTTGATATCATTCCTACTGAAACTATTCCCAAAAACTGAGGAAGAGGGTCTTCTTCATAACTCATTCTATGAGGCCAATGTCATTCTTATACAAAAACCTGACAAAAACATAACAAAGAAAGAAAACTTTAGGCCAATATCCTTGATGAACATAGATGCAAAAATCCTCACCAAATACTAACAAAATGAATCCCAAATCCAGCATAATATCAAAAACTGAATCTACCACTATCAAGTAAGCTTTATCCTTGGGATGCAAGGTTGGTTCAACATATGCAAATCAAAAGATGTGATTTATCACATAAACAAAATTAAAAATATCCACACGATCATCTCAATAGATGTAGAAAAGACTGTCAATAAAATTCAACATCACTTTGATATGAGATTTTTGCAATGTTGCTTTTTCTGTCCAGAAACCTCTGTGGCCAGTGGTGCCTTGGCCCGAGTTCTTGTCCTGCATCCAGGAAGAATGAGGTATGCAGAAAAGTAGGGGGTGAGCAAGACAAAGAGGAGCTTTATTAAGTGTTAGAACAACTCAGAGGAGACCCACAGAGGGTAGCTCTTCTCTTTAGGCCAGTTGTCTCATTGTCCCTTTGTCCTCTCCTCTGATCTGCTGAACACAGGGCTTTTATGGGTCTCAGAGGGGAGGAAGTCCATGCCAATTGGTTCATAGGTGGCCATGAGCAGCAAAGAAAAGTCATCACACGTTCCCACATCAGTCTGCAGGACTAGCAGCCCAGCCCCAATTTTCAGGCCCTCCATGGCTGAAGGTGGAGCCTCATCAGGACTATCCCTTCCTGTGGAAGGGCCTGTCTGCCTCCCACCACTCAGGCCAAGGGGTGCCCACAGGCTGAGTTGCTTTCCACCTCATATGAGCCTCCTCCCACACTTTTTGGTGCCCAAAGTCTGGAGAGGCTGATGCAGCAGGGGGCCCTGCTGCACACCAGGCCAAGCTGTGACATCTCCAGGGCTTGGCACTAACTCTGCTCCCATCTCAGAGTGCTGGCAGCAAGATGAGGCCAGGCGCTGGGAGGAGGCACCTCTGAGCTTGCCGTGACAGGGGGGCCCTTCTGGGCCCTGAGAAACCATCTGGAAACCTGGGCGCACAGCCACAACCTGGGTGGCTACAGCAGTTCCTGGGGAGCTCCCATCCTGCCAACTTGGGAGGGACAGGGCTCCCAACTGTCCCTGTCCCAGACTGTACCCCTACTCCATGTCTCACCACAGTGGCAGCAGGCAAGGCGCAGGTGGCACGATGGCCCTGGCCACCTCCTCACAAATGAACCCCATGCTTCCTGGGCCAGTTCTGTGAGTCCCAGCTGCACCATTGGCCAGGTGCTTGTAGGCTCCCAGGATGTGGTAGAGAGCAAGGTCGAAGCTGCAGTGGAGGCTCTGGACCTGGGAGCAGGTCCTGCCAGGCCATGTGAGGATGGGGGTGGTATAGTCAGTTGTCTTAGGGATGTGGGGTACAGAGGACACAATGCCACCACCATTGCTTCTGCAGCTGCTCCTGCTGCTCAGTCTGATGCTTTGCAGCCTGGGGCTGGGCTCCCAGCCCTCGTCAGGTTCTGGGGATGGGATGACATTTACAAGTTCCCCTGCAGCCCCAGCTCTCAGTGGTGAACAGGGGCTCCCCCTTCCTTAGCTCATGACCATACCATACGTGTGCCTTCAGGAGTGGATTGGGGCCCTGGACACAGCCATTTGGAGCACCAGACTCAGCTGTCACCTCAACATGGGGTGGATCTTTGGTAGGCATCCTAGGGTGGCTCCATGCTGAGCCTCCCACAAAGGCACAGGAACCTGGTGCCCTTGGCAGGGAGGGCATGACACTGGCCAGGTCTCACTTGCAAAGGGCCACTCCCACTTCCCACCACAGGGCCCTGAAATGCGGCCACTGCTCCATGTTCAGGACCAGCCCCCACACTCCATACACAAGCATGGCACCTCCTTGGGTCAAGTTCTGCCTCGGGGTCCCTCCATGCTTGTTGGTGCCATTCCTCCACAAGCAGTGGCTTAGCCCAGCTTGGACCCACTGCAGTGGCTCCCAGAGGTGGGCTCCCAAAGCAGCAGATACCAGGGACAGTTTGCCTCAACATCCACACCTAAGTACCCATGGCTCAAACCAACACCCCACCATCTGCACCCCACCACAGCTGGTACTATGGCAGTGGTTGCTTTGGACAGCTGCCAGCTGTCATCACCTTCATGTTAAAAACCCTTAACAACTAATCACTGAAGCAACATATCTGAAAACAATGAAGCATCTATGACAAACTGAAAGCCAACGTCATACTGAATGAACAAAACCCAGAAGCATTGTCCTTGAGAACCAGGACAAGACAAAGATACCTACTCTTACTAGTCCTAGTTGACATAGTACTGGAAGTCCTAACTAGAGAAATCAGGCAAGAGAAAGAAATAAAAGTTATCCAGATAGGAAGAGAGGAAGTCAAATTATCTCTGTTTGCAGATGATATGATTCTATACCTAGAAAACCCCTCATAGTCTCTTCCCAAAAGCTCCTGTATCTGATAAACAACTTCAGCAAAGTTTCAGGATACAAAAACAATGTGCAAAAATGAGTAACATCCAATCTGAGAGCCAAATAAAGAATGCAAACTCATTCATAATAGCCACAAAATGAATAAAATACCCAGGAATTCAACTTACCAGGGATGTGAAAGATCTCTACAATGAGATTTACAAAATACTGCTGAAAGAATTCAGAGATGACACAAACAAATAGATAAGCACCCCACGCTTATGGATAGTAAGAATAAGTATTGTTAAAATGCCCATACTGCCCCCTGAAATTTACAGACTCAATGTTATTCATATCAAACTACCAATGGCATTCTTCACAGAAGTAGAAAATACTATTTTAAATTTTCTATGAAACCAAAAGAGTGTGAATAGCCAGAGAAATGCTAAGGTGGGAAAAATACTGAAGGCATCCCATTATCTGACTTCAAACTATACTACAAGGCTACAGTAATCAAAACAACATGGTACTGGTACAAAAACATACCCATAGACAGAATAAACAAAATAGAGAGTATATATGTATAGCTGTACACCTACAATCATCCAATATTTAATAAAGTTGGCAAAAAGGAGCAATGGGGAAAGAATTCCCTATTCAACAAGTGGTGCTGAGATAACTGGCTAGTTATATGTAAGGGACTGAAACTGGATCCATTCCTTACACCATATACAAAAATCAACCCAAGATGGAATAAAGACTTAAACACAAAACCTAAAACTATAGAAACCCTGAAAAGTAACCGAGGAAATACTGTTCTGGACATAGCATTTGGAAAATATTTCAGAGTAAAGATGCCAAAAACAATTACCACAAAAATAAAAATGGACAAATGAGGCCTAATTAAACTAAAAAGCTACTACACATTTAAAAAACTATCAATACAATAAACAGACAAACTACAGAATAAGAGAAAATATTTGTAAAGTATGCATCTGAAAAAGGACTAATATCCATAATCTATAAGGAACTTAAACAAATTTACAAGCAAACAGCCTCATTAAAAAGTGGGCAAAAAACATAAACAGACACTTTTCAAATGAAGACGTACACATGGCCAACAAGGATATGAAAAATAATGCTCAACATCACTAATCATTAGAAAAATGCAAATCAAAACTACAATGAGATACCACCTCACAATCAATCAGAATGGCGATTATTAAAAAGTCAAAAGATAACAGATACTGGTGAAGGAATGCTGATACACTGCTAATGAGAATGGAAATTAGTTCAGCCATTGTGGAAAGCAGTTTGGCAATTTCTCAAATAACTTCGAATGACCATTTGACCAAGAAATCCCACTATTGGGTATATACCCAAAGGTATATGAATTGTTCTACCATAAGGACACACACACTCATGTACTCATTGTAGCACTATTTACAACAGCAAAGACATGGAATAAACCTAAATGTTCATTAATGGTAGACTAAAGAAAGAAAATGTGGCAGATTTACACCATGGAATAATACACAGCCATGAAAAAGAATGAGATCACATTCTTTGCAGCAACAAGAATGGAGCTGAAGGCCACTATCAAGTGAACCAGTGCAGGAACAGAAAACCAAATGTCACATGTTCTCACTTATATTGGGAGCTACACATTGAGTACACATAGACACAAAGAAGCAAACAACAGACATCAGTAACTACTTGAGGTTGGAGGTTCAGAGAACAGTGGCAATTGAAAAACTACCTGTTGAGTACTATGCCTATTACCAGGGTGATGAAATAATCTGTACAACAAAACCCTGTGACATACAATTCACATACATAACAAACACACATATACTCCTGAGCCTAAAATAAAAGTTAAAAGAAGAGAAGTTATCTTAAAGAAGATCATTGGACTTAGACAAGCAGAACATAATAAAACACTTAATATTCTGCCACCTATCTGGTTAAGTTGTCAGTGGCCTCTTAAAAGTTTTTCGAAGGCATCTGTATAGAAGACCTCTTTATTGCTACTGTAGGTACAAAAAGTAGGGGAATAATGTGCAACTCACATGCATGTGAAAGCAGACAGAGATAGATTGTTTCTAGTATACATTCTTCTCTTTTTCTTTGAAGTACTAGAAACCTCCAAGTTTAAGGTCAATTTATGTCCACCCAGCTACAGACTACATTTCCTGACCTTCTTTAGACATAGATAAAGCTATATACTACATTTTGGCTCATGAAAGGAAGTTGTTTCTGCAAACTTACAAATGGTCATAAGCTTTAAAAATGAAATTTTTCACCACCCGTGATGGTTAATTTTATGTTCCACTTTACCAGGCCACAGGGTGCCTAGACATTTGGTTAAACATTACTTTGAATTTGTTTATAAGAGAACTTTTAGGTGAGATTAACAACTGAATCAGTCAAGTGAGTAAAGCAAATTGTTCTTCCTAGTTTAGGCAGGCTCTATCCAATCAACTGAAGGCTTAAAGAGAACAAAAAGGCCTTCCTGAGTGTAGAGGAAGCCTGGCTGCTTGAGTTTGAGCATTTGTCTTTTTCTGCATTTAAGCTGGAATTTATTGAGCTCTCTTGATTCTCATGCCTTGGGAAGCAAAACTGGAATACTGCATCAATTCTCTTTGATCTCCAGCTTACTGACTGCAGATCTTGGGACTTCTTAGCCTCCATAATTTCATGAACCAATTCCTTAGAGTAAATCTCTTTATAAACACATAGGTATGTGTATGTATATACATATATAAAATTTTCTTTCTACTAAGAACTCCTACCACATTCTGTTTCTCTAGAGAACAAGACTAATACAGATTTTGATACAAAGAATGAGGTACTACTGTAACAAATATCAAAAAATGTGGAAGTAGCTTTGGAACTGGGTAATGGGTAGAGGTTGAAAGAGTTTTGAGGTACATGCAAGAAATGTTTACACTGAGGGTGATTACTGTGAGGTCTGAAATGGAAATAAAAATATATTTTGGGAAATGAAAAAGGTAATCATTATAAAATGGCAAAGACATGGCTAAACTTTGTTTTATTGTTTTGTGGAAGGTAGAACTTGTAAGCAATAAAATTGGGCATTTAGCTGAGGAGATTTCTAGGAAAAGTGTTGAAGGAGGGTCTTTGTTCCTCCTGACTGCTTATAGTAAAAGGCAAGAAGAGAGAGATGATTGAAACCCCTGAGGCTGTTACATAAGAAAGAATAATAAGCTTCCATTTTTGCTGGAAGAACTGTACTGTTTGGTCTCTTAGCTAAAGTGCTATTTAAAGTATGGCATCTTCTGTATATTTATTATTTATTACAGTAAATATAATTCACAATTTATGTAAATCATTGTATTATACTTTTACTACTATTTAAATAATAGTAATCTTTTGTAGCTCACATATATTTCTACATCTTAAGTTTATAAATGTTACTCTCATAGAGGATTTTCAGTGTCAGATTACTGATAAGTTTCGCATATGATATATGAGAGATTGAGGCCTAGATTTGGTACACCTCTAGAGCTTGGTGTCAGTATTAGAGAATTGTGCCTTTTAAAATTGTATCCAATTAGAATCAATAAAAATTGAAAGTATTACCTTCAGAAGTAACATTCTGAAATACGATTTTTGGATTTATTGCTGATGAGAAGGTTGTTTCTCTGAAATCTTATTAAAAGCACTAAAATGTGACTAGTGAATTTATGACCTAATTAATTGTTATATGCCACTAACAGAACTATGGTGCTTAAATCAAATATAAATATTTTTAAAAGAGCAATGTGAATTTGTCTGTTTTTCCCTACAGTCCTGCAGAGAGCTAAGTCACAATGCCACCTGGTCTGCAAAAAAACAGGCTCTATTGGGGAAATTTATAAACAGAGGAACAGCAAGATACAGCACGCTGTTTGCCACATTCTTTTCTCCCTTGGAGAAGCATATAAGGGTAAAAATACAATGGGAAATTGTAAAGGACACTGTTCTCCAGGAAGGAAACCTGTCCCCTCTTCCTCTAATTTTTTATAGGACTATGGTGAGAGTGCCCTTGAGAATGTTTAAAAGGGGTGGAGCAGTTGTCAGATTAGGCACCAGCTCTTCAGGGGGATGTTTATTCCCAAGACCTGAAATACCCTTTGTGCAAATGACTTGTTTATACAGTGATGTTAACACCTGGAGGCCTGGGGAACTGATAGCTTTGCAGTCCATTCTACTAGGGTAAAGAGGAGTCACAGCTCCCAGCTAGCTCATTGCCAAGATACCAGAAAATATATCTGCTGTGATTTTATGTTTGAGCACAAAATATTTGTCTCTGCAATTGCCCAGGATAGAGGACATATGGCTTTTCAGTGCCTTGACCTATCATAGCTTGAGGACACTGTTGCTTTTGGTCATCTGTCTCACTTTGATCTGATTCTTAAGCACAGCAAGCAATGTTCTGGTGTGGGTATACCCAAAGGATTATAAATCATTCTACTATAAAGACACATGCACACGTATGTTGATTGCAGCACTGCTCACAATAGCAAAGACTTGGAACCAACCCAAATGCCCATCAATGATAGACTGGATAAAGAAAAAATGGCAAATGGCACATATACACCATGGAATTCTATGCAACCATAAGAAAGGATGAGTTCATGTCCTTTGCAGGGACATGGATGAAGCTGGAAACCATCATTCTCAGCAAACTAACACAAGAACAGAAAACCAAACACTGCATGTTCTCACTCACAAGCGGGAATTGAGCAATGAGAACACATGAACACAGGGAGGGGAACATCACACACTGGGGCCTCTCGGGAGGTGGGGGGCTAGAGGAGGGATAGCATTAGGAGAAATACTTAATGTAGATAATGGGTTGATGGGTACCCCAAGCCTCCATGGCACATTTATACCTATGTAACAAACCTGCACGTTCTGCACATGTATCCCAGAACTTAAAGTATAATAATAATAGTAATAAACATGGAGGATACTTAAATGCATATGACTAAGTGATAGAAGCCTGTCTGAAAAGGCTACATAATATATGATTTCAACTGTATGATATTCTAGGACATCTCTAACTGTAGATAGAGTAAAAAGATAGGTAGTTGTTAGCAGCTGGTGGGGAGGGAGGAATGAATAGGTGAAACAGAATTTTTAGGACAGTGAAATTATCTGTATGATATTGCAATAATAGATACATGCCATTATACATTTGTCAAAATCCATAGAATGCACAACATCAAGTGAACCCTAATGTAAACTATAGACAGTGGGTGATGATAATGTATCAATATAAGTTTATTGCTTATAAAAAATATACCCCTCTCATGAGAGATGTTGACAATGGGGAGTCTGTCCATGTATGTGGTAGACACTACGTGGAAACTCTACCTTCTGCTATATTTTGCTGTGAACCTAAAACTGCCCTAAAAAAAGTCTATTTAAAACAGAGGCAGTGCACTCATATATTACTATTACCATTTGAAATTATTTTAAAGTAAGTGGTTGGTCTTAGGTACTCTCTGACTTTACAAATTGATTTCAATTACAAAAAGAACAAAGGGCCTAAAAGAACAATAATAAAAACACCAAGGAGAAGGGGTAAAATATGATAATACAATATTAATAAATTAACATAGGAAGTTAATTATTTAAGAAAATTATAAGAAGACTTATATTACTATTGCAAGCATAGTTACCTTTTAATATCTTGTGAGTGCTGATAAACACAACAGACAACATTTATGAAAGGCTCACTCTATGTCAGGCATTTTTGCTAAAGATTTGGTATGCAATAACTCTTTTAATCAATGAAAAAATAATCCCATAAAGTGGATACTAATATTGCACTTCCATTTTATAGGTAAGAGAAGTGACCAAATACGTTAATAGATTTTCTAATACAGTAACATTCCTAACTTTTTTGATAAAAAAGAAAAATACACTTAGTGTTGATATAGTAATGTGCTATTCAGGTTCATTTGTTAATATTTTAATTAGGATTTTTGCACTGATGCTCTTAAGTGAGATTGGTCTGAAAAGTGTATATGACATTTAATATTCAAAACTTTACTTACATTTTATAAAGTATTAAGACGCTTACTAACCGTGGGCTTCATGCTAGCTCCTTGAATATCTTATAATTGCTGCTGTAGGAATGTTGGTGATATATAATGGTCTACACAGATATTCATAATTGCTTTGTTTTCATAGGAAGGTGCCTGTTCTGTGATCACCTTAAAATATCCTTCTTTATCTTGTTTCACATGTTTTAGGCTTTATGCCACCTAATCTCTGATTAAGATTGCAATGCCTGCTTACTCATTGTTTCCATTTCCCTGATATATGTTTGTTCATCTTTTTATTTGTTAAGTGTTCTGAATTTTCTTATTGTAGATATAAAACACAGAACTCTATTTTCTGTGATAAAATATAAAAATCTTTACTTGTGCCTATAGAACAGGAGAAAATTTTATTTACATTTATTGATATAATGAAAATATTTACTTTTAGTTCTGCTACCTTGTTATGTTTTGTGCATGCATTTGGTGGTAAAACATATGTGGTGTTTTCAATTGTTACTTTGTAAAACTCCTTCATTTTGTGTTCTGTTTTCTTTTATTTTCTCTCTCTCTCTCTCTCTCTCTCTCTCTCTGTGTGTGTGTGTATGTGTGTGTGTGTGTTTGAGACAAGGTCTTTCTTCGTCACTCAGGTTGGAGTGAAGTGGCACAATCATGGCTCACTGCAGCCTTAATCTCCCAGGCTCAAGCGATCCTCCTGCCTCAGCCCCTCCAAGTAGCTGGGACTACAGGATTGTGCCACCACGCATGGCTAACTTTGTATTTTTTGTAGAGTTAGGGCTTCACCATGTCGCCCAGGCTAGTCTCAAACTCCTGGGCTCAAAGGATCTGCCTGCCTCAGCCTCCAAAAGTGCTGGGATTACAGGTGTTAGCTACCACGCCCAGCCTATATATGTATTCTTAATATTTACAAAGATTTTCATTTTGTTCTGTGTTACTTTTGTAATTATTTATCTGCATTGCTCTATTTTTAAGTTAAAGTAAGAAATGTTTCTGCTAGTCTGTTAAAGTAAGTAATGATAAAAATTAGTGTTTCTTCATCCTCAATGCCTTCCTGCTTGACTAGATAATTTATGAAATAATTTGGATTACATTTCATCTTTGTGTTGCTAAATGGCATGCTACTTATTTGTTCTTTTAAGAGGTTTTATTGGACTCCCAGCCATTAGACAATGGATGCCATTATATTTCATATCATTTTCATATTGTCAGAGTCTATTTGTTCTATAAAGTTTATATTGCATTATATTGCTTTAATTCTCATATTCTAACATGTAGGTCAGTAGATAAATACATTGAATGTATTAACTTGAAAATCAGTCTTTGATTCAGGGTGTGTCTTTTATTTATTTATTAGAAAGCCGAATTTCATTCATTATTCTAGTGATTTCCTGAAGGTAGTTTCATGAGAATAATAATCCCTGAGTTCTTGCATGTTCACCATTGTTTGTTCCCATTGTACTTGAAAAACCATTTGGCTAAAAAGAAAAGAAAAAAAAAAACCTTAGTTCTCAATTTATTTTCTTTGGTTTCTTGTAAGCTTTGTTCCACTGATACTGAATGGCTTGATTCCACTAAAGTTGCAGTGAAGACTTCTGAGGCCAGTATCAGTATTTTTCTTTATAAGTTACTGATTGCTTTTGCCTGCATGTCTAAAAAAATTCTTTTTTTGTATTTAAATTCTAGTTACTGTACTAGGACACATCTCAATATTGATGATTCTGGGGCAGTTTTTCCTGGTAATCGTTGTTTCTTTTCAAAGTGAAATTTCAAGTCATCTTTCATTTGAAGAATGTTTCTTTCTTTAATAATATATTTACATATTTATTTTCCCATCATTTATTTCTTTTCTCTAATTGTGTATCTATTGGATTACCATTCCCTATCTTCTCCATCTTTTGTATTCTCTCTAATCCTGTGTCGTTTTTCTTTACTTGCATTTCATTTTGTTAGCCTTCCTCATTTCTGTCTCTTCTTTTCCTGCCTGTGTCTATCTCATTGTGCATTTTACCTCGTAATTCTTCCATTTACATTCTTAATTCGTGAAGGTATTTTTTTTCTTCACTTCTTTTCTGAGTTTCTCCAGCTATGTGTCACCAGCTCCTATTGTCTCTCATCATCTCTTCCCAAGTTCTTGCATTTGTACCATGTAGTTTTAATTTATAGAAGCCATTCCTTCATTGTGCCTTTTTGAAAATTTTTGCCGTTAATGTTAGAACAAATTTTTCAACTTCTCCATGACAACATTGTTGTGGTGTGTGTTCTTCAACAATGGATACATTTTACTACTCCTTTGCAAGTCTTTTCCTATACTGCTTTTGTGTCGACAGTGTGTCCATTCTTTTTTCAATTACTCATATATAACTAAGTTAAATTTTTCTTATCTAGGTTCTTGGGAAAAGGAGAGCAAAATAACATCTGGGGTTTTCAAAGGGTTTCTCTTCACTGCTGTTACAGAGATAGACTCACTCCTCTGCCTAATTTTTGTGTATCCCTCCATTACTTCCCGCAAGACACATCCAAGTGGGCTTCTTTCACTAGCCACACTGATTGTTGGAAATTCCAGTTCCTACACTGATTGGTGCAAACAAGATATATAGGTTTCATGAGTCTCAGTAAGAGCTTACCTTCAGAAACCATATTTTTGCAGGTTTTCTGAGATTAGCCACAACAGAGTCCTCTACATTTGTCAGATTTCTTTCTTTCCTCCGTTTGCAGCTATACCCCAACTCTAGTTCCTGAATCCATTGTTGTAATCAATGGAAATTGATTTTGTTCTTCTGAGTGAAAGTCTCACTTTCAAGAATTTTTTTTTTTTTTTTTTTTTTTTTTTTTGCATATTCTCAAATTAGGTATCATTGGGCCCACTCTCTGCCCTTCTTTCTTTCTCTTCTGAAACTTCTGGTTGATCTCAGCAGTTCTGGGATCTCATACACAAATTTTGGAAACTGCAGATTATCTATCTTTTGATTTTACTGAAAAAAAGTTGTGAGTTTTCTTCGTTTTGATTCTTTGGTACATTCTTTGGGAGGAAAAAGGGAAAATGCTCATTTTTGCCACTGTCTTTATAATAGATTCAGTCTATGCATTCAGCAGTGCTAATCATATAGTACATATATAATTTTTAGAAGTGTCTGCAACCTCAGAAACATTTATTATTCTCCATTTTCCTCACTTTGAATAAAAGCAGATGTTTATTTTTTAAAGTTAAGGCTCACCAAAATTTTCTCTTGCCTAAAAAGTATCCACTGTATTCTGTTACTACAACAAATGTGACTTTCTTAACTAACCCTTCAGTCTCCTCTTTTCTTCAGCAGCTCACATAAGGACTGGTTATAGCAGAGGCTTATAATCTGTCTTCCTTTACTCCTAATCTTTTCAATGTCTATAACTAAATTATTAAATATTTCTTCTTTAAGCTTGAAATTTGTCATGATCACCATTATTACTAGAACATCTTTCTTAGTGATAAAACTTTTTTCATTCTATCACTGGACTCTTAAGCCTCACAAAGGCACAGTTAGCAATTTTCTTAACTGTGATATCCCTGGGGCCTAACATATTGCCTGCCTACAGGGAGTGCTCATTGAATATGTGTTCAATAAATAGAGCAATGATATTTCCTTTGCTAACCAATATCTGGCACTCATGCAATATCAGCTCAAAGACAGAGTTTTGAATCTTTCTGATTTTAGAAAATTTCAGCATGAGAATTTGTTTCCAATTAAATAAGTTCAAAGGGTTAGGGTTTTTAAATTAAGCTTTTATTGTATTAATTCCTTAATTTTCCCATGGTGTAATGCTTAACACAGTAAAACAGTAATAGAGATGTAGAAGGGGAAAGAAATATAAAAGGGTAAGAATGCTATAGTAAAGGTGACAGAGAAGTTTTCACCCAGGCTCAGAATCTACATTGAAATGCAAGTCCTTCAACAGGAGAGTTCAATGCCATTCCATTCCTTATCATCCTGTTCTTGTCTCTGGTGGGCCAAGTGGCTGGGGATGTAAGCTGGAGGCAGGAGTTAGAAGTTTGCTTGCTCTACTCCAAACATCACCCTTTTCCTTTGCTTGGCTGTAAGGCATTATAGTTTGCATTTTTGTCCTTGTCTTTTTAGAACCATAAAATGAGACCATAAGCTTTGCGTTATAGTTTCATAATTATAGGAAGAAAATAGTAAAAATTCTCAAAGGTAAATTACTTTAATAAGGAAGGGATGAGAAATATTTTAAATAGAAATGAGAAAACAGAGATTTAATTAATTCTTGGTAACCATCCTCTGCCCAAGTGGCCACTGGCATTTGCAAAATTTATTGTTCACTTCTGTAATATAGGCACCACGAGAAGACTTAGGGAGCTGAATGAATTGTAAGTCTTTGCAAACCTTTTCTTTCTATGGTCTTTATGGAAAGAATAACAGTGGGTTAATTTGCATGGTACACCTCTGGATCTCTGAAGACAGTAACACATGCCTTTTAAAAGGGAGGTGTATTCGAATAATGAGATGTTTGTTCCTAAATAAGGAGGTGGTTCTCTCATTCAGGTCATTAAGTAGATGTTGAACCAAATATTTTCATTAGCAGATATATGCAACAGGGTAGAGTCTAGCAAGTTGATACCACTCAGCCCATCAAGTAATACTTTATCTCTAGCATTGTTTTTTCCTTCATGTGAATGTATACAGGAAAATCTAGAGGTTTTTAATCAATATTTAGGTATGGCCTATTGCATTGAAAATGTTTTTCCACATTGCATTTACAGTCAAAAGAGCACTTTTTAAAATCTGAGAACATTTGTTATATAAGACATACTTATGTAAAATGAAATGCCTACTTTATTTATTCTAGAGACTATGATCCTTTAGGCTTTTAAAAAAATGAATCCACCAACTGAAAGATTACTTCATTTAAAAAAAAATTTTTTTTTTTTTTAAAGCAACACAATCAGCCAGACAAACAAAATCAGAATCTCGTTCCCTCTTGGGAATGTCTGGGAATAATTAGCTCACCTTATGTGTTATGTTATTTGAGGAGAGTTTTACCAGGCTTTTTTTTTTTCTAGTCATATCTTTTAGACACATAATCTCTTTGCTCCCTGGCTATCCCCAATTACTACGTGAAAATTATAAAATAAAATTACGGCTCACGGAAATCAGTTAATACTGTTCCAGTTGTTTTTATATTTACTGAATGTGTGTTAATTCACCCTCTCGATCTCGCGCGTGTATCTGTCCTCAGTACAATATCTATTTGCATGCACCTCTTTGTAGTTGGCGAATATACAGGATTGATTTAGAGTCAAATAGAGCAAAAGAAAATCCACACTACGAAAGCGGGACCAACCCTAGGAAAACGCAGGGGGAAATGAAAACCTCTGTGATAAAGAGATTCAGAGATCTTTCAATCCCTAGGTTTTTAGGATGTTGAGAAAAGGGAGGAAAGAAACCAAGACAGAAGGTAATGGGGCTGTCACTATGCCCTTCACACTTACAACCTTCCTAGGTCATTGAGAACACGGTCCGAGGCAATTGGGTCAAAATGATATATGTATATATTTCTTTTTTTACCTCTTTAGTTGGTCAACCCCGGCGGTAAACAACCAAGGCCACCACTGCCCAGGCAACAGCTCCAAGGGGCAGGCGATGGTTGCCGGCGTTGAGCTCCCTGCTGGCGCCTTCTGGCGGGACAGCCGGTGCCAAAGAGCGGCCAGGGAAACAAACACCAAAGGGGGACTATACAGATGTCATGGATGCACATGTAGGATCATAACCTGTCCAGAAAGCGGAGAGAAGGAGGGCGACAGGCTACGGGATCCTGGTCCAAGAGCCGCCGCAATGGAGCGGGCGGCGGTGTGCGCGCACAGGTGCCACAGGCCGGTGGCGCGGCGAGCTGTAGCGGCTGCCTCCCGGACTCAGCACTCGCACCAGCGCGCTGAAGCCGCGGCTGCTGCCAAGCTTGGGTAACCTCCAGCCTGAGCCACGAGAGGAAGAGCCCAAGGAAAGGGCGCGAAGGGGGAAGGAGGGTAGGGTAGAAGGAGGGCGAGGGAGAGACCCATGGCCTCATCTTCCATTTCCCCTCCCGAGCTCATCTGGTGGGAACCTTTGCTGTGCTCCTGCGCGCCTCCCTCCCCACCCCCTCAACTCTGGGCGACCATCTCTCCCTCTCCCCTTGCTCACCCCCCACCCTTCCTGCTCTTCCGTCCCTCCCTACCGCGTGCCTCCTCCCCTCCCCCTCGCCCCCCTCCCCTCCAGCGGCAGTAGCTGTAGCAGCTTCAGCGAAGCCGGAGATGGGCAGAGAGCGCGCGCGGCGCAGCAGCTCCAGATTCACTGCTCTCCCCTGCAGCTCCCCGCGCCCCCGTCGCTGTCGCCGCCTCGGTGTCCCCCAGCTCCCGTCGCGCTCTTAGGACAGCGCCGCCACCGCCGCCTGGCCCTGCCTGCCTCCTGCGCCGCGCAGCCCTCGCGAGCGCCCCGGATGGCGCTTTACCCCTAGGACCGGTGAGTAGGCGGGAGAGTGCAGGGGGTCGGGCTTCAAAGCTTGGCGCGGAGAGAACATCTCTGGATTTGGGAGGCACCCCAAACCAGCTGCTGTGTTTCCCCGTCCTCCAGGCAAAGGGTCCAGGGAGGGTGCTGCTCTGTGGTCCCCAAGGGGATGTTTGATTTCAACTCCACCTGCTGGCAACCTGAACCCCTCTCCCTCTCGGGGACAGCTGCCTGCAGCTCGCAGTCCCGCCTCACCTTCCAGCCCCCAGGCTGCCACACCAGCAGCAGCAGTAGATGGCCCCGACCCTCTGGTCACCCCAAACAGGGTCATCTCTACTCTTACCGCCCCTGCGTTCCTACCTTATGCCAGTGCGCAAACGCCCCCATCTGCCACCCTTCACCGGATCTCGCGCTGACAAAGCCTTCTCCACAAAGTCCTCCCTGACCCACCTTCTCGCCTTTCCCAAAGCCTGGCTCGCGAGCCCCACTGCCCCGTCCTATTCCTTCCCAGGCTGAATGGTCCTCGGTGAATTCTGACCTCATTCCCTCGACACAATGGTGCCTCTCCAGATTTTCTGACAGTCACCTCAGGAAATTAACACAGACACGCTGTGATCCTGGCTTCTGTACAGTTACTTTGTGTGTTACTCAGTACCTGGGCTGTTAAGGGTATGATCAAGCATGAAAAAATAAAGACAGAAAACAAACCCTTTGGAACCAAACTTTTTGTCATTGTTTTAAAGCGCAGAACAATTTGCATTGCTTAGGTTTGTTCTGTTCATTGAGAGGCGTCTTAGCTGAGTACAGGAAGCACACCTATTTTACCTGTTCCTGCAGAATTGGTCTTACTTCCAGGTTAAAAACGGAGCACCTGCCTGGGCGGGGAATCTCTTTCAGCAACAACACTATTAAAAGCTCAGCAACGCTTGAGGATAAGAAGCTTTCTCTTGAAGGAGATGAGAGTAGCACCAAACTTACCCTTTAAAATCTTCTTTGAAATTGCAATCAGCCAAAGCTCTTATTTTTCTTTAGGTGTAGTGGCTAAAGCAGGGATATAGGAAGATTAGAAAACGTTGTACCAAGAAGCTCCTGTACTATTTGGGTGCTTCTGGAGTTGTGTAGCATCTTAGCACCAGACGGTATTCCTGTAGAAGTTTTCTTAGGGCAGTAGTCATTTCTTCTGAAACCATGTTTACTGTTTTATTATTTCTAGTTGGAGTGCGAGAAAATAGAGTTGTGTTCAATGAATGAATATGAGCAAGGGGCATGGAGGAATAAGTGAACATCGGGAGGGGTCAGTTAAATAATAAAATTTGTGCTCTCAATTTCTCATGTATTGAAATCTTAAAAACAAAACTACCCCACACAATTTATGGTTTAATATTTTAGAGAAATGATAAAAAGGCATTCATTTCAAAGTGGCATTTTACTCCATGGAACCCTTGGTCATAGGGCTTGTGTTCTAAGCAATATGGATAAGTATATCCAGAAATAAAGGTTAGGAACTTTAAAAGGTGGCCCATTGTGTCAATATTAATTTCCTGATATTATTATCACTATAATTTGATGGGAATACGAATTAAAGTGCCATTCTTGCTCTTGCAGTTGGTGGAGAGAGATGTATGCTTCATCACCTTAAAGGAGCAAGTCTCAGGCTATACAAGAAATAGGAAGGGAAAGTTGAACCATCATCTAGGGAATTTGTTAGTGAATATTGCCTTAATAACTTCTCCAATGTCAGGAATTTTTGTTGGTTTGTTTTCATTCAAACTGCATCTGAGCTTTTATTTCCCTGTTGTGTAGACATAGGCAAAAATGCACTGAGCAAGTCCACTGACAAGGGGTGGTTTAAGTAAATGTGGATAGCTGCACTAAAAGCCAAGAGGGGCTGTGAATAATGACTTTACTGGTGGTTTTCTAAATTTGAAAATTTTAGTCGGTTATATTTAGGGCTTGACTAAGAACATTCAAAGCTGTATTTAAATTTGCAGTTGCTGCAAATATCCACATGTGGCCATGACATGAAGATAGTAGGTATGTCAGGAGCTGAATCGAAAGATTATTTGATTATTTCCGTGCATATGTTTAACATTTGGGTAACAGTAGGGTGACTACTATGCACAGTATGTCCAACGGTAATTAATCTGTATTGGGATTGATACATCCTAAATTGAAAGCAAGGAGTAATATTTTGATCAGTTGTTGCCCATAATTATGTTAATGATAAATTAAAGTCAATGTATTGTAACATAATTCCAATTAACATGAAAATATTAACAACGTCTCAGAATTATCTGTGAGAATGCAAATAACTAGTCAGCCAAAAATTATGGCAAGAATTTCTATAAAGAATTACTGGTGAGCTGAAAGTCAAGAAGATCTGCCAGGATTTAAGGTCACTGTCATTAGTAAGACAGACTAAACAGTTAAATACAACAAATGGGGAGGTAAGGCACACCAATATTGGAATGGCATATCTTTAAGTACCATTGAACTGTATCTTAGAATGCTCATAATCATATGCCACCTAGAGGATGATGGTTTAAATTAAGTATTTGCAATGTTAAATATAAATTAAACATTATAAAGAGAAATTTAAAATTATGGAAATTATATAGATTATTCTATCAACAAGTTGTTGTTAGTTGAATGTTCCTTGTGAAACCATGTTTTGCCTTGTGTGTGATGAAGAGAAACAATGGTTGAGGAAGAGAAAGCTGCAGGAAGGGAGACACAGAGGGAAAGACTTCAACTCCTTGGAGACTGGCTTAAATTATTTAATCAAATTAAAGTAACTAAATACAAGTTCTATTATTTTGGTATTTGGGATAACAACTGTTTTCCCGCTTGAATTTTAGGATATGACTCCTTAATTATAGCAATAAAAATACAAGTTTTTTAAAATAAAGTCTTTTAATACTTTTATTTAGTAAAATCTGAGCATCAAAGGCAAACTATTTTGTGTAATCTAATTGATGAATTGAACTAAATAAAATTATACACAAATTTATAAAAATACCTTGAAAAAAAAGCACACATACTCACACCTCACACATACCTAAAATTACAATATTAGATACAGAGCTAAACAATTTAGTGTCTTATGAAGGCAAAGGGATTCAGTCAAAGGATAACCACATACAATATTTTTATACTTTAATATATATTTTTTATATTTTCTTTTTCATTGTGGTGGATGCATTATTACATTTTTATAAGTATTTGCGTTTTATTTATAAATTCATGTCTAATTATAAAATGCAAATTTTACAAATTCAAATAACCTCCAAATTACACTTGTAAGTATAAAATTATTACATAAATGTTCATAATTTTGCTTTCTATCTTGCATTCCGGAGGGAGTATTCAGCAGAATGCATTCTCAAAGAGCACATATGTAAAATGAATATTTCAGAATAAACATGATGATTCAACCAAAGTTTTACAACAATGCTATAAAGTGATACTCTCATAAACTCTAATGTACAATTAAAATTCCTGACACAAACATTTAAGTTGTGTGATTTTTTACCTGTGACTGATTGTGTAAAACACAATTTTATTCATTTAGCTGTATGTGGGATGCTTGGCATTCTTAATAGATTCACAGCATTGAGTTGTTGATTAGAAATATAGAGAGCATTCCATTTCTATTACTCTACTAATGACTTGCTCAAGGTTGCAGAGTAGTTAATAGAAACAGAGTTCAAATCCTGGCCTCCTGACTCCTTGCTGTATTTGTCTTTCTATAAAATAAAAAAACTTTTTCCACTTCTTTTATTTTAAGATATTAATAAAGGAGAAGTTAGTATTAATGTTAAAGAAATCTGAAAATAAAATGAAATAAAAGGTCTGTGCTTCTTCAAGGACCATCTCAATGCTTAGTCTTCCAGCACACCATAGTTAAAGGTAATCAGTCAACCAGACTTCTTCATTCACTCCCACCTTCAGGTTAAAGCTTGGGAAATATTTAAAAATTAAACTTCAACTAGCCCACTTAAAAATCTTTTAACATTTTTGCACAATTTTTATTAGAAATTCCCCACTTATGCAGTGTAAGGCTTTTCATGTTAATATCATGTCATGGACACTTCCATATAAACTTTTATAGACAATTGACTGAAAAATACTCCTAAAAAACAGATTTTAGCTTCCGTAAACAAAATACACTTGTTTCATTTCCCTGCTGATTCAATATTTATGTCATCACAGAGAAAGTTTTGTATCCATATGTTTATTTATTTTTAAATTTTTACCTCCATAGACTGTGAATTGCTCAGGTGGTCAGGGAAGGTAAATTTGTTTCACAAAATTCCAGGCACACAGATCAAACTCCTGGCACTTTTAGCTTTCTCTTCACTGATAGCCAGAGGGATCAATGAAAGTGAATGACTAAATCAATGGGAAACCATCGTCATTACTGCGTAAAAAATAAACTCTCAAATGTATTCTTGGTGATGGTGGCTCATCACCATGATTTCATCTAGGAAGAATAACATGGTGACATATTTTGATATCTCAATTACATTTTCTGGAACAATACTGTATTATCTAAACGTGGCTGGATTGATGTAAACTAGGGGACTCAGTGATCTTGTACTGCTGGGTGTCTGGTTCAAAAGCTGAGGCATTGGTCTTAGGCATTGGTCTTCTTATAGCGCATTAAGATGCAAATTTGGCTGAAAGGAAAACTACATCTCTAGGGCTCCCCTGACATAGTTTCTTTAGAGTGTAATTCAGCCTCTCTTTATTGAGGGCCTATGGGGCAAGAACTGAAGTGATGATGGCAGGCACAAGAGTAAGTATGATTTAAGCTCTGACCCCAAGCAGCTTAAAGTTTAAGTGGAGAAACCAGCAAGAACAAATAGAAAGGAGTGATGAGACACCAGCTGCTTTAACCTAAGAATGTCACCTTGGTATTAAACAAGGGTGTCCAGGAAAAACTCAAAAAGACCAAAAATGAATAAAAATCTGTCTTGTGTAACATGGATCTAGGCATGCCGTGGCTAAGGCTTGACAACAAAAATTATTTAGTTCCTTAAAAAAAGCAAGTTTCCATTGCTTTCTATATTAATTTTAACTCTGACAGATATATATATATATATATTTTTTTGACAATGCAGGAACCTATTAGTTGAACGAACGTAGGTAGTCCCAAACTAACAAATTCAGTGATTGATTCAGTCCTTGGAGGTCACAGGGTAATCTGTTAATGGAAATGTAACTAAGTATATACTTTTACAGTAAGTAGGAAATGCTTACCTTTTAAGAAACTTAAATCTTCAAGGAATATTCAGAGAGGTACATGCAGAGGATGCAGGAAAGGAGGTTATGAACAGTATATGTAATATCTATTCCATAATCAAAAGTTTTAAAACCACTTTAATAAGTTAGACAACCTTAAAAGGTATTTGAAATTATCTATGTTTTATTTAGTCTGGTGAATGTTTATTGAACAGTTTCTATTCAGTGATAGAAAAGGAGGATGACATATAGTTGGGATGATAAAACATATACTCATTAAGTAATTTAGGAGAAGTATATGGCAGCATTTAAATAATATGTACTACATGTCATCTGACCTAGAACATGGACTGGATAATTACTTTTATACCTAGACAAAGTTTATAATATTTATGTTATTGGAAAAGATAATGGCCTCAAACAGCTTCTGAAAGTGCCTGAATTATGCTATAATAGGAACAGCTTACGCCCATGAAAGATCTGGTTCATTTATGTTCAATATTGGTTTACCAAGGGAAAAAAATAAAGTATTTGATTTTTACATAAGAGAGAAAAATATACCTCTAACTTGTTGACTGTTTTATGAATTCTTTACTACTTTATGTTTTCATGACATTCATTGTGTGAAGAAAGTGACTGAGTTACATGGGTAATATGATTAGAGAGCCTCAGGGAAAAATGGGGAAATCTGTGACATGAGATGAGCTACAAGACATAGGTGTTAATGATAACGATGTGTCACCGTAGGGAGCCAACTGAGCTATTTCACTAGTCAATTCCTGCTGACTTTCAAGGGTCCAAAAGGGTCTGAGATTAATTTAACCTACTAAGTTAAGTATGAGTGACTGGTTGTACTCCTTGTTTTGAAAAGGCTGCATGAAGGCAGTCAATCCAACTCGTCCTATTTGTCTAAAACAACAGCTTTATAGTGTTTGTCTGTCTGCACTGAATGGTTAAGCAAGAGTTACAGAAATGGGAGTGGGAAAGACATCTGGAGGTGTTGACAGGTATCGCATGGGAAAGGCAGAAGCTGAGACCATCTCCTCTATTTCCAATGGATTTTTTGCTATGGCTTAGGTGAATATAGATCAAATCATGGTCCGAGCTGTCTGGTGTGGGATGGCAGGGCTGGTAGAGAGTTAAATTTAAGGCCCTTGCAACAGTTGAGTGAACCACTTTTTCATGTAAAGCTGAGATGCCACTGGAAAGCCAGGCGAGCTACAAGCTGGAATATACTCTTTCTAATTGATAAGCAAGGTTCATAGGACCCCTTTTTATCTTTGTTTGTCATTGAATCTGAATTGGTACACCCCAAAATGAAAATAGTATGCCAGACAGTCATAGGGTCTTCAGGAACAGGAGTTCAGTTTTGACAAGAGCCCAATAGCAAGCTAATAGCTACTTTTCAAATGAGGTGTACCTGGTAGGAGTATATCCTGTGTGTTAAGGAGGTGATCTGTCCAAAATCCCAAAGGGCTCCTGTGAATGGAAGCTGCTTACATTTTCCCGGGGCTCCAATTAGAAAAATCATTAGTCATAGAAACCGGTAGCTCACAGGTTAATTAGGGATGTGGGACCCCAAATGTCAAGAGAAGGCCACAGCCTGCTAACACAGTGTGTTGGTTTATGCTTCATTCAGAAGATGCTGATTTTTTTGACCAGCTAATATAGAAGTCCGAGTAGAATTTCCAAGTGAAGAACATACCATCTCCAATATCCAAAGGTTCCAATAAGATCCTGAACATTGTTTTTGTTTGTTGCGGATGAAGAGGCAGCAGTTTTTCTTTGACTACCAGAAGGATTGAACGTTGTGAATCTGCTCATATAGTCCCAAGAAACTTTATTTGACAATCGGAACCCTGATTTGTTTTCAGAATTTATCAGCTGCCATGGTTGATAGAAGTGTGTTAACACCACAGTCAAGACCATTGCAATGGAAGCTCCTGACTGGCTCATTAACAGGACATCATCTGTAGAGTGAAAGCTTCGCACCATAGAGAGTAGGGACATTCATGCTGACCTATGTAGTACTGATGGCAAATGGCAGAGGAATCTTGGTACCCCTGGGAGTAACCTGTAGTAACTTGGGAGGTTACTACAGATGTATATTGGTGGCTATGTCACATGAATGTGACTTGATCTTTGTCCTCAGAAGCCAGCGGTATAGAAAAGCTGGCATTGGCACAGTCCAAGACAGCATACCAAGAGTTTAGTCTGTGCAATGGATTCAGTTACATGGATAGTTGGGATTGTGAGACTAACAACTTGATTCAGTTAGTGATAATCTCTTCTAAGTTTCTAGCTCTTATTACCCTGTTTCACTGATCGTACAGTGCTGCGGTATTAAAATACTGCATCTCTTAGTGCCCATGTTCCCTTCGAGTCTGCAATCGAGGCGTGATTTTCTTTTCTCTTTTTCTTTTTTCTTTTCTTTTCTTTTCTTTTTTTTTTTTTTTTTTTGAGACAGAGTCTCGCTCTGTCGCCCAGGCTGGAGTGCAGTGCTGCGATCTCCGCTCACTGCAAGCTCTGCCGCCTCCCGGGTTCACGCCATTCTCCTGCCTCAGTCTCCCTAGAAGATGGGACTACAAGTGCCCGTTTTTTTTTGTTTTTGTTTTTGTTTCTTTGTATTTGTAGTACAGACGGGGTTTCACCGTGTTCGCCAGGATAGTCTCCATCTCCTGACCTCATGATCCGCCGGCCTCGGCCTCCCAAAGTGCTGGGATTACAGGCCTGAGCCACTGCGCCCGGCCTCTCTTTTTCTTTATACTGTTTTTGTTGGATCATCTGGGAGGAAGTAGAGAACAAGACCAGAAAGTGATTTACGTGTCCCATTAACACTTCACTACATTTGGCCTTTCCCAATTGTGATAATCTCCCCAGGGACTTAACTGATGATGAAGTATAAGCACTTAATATATTAATTACTATACAATCGGATATAGAAAAAACAATAGTACATTGAATTGCCCCAAAGGGCTCCACTCATGAGATCATGTTAGCTTGCCTTTCCCACTGTGAATCCTGCTTAAACCCCATTAGCTAAATCAGACAATCTTTTTCTTTCTATAAATCCAGTTTAAAAAGTGACTTGTGTGTCCATGTCCAAATATCCTAAAAGTTTTATTCCTTTATTTTCCTGAAATTCCTCAACATTCTTGGATAGGTGCATATGTCATTTGATACCCATTGGGAATAGGGATACCCTGACCTGTAGTCATGTTTCTCTTTAAATAAGCTGAGATTACGGGAGAGGAGCATAGAAGAATCAGAGGGCAAGGGAGGAGAGAGACTTCATATGTACTATCCCAGTTTCAATGATATGGCAGTGGCTCACGGCGTAACCAAATTAACTTAGAATATTGTTGTCCACCCAATACTCTTTATTGGGAGCAGGACTCTTGAGGCTGGCACCATCTATTTCATCCTTGGGAATCCCTTGACTCAGAAGCCACAGATACATTGCTGTATTTGCTAGGGTATGGGGTTTGTGACCTCTGGCTGACTCAGTCTTGGCTGACACAGTGGTGACTTTAAAGGATCCACCTTAATTTGGAGCATTAGCTGCCCCATTATCTTATATCTGTTAAGCTCTCCCAGTTTCAGCATCAAGGATAGGGAAGTTTCTCTGCACAGTGTTGATAACCTCAAGAATGTACCTAGGTTTCTTTGGGTCTCTTTCTCAATTTTCTAGTGGGTCAATTTTATCAGAATTCTAGACACAATCCAGGCCAGTAAGAGCCCAAATACTAGTCAATGCCTTATCTGTGGTTTTCCACAGGAGCTTTTCTGTCTCAGAAAAATCTCCTCAAGAGGAGTAAAGTTTTCTTATAGCAGCAAAGTCCTACTGCAAAAAGCTTTGATAGATTTTCTCATTACTTCCAAGTGGACCTACGGTTGACATGAAGGAGAGATTTAGCTATAAGTCAATGCAGCATTTGCCATGATTCCTTGAGAAGCAATATGATCCATAACCCCTCCTTTCCATTGTGAGCCAAAATTCTAATGATTCACCTGGTTTCTGGTTATGGAGTTCCCCTTTTCACACTCGGTATATGTACACATTACTCTTAACTATTGTCTGAAAGAAGGTAGAAGCTTCTGCCTACCCAGTGCAAATCTTAGTATTAGTTGTTACAGTGCTGCAGGTCTGAGACTAGACTCCAGATTCCAGTCTCAGACAATGAACTTGTTCCATTTAGAGAAAAATTCTGGCATCCGTACTTTACCTATTTTTGTTATTTAGCTTGCAATGACCTCCTTGATTCCTCCTCATTAAAAGGGAAAGAAGTTAAGGACTGTCTATTGCCTAGTGGCCCATATAATTTGTAAACATCTATGTTACTGATTCTTACAGACTTCTCTCAAATATTTATCTTCCTGAAATTTCCCAACATTCATGGATGAGTGCATATGTCCTTTGATATTTATTGGGGATATGGATACCCTGACCCTAGTTATGTTTCTATTTAAATAAACGAGGTCATGGTAGAGGGACAAAGAGAAATCAGAGAGAAGGGAAGGAGAGAGACTTCATACGTACTATTAGTTTCAAGTGATGTGGTGGTGGTTCATGGCATAACCCAATTAACTTTGAATATTTAATAGATCTGCAGGGCTCTCATCTTTCCTATTCCAGAAAGCCATGAGTTTGTCAGCTTCCCATCCTCATCACTAACGTTATAAAAATCTCTGAAGCGTCGGAGAGTTTTCCCTGCTCACAAGTTAACATGAAAACCTGCCACAGTTGAATGGATGCTGGTAGAAAACAATAGACTCCTAGGTCAGAGATGAAGGACAATTTATTTTTCACAGCAATAGCAGTAGCAAAAATATCAACATTTTTGTCCTGTTCCCTGGGTCCCGATTTCCACAAGGCAATATGAAGTATACACATTACAAACAAAAAGACCCTGAATTTAAGGAATGCTATCCTTTTATAATGGGCAATAAGCATGCCTCCCTTTGTTCCAGAAGATGCTATTTCTGTCCTCTAAGTCTGTCTGCTTTACAAACATCTTTTTAAAATAGTTCAAAACAAAAGCAGTCAATGATTCTTTCATAAGATGTGCAGAAATGTGAAAGACCCATGGGAAATTGTCTCCCAATAGTGACAAAAGACTTCAATAAGTGACTGTTTGGATAGGCTTCTTGTCTGTGGTATGATATATGTTCATCCTTGCTATTTCCTCATGATGGAATGCATTAAAGTTTTTTACCTGAGATTGATGAACCTGTCACTAAGATAGAAAATAAGAAGGAAGCTTTTGGAGCAAATATATTGTATTTAAACTGCAATATTAGAGTCTTAATTAGTAATTCCTGACTATAACCTATATAGGTTACAGCATAGGGCATGTTAAAGAATTAAGAATTTCTATCAGGAAGTAAAAATTTGAGCCTAAACCACAAAATATATTAAATATATATTTTGTGTAATTATAGTGTATTGTAAATCAAAATCATTAACCAAAAATGTGTTATTACATGTTTCCCATGGCCGTAATGTTTCTCCAATGCTTTATAGTTTGAAAGGTGTCAAAATTTTCCTAAATAATCAAAACAAAAAGGTGCGATGCTGCTTTAATATGTTTAATTTTTTCAAGACTGAGAATAATTGTCATCTCTAATAGTCATCTCCTATGCACTAGGATTGGACACATGCCTTTCTCTGTATTGAGGTTCATTTGTACCATTTTATGCCTTTACAACATCATGTTGGCCTTATATATTTATGTTTCCCTGATTGGATTACTCTGAAATTAAACCTTGTTGCTTATTACTCTTTGTTCTCCTAGCGCCTACCACCCCAACTGAAGCATGGTGAGTATCCAATAAATGCTAGTAAAGATGAACTGAAAGTAGCAGTGTCTGTTAATGTTGAATTTACTTTCAGATATTTCAGATAATTATGTCCCATGAGGAATAACTGAATGGAAGATGTATAGAATATTTGAGCTGAAATAATTTATAAAATTTCTTAATGACCATTGTTTTACTTATAGTCATGTAAATATTCATATCCTGATACTCATTCCTAGTTTTGAGACATCCCAAAACATTTAAAATTTTGCATGTATAGTGAAACTTTAAGATTTTATATCGCTTTTATACTTTTAGACATCGAAGAGAGGGTCACAAAATTAAATGTAAGACTTTGTTTAATTATCAAAAGGTTTGGAGTCACTTATTTATATTATCCAGAATTGACTTCTATTCTAACTCTGCATTAGAAATTTCAAAGCATCTTGCCTTTCCCCTTTTTCAAAGAGGTAGACTGAAGATGAATACATGTCCCTTTCTCTCCCCTGATGGACAGATGTTCTTTCTTTATTTCTTTGTCATGGTTTTTTGTTTCTCTTGCGTTCAGATAGATGTCTGCTGCTCATACCTACCTTTGCGGTTTCTATCACTACCCCGCCTAATCATTATTGTCATTATCACCAGTGCTGCCAGCCCTGAAATCTGGTGCACTTCTCCCCTTCCTCTTTTCTCAAATTTTCCAATTTCTTCTGACTTTTATTGCTTACTCATATTCTAAAAACAACAAAAACATAAACAAAAGGACTGTCTCTAAGGGACAGCTGCCCCTTCCTTCTGTGCAGTGAACTTGAAGGATCAGATAAAGTGATAGGTTCTCTGGCTCTTATTCTCTATTTGTTGGTTATCTAAGGACTGGCTATATCTTCACTTCACTTCAAGGGCTGTATTTTTCTGCTTTTTTTCCAGAGCCATTTCGGAAATTTAAGAATTCTAAATTCTTAGACTTTGATTAGCCAATGTTTTGCTGTTTTCTTCATAGAAAACAGGTTTTTGTAACTTTTTTGTCACTACACTGCCTTGTTATTTAATGGCAACATTAACAGGTGAATACTTTAAAACTTATAGAATATGTGCGTCATTTCAGAGAATAAAAAGGTTGGAATGAATGAAACACAAGAAAGATATGTTTTTATGGGAAGCATGGAAGGTCAGGAAATGACTGGCTTGCTTGGAGCATGTCAGTGGCAATCTTGTGCAGAAGAAAAGAGGAAGATATCAAACAACAGAAAAACATAGAAATACTATAGAGATAAGAGGGGGCAAAGTAGCAAGTTCTGGAATAATAAAGACAAATATTTACCTATGTCGTAATAGGGCTTCATGGAAACATTGCATTACATAGAAAAAAAAAAAAAAACCACAGAGCTGTAACCAGATATTGGTTTTAAATTCTTACTTGTTTATTGAGTTAACTATTCAATTGGTGCAAAAGTCATTGCAGTTTTGGCCATGACTTTTAATGGCAAAGTAATGCTTAATTAAACATTAAGTAACATTTCACGTTTTTAATTAAACAAAGACAATATCAACTATTTAGCTGAGAGATTAAAGCCAAATTTCTTAGTATATCTAAGATGCTTTTTCCTATTACGTAACAACTTTGCTTAATTATTTTGAATGTGGAATTAGATAATATGTAGAAATCTTTAAAACTGACTGGCACTGTAAATTTTCATTCAACAAATGTTACATTTTCTCCATACTTAAGAATTTAAGAAGACACAATCATTTCAGCTTGTAACAAATAAAATGAGTCTATTTCCCAAATAGACAATTAGCAAGTGACAATTAGATAATCCAATCCGATAATCAGCAACTTGGAGAATTTTGGAACTTTCAGAATATTATATAGTAATGCAGGAAGAAGCATATAATGAGCACTGAAGAGCTAATTAGAATCATACTTTCCATGACAATATGAAGTAAGTACTTAAAAAAGAAGTTATCTGTTTTAATAATTATTAAATCACAGAGGTATAACATTTTTTCCACAAGAATTAAAACTCATGAACAAGAGGAGTTCCTCTTTTAACCAGGATGAACAAAACTGGAAAGAGTGTCAATCTAAGCCTCACAAGACAAAGCCAGATGAACTACAAAACCATAACTTTTGTTAAAACTGTTGTACAACTGACTTCACTGGGCAAAATCTAGGTTTTCAGGAAATGATAGGTTCCTCCACTGAGAAATGAGTCATGGGGATAGTGTCATATGTGGCAGAGAATAGAATAGGACCTGGCTATCATATAAGCGATGATAAAAATTATTATTATCTAAATTATCTAACAAGAAATTCTGTAAAAAGCTAAAATTGTTACAAATTGCCAAAGACTGACTGACAGTTTAGAAACTCTGGTAATCCCTGACAAAAGGGTAATCTGATGTCACCCATTGGGCCTTTTATGTGGACTTCCACCAGGTACTTATGAGAAATGTTGGAAGCAGGGTGGGGGACAAGAGGGAGCCTGTTGGCAAAACAGGTGCAGAGTAAGGGATTGGCTGCCACTTCAGGTAAAACACAAAATCCCAGTCTATTCAATCTCGCATCCCATATCCTAAGCACAAGGCTAGGGGAATGTAAAGTCTTTGGCACTCTAAAGGTCAGCTCTTGACTAGCTTAACTCAATGCCCCAAACTAATGACTTTAGAGTAGCAAGAGTATACTCTGTTTCTAGGTATAAATGATTGGCATCATTCCCAATTATTTTGCACTTGATATTTGACATTTAATTGAAAAATTATAAGATATACAAAAACTTAAGGAAAAAAAAAACCCATTATCAACTTCAAGCAATGAACAAAACCAGATTTAGGGATGACCCAGGAGTTGAAATTATCAAACAGGGGCTATGACTAATGTATTAAAGAACCTAACAGGAAAAAGTGGGCAATCTGCATGAAAGGATGGATAATAATGGCAGAAAAATTGAAAGTTCAGGAGAGATCGAAATGAAGGTGAGAAGTGAAAGGAAATATTATCACAGATCACAAATTCTATAATAAGTGGATGAATTTACCAACAACAATCCCAAATATGTGTGCAGCTAAGAACAGAGTTTCAGAATCCAAGAAGCAAAATTGATCAAACTGAAAGGATAAAAAGGTAAGTCCACAACTGTGAATTTTTCTGATGACTAGAACTCCTCTGTAGTTAATAGAACGAGTAGAAATCAGTAACTGTATAGATGGCTTGAACAATGTCCTCAACCAATTTGACATAACTGATAATTATAGAATACTCCACCCAGTAACAACAGAATATGGAAGAAAATGCTTACAAAATACATATCATAAAGGTCTGATATGCAGGATATATAAAGAATTATCACAATTCAATGAACAAAATCAAATAATCCAATAAAACAAGTTGCAAAATATTTGAACAGACATTTTAACAATGGAGATATGTGGTTGGCAAAAAAAGTAGTGAAAAGATGTTCAACACTGATAATTACTAAGAAAATTAAGCAAATTAAAAGTGGAGTAAGATATCACTGTATAGCTATTAAAGCAAAACTAAAACAGAACAAACAAACAAAAACATGACCTTACCAAGTCCGAGTGAAAATGTGGACCAGTTGGAACACTGGTACATTGCTGGAAGGGATGCAAAATGGTACTGCAATTTTGGAAACTGTTTAATAGTGCCTTATAAAGTTAAAAATACAGATACCATATGACCCAGCAATACCATTTCTAGGTATTTGCTCAAGTAGAATGAACATGTATTTCTGCATACAAACATAATGAATATTTAAGTGTGAATGAATACCCATACTTGCCAAAAACTAGAAACAACCTAAATGTCCATCAACTGCAGAATAAATAAAAAACTGATGTATTCATACAATGGCATACTACTTAACAATAAAAAGGATTGAACTACTTGCCCAGTGAAATATTGTACTCAAAGGCTACATGCTGCGCAATTATATTTATACAACATTAAAAAAATAAAATAAAAACTTAGGAACAGAAAATGTATCAGTGGTTCCCAGGGGTTAGGGTGGGAAGTAGAGGCTGATTTTAAAATGACAAGAAGAAAGATTTTGGGGGTGATGGAACTGTACTTTATCTTGATATTCACTGGTGGTCTGTAGGCCTTTGTCAAAATTCATAGAACTTGCCACTTTAAAAAGATTAATAATCTGTTTGCAAATCATATTTCAATAAACCTGATTAAAAAAAAAATCGTGAGTGGAAGAATGAGAGAATTCCCATTAGGTAGGTCTACACATTAGGCACTTTCTAACAGTGCCTAGAGATGATTATTTCACATATTTTTAATTCCTGGCAATTTGAACATTTGAGTATATGTGTGTAAACAACCTAATTTTGGTAAATAACATTTTGCATTATTCCAAAGTATTGACACACATCTATATTACTGCAATCTTTATTAAATTCAATAATCGTAATCTAACCCTAACCTTGAGGAGTTATTGGGAAAGGCTGTTGAGACAGATTAGTAGATAAGAAAACTGTAATTCAGAGAGGTTGCATGGCTTGCTGGTGCTATTAAGCATTGTAGTCAGACTAGTAATCATATACTGGGAGAACTTACCTTTGTGTAGAGTTAGGGTGACTACCCCCCAAGATCATGGCCCAGTGTAGCAAATTGGTCTAGTAAAAGATTATCTGCCCACAACTGGACAGTAATTATTTAACAGATAGCGTATCCTTCAATAGGGCAACAGAATATTTATTCCCTAGCAATTTATAAGGAAGCATACCTTTGACCTGCTCCATCTACTATTCATCAAAAACTTAGTTATATTGATTGGTACATTTCGGAGAACTGACTATTGCTCTAAGGAAATTGGCCCCAAATTTAAATACTTTACTTCTATTTTTAAGTCTTTTAAAATATATTTTTCCTAATAATTTATTTCTCAGTATATTTTACAAAATTCTTGATGGATAAGAATTTTAAAACAAAACTAGGACGTTATTTCAGTTAGTTTGAGAAATACTCATTCCCAGGCATTCGAACTAACTAAATAAAAATCTGTAGCCCCATATGGCCTATGGCTTTTCAGTTTGCAGTTATTCCTTTAAATATTCTAAACTTGAGACCTGTGTACCAAGACAGCATTATTCTCACCTTTTGCAGAACTGATGTATCTGCATTATGTTTCCAGTTTACATTGAGCCCCGGGAAACATACTGTTACATTTAAAATAAGGTCATTTTTTAAAAAATCCAGTTTACTACATAATACAGAGTCCTTTTATGATAATCTACAGGAGAATATTTCTCACACTTTGTTTTCTGGAGGAGTCGTAATTATTTTGTTACTAATTTTATTGAATGAACCTCTTTTTAATGGCTGCTAGGAAGCTCAGTGTCAACTTTCTATCCCTAATGACTACAGAGAGACTACGATATGCATTTTTAAATTATGTAACTTAATTTATGAATGTTCTTGTTTAATTTTATGTTTCCAATCTCATTCAGTCACTAATTTTTTTCTCATAGTGCATGTTAACTTTTAGTAAAGTAAAGGACACTAGAAAGACAATAAATAGTAAGGAAAGAAAAGAAAGGAAGGAGTACTCAAATATGCTTGTATGCTACATATTAAATATTTGAGTAACTCTAGAGTACTATACTTCCTTAAATTTTACTCTCCTGGATACCTACTTCAAAAAAATTCTTTGAAAATATAACTTTGAAAATTTTAATGTTTTCAAAGTTATAACAGTAGGGGGAAATGTAATGTAATTTTCTATACGTGAAAGTAGGCAGTAAAATTTACCCATATTTTCTTTTCAGAACTCTCTGTTCTTAACCAGATTATGTAAACTGGGAGTCCCTTCGTCATTATCTCCGTCCATGTAGTCTCACAGTGTTTCAGGTTCCGATTTAAGCCTGGCCCTGTCTATAGGCAGGCTGTGTAACCGGAGAGAGAACAGCATCCTACTGAGATAATATGCTTTTATTCCTAATGGCAACCTGAGGAGTAGGGGAACAGTACGTGTTATTAGAGCAATTGTAAGAAAACTTCAGGCCAGATTTGCATCCTGTTCAACTCGGCATGACAGTTTTTTGATTCCCGGAAAGAAGTTCCTAGGCTGCTAACCAGGAAAAGAATCCAAGCTATTAAGAACAACTACATGTGGTTTCCAGCTCTCTACAATGAGAGTTGAAATTCTGTATAATTAATTACACCTTATGCAGATAAAAAGAAAGGAAGCATAAATGCAAACCATTCTGCTAGTAAAAGTATGAAAAAATATTAAAAGCGTATTGTTATCAGTAGTTTCATAACCACTGCCAAGCTTTGTTCTAAGAATTTGAATATATTGGAATGAGTTTCACTGAAGAAAGAGTAATTGTAATACTTTTCAGCTTATGAGACCTTACATCTAAGTCTCACTGAGAACTTTTTGATCACTAATTAAAGCTGCTAAACAGTTAGTGAACTTCTATTGAATAGAAGCATTTTCCTGATTGATGAGACAGTGCCACCATTAAAATTGGGTACAGAAATTCACAGATAGAATAAAATTACAGATAAAGGGAAATGACTCCACATTCAATTGAAACAGCAGATCCAGAAAACATATAAGAAGCAATTAATTACATAGGCTGAAAATTGTCCAAATCCCTGGAAAACTGTCCAAGGTCAATTTTCCTTCACCCTAAAATTATTTTCCTGAGGCACATAAAAATGTATTGACATAGACCAGTTGTATAAACAGCACAGAGTATGTTGGAAAACTCATTTTTTCAAACTAAACAATTATATAGACAAGCTGCCTACTTTCATAAATTTGTCTTCCGATATACCAAAATATAAATATTCATACACACTCAAATTCAAACACATATTTGTTCTTATGTACATACAAATACAAACTAGCAAATATGTAAACACACATACAAATATACTCACATGCAGATGCACATATACATACCTATGCTTACATATAAAAACACATATTCATTAAATATATACACAAATACACACACACAACTGCATTCATCCTAAACTTACTTAAACACCCTAAATTCAGAAAAAAACCTCCAAAATTTAATAAAAGGGATACGGGCATTTAACTTAGGAAGGGAAACCATAGAACAAACAAGAAGACAGAAAATATAAACCCTATACAGTGCCGGATAAGCAGGATCAATCTGACTTCCCATTGGTAGCACTTTTTCAGTATTCTTTTCTTATTTCCATCTTAGTTCTTGATCTTCATATCTTTTGGCTCCTTCCTCTAGCACATCGTCCTTCTGAATGAAGCAGGCACAGGAGCAGAGGCAATCTCTGTACCAATTTGGGAAGAGGTAGAACTATGTCATCATTAGAAGGAGTAGAGGAGCATTTTATCATTATAACTGGTACTAAAAGATAATTGCCTATGAGGTTATGGTTAGGCACTATACCCCTACTACCTACTTATACTGCCCCTGTTTTATTTAGGATTATATCCAATATCCAATATGAAATCAAACCGGCAGAGAAAAAAAAGCAGAAAAACAAAAAAGCAATACTGTAAAGTAGAATTCACGTAAGGATCAGTACATGTTCTTACATTATGTTTTAAATTATTGTGTTTATTTAATAATTTCTATTAAACTAGTGTGAACATATTTCAGTGAAAGTAAATGCCCTAGATTAGGAAATGAATCAACCAGCATGAATCTATTTGAGATGCAACAGAACAGAATGGTTCTTTATCACACACTTACTACTGTAAGGGAAATTTAAATATGTGCTTAGAAAACCACCACCTACATCCTTATGCCCTAAATTATGCCAATCCAGACCCCAAACTTACCCCTGCATCGAATCCAGAGTGCTTGCTTAACAGGTGCAAAGAAAGTTACCAAAATTCTTAACTGGAGGTGAAAAAAGAAATTAGCCATGATTTCTCTTGCTTTTTCAACTTTTAACTTTGTAAGAAAGATCAGTTTTGGAACAATGGCCTATTACAAAGCAGAAGCATGAGAAAAGTAGTTTGGGAACTACAAGGTACCAGTGGTTTGGATAAGAGGAGATAAGCAAATGATTTAAATAAGAGAACACAGAAATTTGGCAAACTTTTCTAAAAGCTCTGATAAAAGAGGGACAAAAAGTCATCAATTCAATTAATTCACTTAAGGTGATGAAGTTAGTAAAGAGAAGAAAACTTTATTAGAAAAAAATGATATAATCATCCTCTATAATAGATTATGTGCTTTCCATAAAACCAAAATGCACTATTACACATGTGAGGAGAGGGAGGGAGGGAAAGAGGAAATGAGAAAAAAGAGAGATGAAGAGAGAATGAGAAAGTCAGAGAGAGAGAAGAGATCCTATTTATTTTGGGAGCATTACTGAATTACTATTATTGGTATGACAAAAATGCATAAATGCAATGAAAACAAATTATTTCCTCCCCTGTTTCTTTCCTTGGAACAGTAAATGTCACTCTGTATTTAGACATAAAGGGCACACTCTTCATCTCATCTTCCTTTGCACCCATAACCTTATTTTCTCTTGTATCTAATTCAGTTTCCTGTTATCTCTTAATTCATGCATCTAATACATTTAATTTCTTCCATTTTAAGAGGTAATTTTGGAAATATTGTCCCACGGTTTTGAAGATCAATGTAATGTAATATTTACCCAGGAGAACTTCAAAAGATACCTTAATTTTAAGTAGATATATTATGAAAGTTCCCATCTGCAAAAGAATACTTTTGGTTTTAGATTTCTTATATATTTTGAGCCAAAACATTTACACTTCAGAATAGAGATTCTATATAAACACTAAATAAATAGCTTAATATTGAGAACATAATTTTCATTCAAGATGTTCTTTAAAAATAATATTTGCCTTAATTTTGTAAGGTTCTAAGCAGATTTTCATGCTGCAAGAGTAACAAATTATGAAGAGTAAATATATATCTGAAATTTGCTATTATAATTAAATAAAACCAAGAGCAATGTTAATCTGATACCTTGAGTCTATTCATGGTTTGCATAATCATGATGGCGCAGATGATTATGAGGCATAAATGCTAAGTAATTCACATAAATGACTATCAGCAGAATTGCTTGGTTGAACTAATTTTTTGGGTTTCATTTCTTCCCATTTTGTCAGTAGGGCCTTTAGCGGTGATAACTTCCCCAAATAACATGAACATTTAATTACAATTGTTATTAACTCAAATATAATATAATGTAAATTAATGTTTCTTCCTGACAAAACCTTAAGTTTCTTTCACTGGAGAGCTCTTCAGTTCATCCAGGAAGCCGAGTCCCAGATTAAAAATCATTGCTGTGGTTTGTCTGTATTTTGGAGTACCAAAGAAGTCAAAAGAAAAGGAAAGCACCTCCAATCCATCCTAATAATAATCCAACCTTCCTTCCTGCTTTCATATGACATTTGTTTAAATCAAACTATAGCTGTGCTTCTCAAACTTCACTGTCCATGTGAACCACCTGAAGATATTGTTAAAATGCAGATTCTTATTCAATAGGTCTGGGTTGGGATGGGGGATTTCTAACAAACTCTTAAGTAAACTGCTACTCTGGAAACCACACCTTGACAAGCAAGGGTCTGTGGAACTCGAAAGGTAGAGACCTTTTAGTTCATGGCTCTTAACCAAGAACCTGTGAATCTTTGAGGTATTTATCCACAGGTTTTAGGATTCTGTGAGTCCCAAGAAATAAAAAGCAAAATTGTATATGTATGTGGGTATGGGCATCTTTTAATTTTCTGGAGAATTAACAGTTGTTAGCTTTTGTAAGAGGTTTTGAAGACCTAATTAAAATAAGTGGATAGTGATTGAATCAATCCCACTTTTAGATAAGTAAACTAAGGTCTAAGGAGGCTAAATTATCTGTGAGGTTCACACAGTTTGTTACAAACCTAGGAATTGCATCCAGGTTTCTGGTGTCTAATGCAGGGACTTTTAATAGTACTAGATTGTCTTTCAAACTTTGATTTGAGAGAAATAAGTGTAATAATTCAGTAAATAAATTAATGAAAGAACAAATAAGCAAGTGAATACGAACACATTCATGCATATGATCCTTTGAGGAGAAAGCATAAGACTATTTGGCCTAGATTAAAGAAGAAACTGGTGGTATTGATATTTAATGACTTTGATATGGAAGAAGTTGGGGAACAGCAAACACTGAAAAGAGGAAAGTAGGGGCAGCAAAAATGGAATTTAAAGATTAACCCTTCAGACTATTCTTATCTTTATCTGGATAAAACTCTGCAAATGCTTAGTCATTAGTCTTTAGTGTGAAAAAAAATCTTTTTGAATGTTAGAAAAAAAAGACCCTTTTTATCTTCTCTGCCGAGAAATGTGCTTATAAACAATATCATATTTTCATTAGCCAATTATGCCAATAGTGAATACAAAATGGCAGAAGCACAAGTTCTTAAAATAATTACTGCAGCGATGGGTGAGGTGAATGGCACAGTGATTGATTTGTAATACCAGTGAAATGTGCAGAGAAATATTGGCTAAAACTTTAAACTGGGCTATGATTCTGAAGGTATTAGAAGTTTCCAGACCAGTGAGCTAACTTGAGCCTAATATGGACACCTGAAACATACACCTAATTCCTGCATCCTCATGGCAGGTGTGTGGTGCCTTGAACGGAGAGTGATGCCACAAGGCCAAGCGCTCCTAAGTAAGATGTATAAGATGACAATGGACAACTTCAGGTAAAAGAAATACAAAATATGTAATTATAATATTTTAAGAAGGCAAGAGTTTCCATTTAATTTCCAATTATGGAATCAAATCAGAAGAAGAGTAAAGTTTTCAAAAGAGAGGCTCAGAAAGGTTGCACATATTCATCAGAGAGGATCTTCTGTCATATCTGGGTCAGATGAATTCACTGCAATCTTGGAATCTGAACATGAGTAATATTAGAAAACTCAGGCCATCTCAGGCTTCTATTAGCGGAATAACTGGTTTAAAAAAAAAAAAACGCATTTTTAATTCTTCTTCTTTGCCATTATGCATTAAAAATATAAGTGAATTTGAAAAAGAATTTAGGAGACTATGAGGAAAATATCGGGTAACTTCCTTTAAATTTTTTCTATTATGCTTTTAAAAAATGTTTAAAGAATTCAGAAGAGATTTGGCATTTCTAGAAAAGCAATTCTCTTCCAGAATGGTAGCTGGGAAAAAATATGTCCAATATGTTCCCAACCAGCTGCCAGAGATATATTTAAAATGCAAATCTGACTAGGTTCAATCTACTCTTCAACACCCATCAATGGCTTTTAATTGATCTCAGGGTAGTGTTTGAATAGCTTTAAATGACTTTGAACACTTTCTTGATCTAGTTCTTGTTTATGTCACAAATCTCATTTTTCACTGGTCCCCAGTTCCTATTTCAAGCTTTAGTGATACTGACCTGAATTACCTTCTATGCACCATCTACATAAAAATGTGTCTCTTCTTTAGCTTGTGCTTTCATTCTGCACAGAATATCCTCTTTGTTCTGGTTAATTAACCCAAAACTCAGGTGTCACCTCTTCCAGAAAACCTTCCCCAAACAACCAGCCTAGAATAATCAGGCCTCCCCTCAATGCTTAATATTTCTACCTTAGCACATAATGTATTCTTCTAAAATTATGTGAGTGAACCTGCCTTTCTTTCTACATTGAATAATCTCTAAGACTAGATGCATAACTTTCATTTTTGAACTTCTATCACTAAACTTAGTGATGGGCACATAATTTATGCTCAGCAAATGTTTATTCAATTGAACTGAGCATCATTCAGTTATATACCTGTACACACACTTACACACGCACACATGTATATGCCATTGGTGATAACCAAGCAATGGAGTGCAATTAGTGCCAATTATGTGGAATGCAGGCATGAGAAAAGGGAGGAACTTCCCAGTCCTCAGAGTATGTTTATGGTGATAAACAACAATCACATTCGTGCTTAATACCTATACTACCTCTCCATTAGCTCCTCATCAATTTATAAAAATGCCTATAAGTTTCTACTGAACCTATTATTTTGTCTTCATTTTACACTTTGCATCCACTATCTCATTTTTCTTCATTCTGTCTCTTGAATTTGGCAAGTTTGTTCCCACTTCAGGGCCTGTGCATGTGATATTTTTGGTGCCTGGATTGCTCTTCATTTATCCAGGTCTCAACTCAAGCATTACCTCCTCCTCACAGGTGCTTCCTCAGTCACCCTATTATAAGTAGCCAAACCTGTACTTTCCTATTATTTATACCATCTGAAAATCTCTCTTGTTGCTTAGCATCTATCTTCTCTGCTAGCAGTAACATAGCAGAGGAAAGAGACCTTATCTATCTTGTTCTTTACTATATCTCCTCCACCTACAAGAGTCCAAGCATTTAGCAATGAGCAAGTACGTTGTGGATATGTATGAAATGAATAATATACTTCCTTTCCATGTGGGATTTTCTTATAAAGTGTTTCTATAAGACTTTCTTGGCTTAAAATATGTTAGAAGCCCATCCATATCTCTTGAACTTTAAATTCAAACTATTTTTGTTTCTGTCTCTTTCCTTCTCTTTCTTGCTTGCTTTTTTGCTTTCTTTCCTTCTTGTTTCAAGTAGTTATTAGGTTCTCATTACATGTTAAGTAGCAATAACTAATGTATCATACCATGTTTGTGACCTATAACATTATATAAAATTTTTAAATTTCTGACTTGTTCTGAATATTGAATGCTACATTGTTTGCAGAGATTATAAGTGATTGTCCTTGTTTTCCCACTGCCTAACCAAGTGCCAGTGCTTAGTTGTTTAAATGGTCCATCTAGTTGAGAACCATTTAGAAGAACAAAACACATTCTATTTGAGGCACTGAAAATTTCAACTCAGGGCTACAATAAATTCATTTATTTATCCATCAACTTACTAGTGCAGTCATGTGGTCTAAAAAGAGTACCGCCCATTAGCTAGTATTGCACAAGTGAAAAAGCACAAGAATGCAAAACCATGGCACATTCCTAGAACTAGCAATCTTTGATATTCTTGGAGAATAAAGCTGGAAGTAGAAAAGGGAAGGAAGAAGTAGGAGGTCATGTGAGATTCCGAAAGATCAGATCACAAAATACCTTTCACGACAGGCAATTGAGCTGGCATTTCATTTTCTTGATGATCCTACTCTGTAGTTTCCTGGCAATGGAGTAGAGGATTGAGGTGACTAAACCCAGATACTACAGTTCAAAGGAAAGAGATGAGGAGGGCAAGAACAGTGCAGTGTGGTTAGAGGGGAATCTATGTAAAAAGGTACCTGTTTTGGAGGTAGAATTATTAGAGCTTGAATGATAGAATGTGGGCATTGAAGGCCAAGGAGCTATCTAGGATGAATCCCTGGATTTGGCTTAATGGTAACATTCACCAAGACACTGGAAGACGGCTAAGTTTGTTGAGATTGATGTTATAGCAGTTTCTTTGTACTTGCCTTTTTATCACTTTTATTTGTTTTACTACTGTTTAAAGGGTTTAATGAGAGGGTGGGAAAGGAAGAGGAATTGATGCACTAGAACTTTCAGATTTGAGCCTACATGTGTCTTTACCTGCAACTGCCCACCCCCTTTCTTCGCCGTCAGCTGCCCCATCTCGTATTCATTCTGCTTCTTCTCTAGGCTTGGCCGGTGTGCCTCCCAGTTTATGCCTTTCCCCAGTTTTTCTCTCCTGTGATCCATCTTGCAAAACACAACTTTGTACATATATTTATACATCAATATCTTCCCATGTAGAAGACTGCGAACTTCTTGAGGACAGAGTTTATGTGTACCATGAAGCAGCCAGCAGAATGCCTGATACACAACAAAATATTTTATGTAATGAATTCTTATTTAAGTGTTCTGAAGCCAAGAAAATCAGAGTGATGGATTCTCTGTTACTCAAATTCTTCCCTATTGTGCTTGGTAGAATACATGATTTATAACTTATATGGAAATTTCATAAGCTTTGTGTAAATAATTCAAAATTAAATGCAATCTTTTAGTGTTCCCTGAATGTAAACAGACATCTACCCATATTAAGGTAAATGATCTTGTATATGGATTTCCTTCCAACATCCATTTCTATGCAGGAAAATAATGGCAGCCTTTTAGAGCTACTGGCAGTGTGGTGTGGAGAAATTTTACAAAACCAGCTGACTGCCGTTTAACTGGCCCCGAAATGGACTTGTGAGGTGATACATTTAGCTGTTCTGGGCATTAGTTTTTCATTCATAAAAGCATATGTCTAAGGGCATTTTCCAGCTCCAAAACACTTTGATCTAAGTGTTTTTTTTTTTTTTTTTCTCTTTTTGAATTTCTATTTAGGATATTAAACAATCTGTTGATACATCCACAGTCACCATTTCTGCCTCCTGTTAATCCCAATGAGTCTCCTGTTGTTATGGCCTAACCCTTTAATGGAAAAATATTATTGAAGGGTAGTATTTTTTCTGTTGTTGTTCTTATACAGAAATAAGAGAATTACAATTATTATCTGAATAATTAAAAACAAGAAAGACTTAATGGAAATATCCACGTGATTAAAGCAGAATTTATTTTGCCTGAAATGGATCTTCATTTTATTATTTGTGCTTAGGAAAGTAATGACTATACAGGTGTATTTCACATTTTGAGAGCCTTCTCAGAAGTAATAATAGTTGGACTCCAGGAGAAGACATATCACTAAAACACCTCAAACTTTTCTGCAGAATGCCGAATATTTACACAATTGACTTTATTCTTTTTTTCTTTTTAAAAAATTGGTTTACTTAGACATCTGAAGGATTTTTCTTTATTTCAGAAATAAAATAATAGTTATTTCCTGGTGATATTACAATCATTCCGACGACGGCCTGCTCTGATTTCACACGGAGTTATTCTTTCGGTTTTAATTGCCATAACATATCTCAAACACAGGTTGCAAATACTTTTAAAAAATCTTACCTTTGTTTTGTTTGAAATTATAAGGGAAACATAGAAATATGAAAATTTGCACCATCTCATAAAAACATTTTATTGTTTCACAGTCATTATTTCAAAATATAAATCTATATATACACACAGACATACATGCATGCATATATATGCACACACAAAAAATACTTTTTTTAAACACAGAATAAAACTACTAGAACAAGTGTTTTGTAGTAAGTTGTGTAGTCAACACATTTTTGTTCTCTCTCATGTTTTTGCAACTAATGACAGTTTTCTCCTGAACTTTATCATCAAATTTGTACCAAGTACTTTTCAAGTACTTGCCTCCAGAATAGAAACCATCTTATAACTTTCAGTTATTTCCAGACTCTCTGTTTAGTTCACTCCCCCACCACCCCAACATCCCTAGGTTCATCCTGGTCAGGTCAGTGAGAACTGGATGCCAAGTTGTCCCTGCAGTCCCCAGAGCCTCCCACAGCTTCTGGGCAAGTATGGTTATGTGTCTATAGGGGCACCATCACAACTAGCAACTATGGACATGGAGGCAAGCAGCAGAAATCCTAACCTTAAATATAACTATGGGAATTCCCAGATAAGTATTTGAAACAATGTCTGCATCTCGTTGTTTCCTATTTTAACAATTTTTTTTTATTGGTGAACAAGTAGTAGATAGTTGCTAGTTTTTCAATTTTATTACTAAAATTTTAAAACACATGGAAAATTTAAAAGAATTTAAAATGTGCTCACTACCTAAATTCTGTAACTACCATTATATTACATTTGTTGTGTGCCGGAATATACATCTATTTATTCCTGTAAATTTGTTTATTATGCATAGTAAATTGCAGTACATTTCCCTATACACTCCATCACGCATATTATAAACTTAGAGATCAGTATTTTACAGCTGTTTTTTGAGTTATTTAGTGTAAACTTGAAAGACGGATATTCTAGAGATGAATCAAATCTTAGATACAATGAAGCCCCAAACCCTCCTTTTTTGGTCTTGTATTAGCCCGTTGGGTTTAAGTGTATTAGTCCATTGAGTTTTATAGATGTATTAACCCATTGAATTCTCACAACATCTCTATGAGGTAGTTCCCATTCTGTTCATTTCACGCATAAGAAAATTAGAGTTTAGAGCAGGTAATTATTAAGACACTTTATTAAGCTCCCTGTGTGCCGATAAAATATGTACTTAGCATCTAAAAGCCTCTATAATGGTGGTTATCTGACATCAGTCTCTGGACCAATGTGTTCTTGACTAAATTTTTATGAGTGCGGCAAAATAAAATACATTTTACCTGTGATGAGTATTTCATAAACTTAGATTTGATCAATTCACAGGATTGTTGTTTATTCTAAGGTTATAACTGTTATACATTATTTGATCTCAAAAGACATTGTTTTTGTTAAGTTATAATTACAATAGATGGCAGTCATATTTATTTGTTTGTTTGGTTGGTTTTGTTTAATTGTTTTACCGCTTTTACTGGGAAAATGTCAACATTATTTTATTTAAACATTTTCTGTCTATAAAATCCCCAAATCTGAGAACTGTTGATTTATACTAGAAGTAAATGATTACATGTCTTACACATTTAACTTTTCAATGAAGAAAATTAATAAAATTATAATTATTAGTTATTCAAGAGTACAATTGCTGTGAATAATTAATCTTTGAAGAGAATATATATATATATATATATATATATATATATATATATATATATATTTATTTATT